>NC_045476.1:107211599-107526654 GCF_009650955.1 Corvus moneduloides | reverse complement strand
CATTTGCTGTCCATCTGCATTTGAACAGTACTCATAGCACTTTAAAATATATATATTTTTTTTATTTGTAAAGGATTATGTCATATATATCAGTGATTTTAGCTGCCATTATCTGCACTAAATTGCTAATATGTTTCAGGCAGAATTCTTCTGTGAAGAGCAGGTGTCTCACACACACTTTAACTTGAACTCTCCAAAGCGGCGTCACATACTTCCACTGGAAGTGGCAGCTCCTTTTCATCAGAGATGCAGAACTTCAGTAGTTGCTTTGTTATCAAGCTTGGATGATGAGACAGCATTAGCTTTGAGTAGGAATAGATTTTTTTGTGTACGTGTGATTTCCTATGAAAATACATCTTATGCAATTATGTTATCTATTTGTATGAATTTTGTCCATTCCAATTTGCCTTCTTCCTTACCTGTCAAACAGTTTTCTCCAGAACTACTTGTAAGCCCTTTCATTATTTTCAGCCAGATTTGAAAATGCAGCAAGAAGACCATTATGGGCAATAAAATATTTTTTAGGTATGCATAAGAAAATTAAATTAGGACACCTAACAAGAAAAAAAGTAGGAAGAACTCAGCCTCATATCTTCCATTTGGTAGTAGACAGATTTCTGTCCATAATGAGCCTTTCAGAACTATTTCTCCTCAGATGAACATTTCACGATGAAGCACTGGGACTGCAGGTGTACAAACATGTGTGAAACTAGGTTTCGTTACTTTTTCTTCTTATTGAATAATTTGATAAATAACCTCTTTCATGACTCTAATGTTTTCCAAAATATTCTTTGTGCCTGATGAGGATCTCTGCACAATGATCCATGTTCTAGAATGCCGTCACTATTATTAGAAAGGGGAAGCTGTACATTGTTTTCTTACTGTCTCAAGGCTCTGTTCTCACAGGTGTAGGTTGCCATAGGCAAAGCCTGATTCTGTACTAGAAATTAGGTTACAAACGACTTCTAACTTTTCTTTCTGACGCTTTATTAGGAATCATTTTATTTTCATTGTTGATAACTCAGTTCACAGTACAGAGGAGATATATTTATGCCAATTGAATAGTAGATGCAGAAAGATCTTGGTGTACAATGAATTTTCAAGGAAGACTAGAATAATTCCAAGTCTGCCCACACCTCGATGTATCCTGACAAAATTTTTCCTCCATAATTAGAATGACATTCAGAATAATGGCTACCATTTTCCCTGAAAACATAAACAAACAAACCTTCCCCAATTAGTTTCACAAAATGACTGAGTGAGCAGAGCTAAAGATTCCATTAGGGGCTTACTATGCTAATCTAATTAGCCTGGGAAACACTCACATATTATGGAACTGGAATCAATAAAAACTCTGAAAAGCTAGATTTACACTTCAATCACAAAAAGGATTATGCAGACATCTCACCATTCTTCTGCTTATAATTTTCATGAGCAATAAGCAGAACAAACACAATTCTTATCTAAAGGGTCACATGTAAATATGCATGACATGGTCTGAATATTCTTTGACATGAAAAATTAGCAGAATTAATTTACGAGCTTTAATGTAATCCATAAACAATTTACACACTGCATTGTTTTTTCAGTGAGGAGAAAATATATTCAGCCTCCTAAAATAATTTTGGAGCTTTTAACAAGTAGAAATTCTTCCAAATCTAGATTCCACTTCTACCAGTTATGTAAGTTTATATGGAACTTATAAGAACACTCTCAGAAGTTGTCAAAGTAGTGGGAGCTCATCTTTGTGGTTTTTGCATCATAGCTTTTAGTGCAAGAAGAAACTATTATCTTTAAATAAGCAATAGAAATTTCAGAAAGTGGCTTAGTTGTTTTCAAGGACAGAGGCTCTTAAGCTATGTTCCCCACAGGTTTCAAAGTCTGAGAAATTTCCCTGAACTTTTCCATCTAGAGTGAAATCTACATTTAGTTTACAGAACAAAATGAAGTAAATCTGCATGAAGAAATACATACTTATAAACATGCAAATGCTTTAAGACTACAGTGATATTGACAAAAATTGGCATCGAAGAAGCAGCATGGCAGTGTCATTGTTGAAAAAGTTTTGCTACCGTCAAATCATGTGTCAATGTGCCTGCCCTTCATCATCACTGTAGCCACTCCACATTGCTTGTCTGGACAGCAAATCTACCTCATTCTGAAGCTTCTGTCCTCCTTTTGCCTATTATTTCGCTATGCATCAGGTAGCTTCTAGGCAGCCTAATTGTTTCTTCACACTATGTAAACCATTTAACTTCTCTGGCATCCTGCAGAAATTAAGCTCATTATGGACCCAGTGGCCCAAATGACACCACTTTCCCACAAGGTACAGCAGGGAACCGTATTAGTGGTAAAGCTCAAAGGAAAGAATATATCACCTGTGACACATGGCTGTAGAGGGAATGGAAGAAGAAAGCAATTTGTCAAATTTTATTTGTAGTGGTCAAGTGAGGTTAAAAATGGTCAAGGGTTACAAATACTGATTCAGAATCTATTGTCAGAAAAACTGACGAGGGGTTTTCTCTTTCATTATGATGCAACCTCCCTTCCTGCCTCCTCCCCTGTGAATTCCCCCCCAACACTCTGTCATCCTAAGACATCTGAAATCCTTATCCTTTAACTAATGAAATTAGTTAAACAGTAGAATAAACGTAAAAGAAAGGGGGAGAAATCCAGACGTTATTATTCAGTAGGATTTGTTGGTCAAATAAAGATTAAATTGAATGAAAGTGATAAAATTTTGCCCAGCATTTGTTTGAAAGCTAGTCTTTTTGGGTTAGAAACTGGTGTTGAATCTGAGTGTTCCAAAATGTGATTCAGAACACGATTTTCTCTAAATGTACTTGCCAGAGGTAAATGTAATAATTTATGGAGTGTGCAGGAAATGTTTTCTTCACCTATTTGCTATTCAGAAAAGGTTTTCCTTTGCTCTTACTGTTAGGCTTTTATGCTGGCAGTCTTATTAAGGTCAAGCCCTATCAAAATATTACCTCTGGGGTCAAAAGGGTAGTGTAGTCCTTCCCAAGGCTATTACACATTTTGGTGATCAACTGCTAGAGGGCACTTAAGAGAGATCCAGAGCAGTACACCAGCCCCTGGAGAATGAAACAACATCTAGTTTTTGACAGCTTCCTGTAGCCATGAACTGGGAGATTTATGAGGTTAGATTTGATCTCTAGTCCTGTCTAAAGCCAGGTATGCTGTATGCTGCATTACTAAACAGGCTAGTAGGCAAAGCTAATATAGCTTCTTAAAGGTGAACTTGAAAGGCTACTTTTAAATCTCCAGCTAGCTAGCTAAATCCATTTTAATGCCAGCTTTGAGAATTAGGGAAATGCAATCTCGCAGGTACATTTTATTAAAGCAAATAGCTAAAGAAACACTCTGTGTACTTTCTGGTAATGTTTCTTCAGCAGCAATGGAAGGACAAGCCTAGAAAGCGTGAATTTTCATCTGTTGTTTAAGATTTCTAATGTTCTCCTGTGTTGAAAGTAGTTGGGACCATCTCTTCACCCAGTTTTGTAAGCCCTAGATCAGTATGGTCTGACTCAGCATCTTAAGCATGCTAGGAACTTCAAATACTTTTGTGCTCTTTCTGTGTTATATTACATTCATTTAAAAAATAATAAGTTGGCAGAAATCTAGTAACTTCCTCATAAAGAATAAGGTTTAAGAGACAAATTGTTAAATGACACCTTACACTTTTGTATATTATATACTGTGAAAAAAAGTAAAGATTAAAATGCATTTGAGTGCTTGAACTGCATGAAAGTCAGCTTTAGTATTTTACGGATATGATAAAACTGCTGAAGTAGCTATGAAACACCTGGTTTCATGTGTTTGACTGGAGCACAACTTTGAATTGGCCTGTAATTATTTCTAGCGCCCTAGAATCCGGTACCTGAAATCCCAGACCTCAAAGTCTGTGAATAAACCTTATGTCAGTCAAATAATAAGTGAATAACTTCATGAAAAAAGGTGCTTCTTTAAGGGAAACAGAATTATTCTGCTGTTTGCAAACAGAAGAGAAAGCAACTTCGGGAAGAAAATAAGAAGGATATTCCTGACAAACACCAAAAGATAAATCCCATAGGATTTATCCAGAAGGAGGATCTATGAGACGTGATCATACAGCAGAGAGAATAAGGCACAAGTCATACTTGTTTACAGCCCTTACTGGGTGTGTGTTGCTAGCAACCATCGTTCTTCCTGAGTGAAACCTTGCTTCATGTAGCAACCCCACTAAAACCAATAGGCATGCTAATCTGACTCTCATCAGTGCTAAACAGATCTTTGCATTTTAAAAGGCTGTAATTCACCTTTCTGTAAGTACAGACAAATGATTCAGACTTTGCCTTAGTATTTACCTTTTTCTCCTCATTTCTTAATTAAGCTGAAATGCTAAAAGGCTTTCTCACTGCACTATTTTATTTCCTTGCCTTTAATTGATATTGTTTCACAGGAGATATTATCAATTATGAAGATGATAAATGACTGGGTGTCTTTCCAGAAGCTGCTTCAGCAAGCTGTCGGACATGAGATTTATTCCTGACCTTAAGGTCAGGATTAGTTTTAGCATCAAAATGCAAAACAAAACAGGAGAGTCAAACTTAGTTTACTTAGAATTGGTGCAACTTGTCAAGTATGGTAGTGTGTTGTTACTTGATAATTAGTTCAAGACAAGCTTGAAGCTGCTTCAAAGTACATTTTAAATCAGACCACACTGAAGAGTCTTTGGGGAGGCATCAGTTACAATTCAGTGGAAGAATAGGATGCTGTAAATGCTTGTTATTCAAGTATTTCCTTTCCTTATGCATGAGTTATATGGAAGCAGTAAGAGCATGTTTCTTCTTTTTCTCTCCCTTTGATGCAGATAAAAATACAAGTCAGCCAAAACACACAGTGAACTAAGAAAGGTGAAGCAAAACTCTCTGCAGACTTTAATTCAATTTCTAGGTTACCAGAGATGATGACAATAAAAATAACTAATGAGAAAATCCTGAGTATGTATATTTCTAAACTAGCATAATATGGAACTTTGAACAAGAGCAAATACAAGAAAAAGAATTTAGGGTCTCTGGGACTTTACATGCAAGTTTGAAAAAACCCTTGGGTGCTGAGTTCCTGGTCCATAACTGAGACCATGGATGAAACAAAAAAAGCATAAAACTTAGTAAAATCTTGCTGACATTAAAAAATCTAGAAAACATTGCATTCATATTTTCTAATATGAAAGGGTTTTTTCAGTAATTTAAATGTTCAGTACCTTTAATTGCAATTTATATTATCATCAGTTTTCACTTCAAAGAATTCTATCTTTTAGATATTTCTCTTTCTCTATTATTCATCAACAGGTAGGGGAAGTTAAGGAATTGTGTATTTTACATAGGATGGGTGAGTATATATTTTGCACAGGTTTTTTTTGTCTTATTATCACCTTGAAGTAATATACTCTATTCTAGATAAATGGCAGGCTTATCCAATACTACAATCTGTCCAGTGTTATTTTTTTTGTGTGTCATTAACAAGATGTTGTAGTTTGAATTTTGATCACTCACACTAACAGTTGACTGATACATATTTTAATAGGGGCTTAGGTTCACTGAAGGACTTGTGCCTGTCTTCAGTGATCATACAGAGAACTACAGAATGGTCAAGAATGGAAAGGGTATCTGGAGGTCATTTCATCCAATTCCCCTGCTAAAACAGGTTCCCCCAGAGCTGGTTGCCCTGGACCATGTCCATCTGGATTTTAAATACCTCCAGGGATGGATACTCCACAACTTCCCTGGGCAATCTGTGCCAGGCCTTGGTCACCCTTACATTGTGAAAGTGTTTGCTAATGTTCAGAGGGAACCTCCTGTGTTTTAGTGTGCACCCATTACCTCTGGTCCTGTCACTGAGCACGTTGAAAAGAACCTGTCTTCCTTATACCTTTCCATCAGAGATTTATATACATAATGAGAACCCCCTGAGCCTTCTCATCTCCAGGCTGAACAGTCTCAGTTCTCTCAGTCTTTTCCCATTAGACCAGTCCCCTCATGGTCTTTGTCGCCTTTTGCCAGACTCCAGTTTGTCCAAGCCTGTCATGTACTGAGGAGCCCAAAACTGTGGAACACTCTGGGTGTGGCCTCACCAATGCTAAGCACAGGTAAAGATTCACCTTTCTCGATCTACTGGCAACATGTCTCCTAAAGCAGCCCGCAATACCTTTAGCCTTCTTTACTTCAAAAGTATAGTACCAGCTCCTGTTCAGCTTGGTGTCCATCAGCACACCCATGTTCTTTTCTGCAAAACTTCTTTCCAGCTGGGTAATTCCCAGCATATATACTGGTGCATGGAGGTGTTCCTCCCCAGCTGCAGAAATTTGCATTTTCCCTTGGAAATTTCCCTGTCAGCTCATTTCTTCAGCCTGGTTAGGTCTCCCTTGAGGGCAGCACAATGGTTTATCAATCATTCTTCCCAGTTTTGTAGCATAAGCAAACTTGCAGGAAGGCCTTATCCACTTGTTCTTGCTGATCTGGTGGCCTGTGGGAGACACCCACTACAATGTCACCCATACCTGTCTGTTGGAATGTCACCCATATCAAATATGAAGGCCTATGTTCCTTTTCTTTTCTGAACTGTACAGAACCCAGTCGGAGCATTTTCAGGATTTTTTTGGTGGTCCAAATCCATTTTTCCATACTTTGTTTTATTGTTCTCTGAAATTCATTGCTTTTGCTCAGCATGGCTTTTGCTCTTTGGAAGTGTAACCACTAAGAAATGGTAAAGGAACATATGCCCATCATATATTTTGCTTTTTCTAAGACATGTACTGTAATAATAGTATGTAAATTACAAGACATGATATACTGAGGACCTGAGGGGTTTACACTACAAGGCAGGTGATAAGCAACATTTTCTGCATGGTTATGGCAAAAAACCATTATGATATTCATTGGGAATGCATTAAACAGTGCTTTCCTTATGTCTGAATTCCTGCCAGAGTTAGATACCCAAGGGTAAATTAAGTGCATTTATGCCAAGAATAACGCCTCTGTGAGTTCAGTAAAACCTTCATACAAACAAGCATACCATCTATTTTTAAAAATGCTTTAAATGTCTATACATTCATGTTTGGTTATAGAATATCCAACAGGGTTCAGCAAGTGGTTGGGTATGATATTGTCACAAATTTTATACAAAAATAAAAGCAGAAAATAAATCTTTGTACTTCTACTCCTTTTTAAAACAGTGTGAATTTTTTATCTTTAGAAATAATCCCAGTGGTTTTATACAGGAGGAGGGAGATGCTACAAAGCTTGAAATGGGAAAGAACTTTATCAGAAGTGGTATTACATTATTTGCTACTATTGACAACTTCTACCATTGACCTAATCTGTGATATGAGAGTAAAAGAGAAGTGGCACAAAACTCACTATATCAAGAATATATATTGAGCTCATGAAAAGAGAAAATAAAATAAAAAAAATTATTAACCACTGAAATAAATAAAGTACAGATTTTCAAAGATCATTAAAAATGTTTGACTGACCACTATGCAAAGTAGGGAACAAATCTTAAGTTAGAAACTAAACTAGGTCTGTGTCCTTCCTATGCTGAGGATCTCAAGAGCTGGACACTCTACTCCAGGTGGGGTCTAATGAGAGCAGAATAGAGAGAGAGAATCCCCTCCCTCACCCTGCTGGCCACACTGCTTTTGCTGCAGCCCAGGACACAACTGGCTTTCTGGGCTGCAAGATCACACTGCCAGGTCATGTCCATCCTCTCCTCCCCCAGCACCCCCAAGGGCTGCTCTTGATCTGTTCATCCCCCAGCCTGTGTTGGTATTGGAGGTTGACCTGACCTTTGTGCAGGACCTTGCACTTGGTTAAACCTTATAGGATTCCCAGGGGTTCCCTTCTTGAGCTTGTCCAGGTCCCTCTGGATGGCATCCCATCCCTCAGGTGTGTCAACTGCGCCACTCAGTGTGGTGTCATTTGCAAAGTAGTAGGGGATGCATTGTCGCCTTGTCTATGTCACTGATTAATTGAATAGCATTAATTGAATAGCACCGGTCCCAGTACAGACTCCTGAGGGACATCATTTGTCACCAGTATTCATCGGGACGTTGAGCCATCAACCACTACCTTCTGGATGCTGCTATCCTACCAATTCCTTATTCACCCATCAAATCTATCTCTCTCCAGTTTGGAGAGACTGTGACTATGTGAAAACTCTTACAGACTTTGGGTAGATGACATCTGTAGCCCTTTCCCTGTCCAGTGATGTAATCATTCCATTCTAGAAGGCCACTAGGTTGGTCAGGCAGAACTTGCCTTTGATGAAGCCATGCTGGATGTCTTGAATCACCTCCCTGTCCCTCATGGGTCTTAGCACAGGTTCTTCTGTTCCATGATTTTTCCAGTGACAGAGGTGAGGGTGACAGGTCAGTGGTTCCCAGTGGCTTCATTTCTATTATAGACAACTGAAAACATTTTCATATGTCAGATCATGTCCCAAACAACAAATTCATGCTGAAGAAAATGATAGCACATGTATGACTTGTAACACAACACAGAATACAGCATTTCTGCATTTCCTGAAAGTGTGGCACAGTAGGTGAGTATTAAGAATTTTAGATCAGTGTGTAAAAGTAGTACTTTATTGAATAGAGAATATCAGCCATGATGTAAAGCTTTCTTTAGAAAGCCAAACTCCAAAGAAATTTAGAAAGCTATCTGTGTGCTTGGGAATGACACAACCCCAAGTAACAACAAAATACTCACTGAATTATTAGGCAGAAAGAAAAAAATTGGTCAGACATTATCACTATTTTTTTGTATATTGATTTCTGTAAGTTCTTCAAAGGTGGAAATGAAGTGAAATTGAATGAAATGTGTTGTACTTCTTCTTCTTTATAATTTATTAAATCCTACCTCTGGCTACTAAAAACCCACACACAGTTTTAACATGAAGCAAGTATTTCTCTCTCAGTATTCTCTTCTGTGAAAATAAAATTTGGATTTATCCTTTTCAAAGCAGCAAAAAATACAGTCTTGACATGACATTTGCATTGCAATGAAAGAGTCAATGAATCTGGGGTAATGAATTAGCATTGAATTAATGCAAAAAGGTACACTTTCTCTTGCATTCTTAAATGGGAGAAAAGGAATTTATATGATCTTTCATATGATCTTTGAGGAGATCTGATCTTTGCAAAATTCTGAGATGGAATGAACTGACATTCCCTGCACTCTTTGCAGATGAGGCACTTAAAATGAAATTTAAATCTATGCTTGCCTATAAAATTATTCAGAGTTCTTTAGGTAAGTTAAACAAAAACAACATCCAACATCTCAATAAATTTATTGAAATGTCTAGAAAAACTATACTTTTAATGGAGGAAGAAATTAATGACAAAGATAGAATAGGATGCCTTTCTTTCTACATCTGGTTTTAGCTGCAGATGGATGCAAAGAATCTTTCTGAGGTGAATTATCAGAAGTGAGAAATAATTTTTTTCACACAAACAAGTGGTGATATACTGATTCTAAAGAGTAGGTAAGGCACTATGTCTGTCAGTATATTAAAGAATTTTAAAGATTTCATTCCTACCCATATGATGTGACTGATTCCGTAGTCGCTTATTCTAGGTCGTGAATTCACATCTTTTGGAGTTAGCTGAACTCACTCGAGAGAGAGCTGTAGAATAGGAAAAGCAAAGAAGAATTTTAGTCTGAGTCAACTATAAAATAAGCAGAGATGTGTAGTGATCTGGTATGGTCATGAAAGACACCACTCATACTGGGCCATAAAGGAAACAGAGACTTGTATTAGACACTTACAGTTGATAGTCATACACTTTTTACTGCTGTTTCCATAACATAGTTTTTATAGCAATCACTTTATTTTACATGGTAAGTGCCCTTAAGTTCAAGTTTGGGTACAGAAACCAGTCTCTAGCACTGTCAATGCGTAGTACTTGCAGCAAAACCTGAAATGGAAGAGATTTAAGTGGGTCTTTTACTTTATTTCTAGGTCTTCAAAGGGAAAATATAATCTGTTGGAAAAAATAGTGGTTCTTTTTCTTGAAGAGACATCTCCACTGCTGCTACATGTATATATACTGCATACCATTATTTTCTATTCTCTTGATAAATATATTAAAAATAATGCTTTGATGCCTTTTTATTTTTAACCATCTTTCCTCAAGGAAGTTACAGTTAACTATATAATATATAGTACTATAAACTCTTTTGCTATTGTATGAAATGCTCTTTTTATAATTTTTTTTCTGCAAATTTGCTGCACAACTCTAATGTTTCAGACCATAGCTGTTTATGTTTAAAGAAGGGATAATAATTTTCTGTACATATAATTTATGTCTGGATACTTTGAAAACACATACCAGCAATAAATACTGCACATGGTTTCAAACTGTATGTGAGGGTGCAGGAGATAACAAATAAAACATTTTTTCTAAGGTCTATGATTCATTGTTCTACCTGATAATTGTTTATGTAAATAATATATGAGATATATGTAAACAATATGTCATGCAAGAAATGCTGAATTCAAGAAACCTTTAAAAAGAAAATCTTTCTTAAAATTATTTTGTTATCAAATTGGAAAAGGGAAAGGACAGATGATCTTATTCAGTATTTATTAATAGATGAAAGAAGACAGGAGGATCTTAGGTGTGTACCTACACAGTGTATAGCAACACAAAATAAGTTGTCCTTATTCTATATTGTCACTTTTATCTGTGTATATAACAGTATGGCAACCCTTATTTTAGAGGAGAGAGGAGACAGAATGAAAGAAGGTAGTAATGTTTCTTTTTCTGAGAAACCTGCATTGCTAGCTTTCCCCTGCAAGCTAAAATGGCACACTTCTAAATGTAGCAAAACAGCTCAAAACAACTCAAAACAACTCCTTAAGATTTCTGCTAGATCCAATACTTAAATTACACCATTATACCTCTTTGGGAATTATATATCCAGATTTAGGAAAGAAAGTGTCATACCCCACATGGCAAAACATCACTTAACAGAACGAGAAGTTCTATGTCAATGTTTCTAAGCAGTTTAATTCTGAAGGCATAAAATCACATTAAAAAAAATAAGCTCATTATTAATTTATTAGAGGTATATGCTGTTTTCTTGGAGAGAAAAAAAATGCAAAACCCCATAAGCCAAACTTTGAATTGCACAATATCAAGAGCTGTCCTTTTAAACAGATGAGTCTGTCACATGCATAATTTCCATTCATAGCAACACAGACATTAATGCAGTAACAAACCCACCAAAACCCACCAGTACCTTGCTAAAAATATTTGTCCTTTATTAAGAAGTGTCCTGTTTCCTAAACTGGGTTACCACAATATTGGATATAAATCTGTGATAAAGCCTAATTTTCATACACATTCATGGTTTTGTATTAGCACCTGGGCTATGGTGGTTTTAAAGGGAGAAAAAATATTTATAAGCTTTGGATATGAGTTTATCTCTAGCTGATTTTAAATGTTTAGGAGCCAAATTATACTAAACCCCAAAAGTCATGCTCAAATACTTCCATTCAGTGAAGCAGATCTTTCAGCTGTCAGGTGTCTGCTGTCATATCTTCATGCTGTAGGAACACACTGACACAGGAAGCACTGAACAATGACTGATCTAAGTCACAAGGAATAAAAGGGATTTAGGAATTCTGCAGGTGTCAATTTAGCTTCTTAACAGATATAAAAAAAATTGATTTTGTATTACTAGAGTGGTTTCAAACACAAAATAAATCCAGTTCCTTTACTGGAATGATTTAAGGTCAAGAAAATGCGTTTTTGTTTATAAGTGCCTTGGATAAGTAAGGTCTTGGTAATTTACCTTATGAAATTGGAATGGTGAAAGTGAAGGTTACCATCATGATAATGTCAAAAGTGGTTTTCTTAGGAATAAGGCTGTCTCCTTGGTCACTTAATTTTCCAGAACATTCTGATTTGGTAATGTGTCACTAGAGGGTGCTGCAAAGTTGTTTTCTGATGTATTATATAGATAACTAGTATTTATTTTAATGTTTGTAGAAAATACAGGTCCAAACTTCCAGGATAGAAAATCTCTGTGAAGTACTGATAAGCTATCACTGGCTGATAGGCTTGAATGTCATCATCTGCAAGAAAGGTAGAAAAATTTTTGAGTTTAAATGAGGGACCCAAAACATAAGTTAATGAATAGTAGTATGTTTTAGGTTTTCATTATATGCATTAGAAGGGGTCTTGATTAGGACACCTTTGCACAATTTTATAATAGTTCAAATTTATTTCAAGCATGTCTTCTGACCATTAGCATGCCATTATGTTTAGTCAAGATTAATTAAGACAGTAAGGACTGTACTTTTCTGGAAAGACTGAAGTAAAACCTTGTTCTTTAATATAATATGAGGACTAGGTCTTTTTTTCTGTTTTGTTTTTTTTTATTGTTGTTACAAAGACTTCTAAATGGAAACAACAACCCGATAGAAGAAATAGTGTGTGGTATGGTGTTGGCTGAATTGTGTATAAGTAATACAAATCACAGCCTACACTTCTGAACTATCGTGTGTACTTATGACCTCTAAAAGATGGTGGAAAACATTGTGACTTTACCGAATCACTAAATTACAGTGAGGGGCACCTGCAGTATCTAGACTTCTGGCAGATTTAAGACACTGGAGAAATAATAGAGGAAACAGCTACCAATTAAAAGCCTCCAATTAAAAAAAAAAGTAAGATAATGAGCACTGAAGAGTGATACAGGAGTATGTGTGATTAATGTATTAGTATGGGTGTCATAATTTCAGCCAAATGCAGTTCAGATGTGATAGCAGTACATGGTGGTGAAGGATTATAAAAGAAGCCCATCTTATTCACGTACATCCACTTTGCTTTTGTTTGATAACTTTGTTCCCCGAGCTTTCCCTTACTTGTGATAACTTTATTAAAATCAATTTCCAATGCATTTACAAATCACTTATTATATGCCCAGTAACAAACTATGTTTACAGATACTGTTTTTGAACTTAAAGGGACTAGTACAAGACACCATAATGTATTTGGAGACCTGTAAATCCCCAGGACCTGCTGCTGGCACAGCAGTGCAAGCTACTGCCCCTGCTTGCAACCCTTCAGCGCCGCTGGAACCATGACACAAAGGTTTCCACCTGTGGGAGCAGTGTCTCTCATCAAGGAATGAGCCACCTTGCCCACAGGAGGGCTGACATGGTTGTGAAGTGCACAGATTTAACACGTTGCTTGGAAAACATTTTCAGGAACTGTCTTTTTGACTGCACAGGCATTTTCAGGGAGGTGTGGGTTCTCTTGGCCTGTCCTCTGCCATGGAGCAGCTGCTGTATATTGGTGTAGTAGTGTGCCACAGATGAAAAGCTGCTCTGTGTGAAGCTCAGGCCCCATGAGCTGGCTGCTGGCTTCTGCTGAGAAGCTTCCCCTGCTGCTGTGGCTTGCATGCTACCCTTCCTCCAGCACCTTCGGTTGCCCACAGAATTCTGACTTTCCTCAGAGGTAATTCTCTTTACTTTCCCTGTCAAGCTCAGATGCACTTTTCTATCAGGCAACAAAAGAATGCAATGAGAACCTTTGCACACTATTCCATGTAACTGTTGGACGGACTCTAGGAGCTCCTCACAATGCTTTTCAGTCCTTTAGGGCTTTGAAAACAGCATGAAAGTGCTAGAAATAGGGTGGAGGTGAATATTCTCAGCAAGGTCACAAAAATGATCTAGTTGTTATTGACATTTTTGCCTCTTACAGCCACCCATCTAAGAATAGAATGAAATCCTTGTCATTTATCTCCCTCAGTGGATCCTAACCCTGTCACAAACTGAAAATTATTTCCTTTCCACAATAGATAGTGCTATATCTGAGCAGTAGTTAGTAGTTACTGTGTCAGTGCAAAGCAATAGGCAACTCTGATAAGTAGCTTATTGACACAGTACATGGTAATTTCTCAGCTGGAACAATTGTGTCAATACACACTTGGGAAATTTGTTATTCATGGAAATGCTATTAGTAAATGATAAGTCATTATGGAGAGACCTCTAGTCCATAGGTTTGCACATGTACTGCCATGGTCTGCTTTAGCAGTGAATTGATACATTCAGAAATAAATATTTTAAGCTATTAATATATTATACTTAATGTTAATGATAAATAAGCATCCCCAAAACAACAGGAAGAAACATAGCACTTTGGAGCTTTAAAGCTTAGCTCTTACTGCTAAATTAATAGAGAAAATAAAAGCAGTCACTGATCCTAGTTACCCATAAACAGCTGTAACGTTTGTGGATTTCCCTTTCAAAGCATTTGAGCTACAGTGATGGTGAAAAAACATCCACAGAGTGTCTTCATTTTTAACTGTAGTCTTCTATAACTTCATAATATCTAAACCAATTTAAACCTGTATTAATAAAAATGCTTTGAACTGAGACCTTGCATGTCAACTTGCAACACAGAAAGAATTTTTACTGTCAAGTTATGATCCTCTAAATTAGAAGTTGCTTTATAATTGAAATGCTGACACAGTCTTCTAATTGTAGAGGTGTTGGCAGGTGCTGCTATGCTAGCATTATATTAGCAACTTTTGCATGTGAATCTTGTTCATTAAAGGTTATGCTTATATCACATGCATACAGATTATAGGCTGTAGAATGACAGCTGTGTAAAATCAGTCAAATTAAAACACACACTATAGATAAAAACAGTCACATATTAAACAGATTAAATTAGTATCCATCAAAATTTCTTTCACTTTAAAAGCATGTATGGAAAATATTTTTAGAGCTACCTGCTTAAAAGTAAAATAGTTTATGTGATGGTTTCCGATACAGCATTAATCGTTAAGGGAAAATAAAAATATGTCTTCTCCTTTAACTAAACATTAAATTAGCTCAACTATAACAGTAGTCTGAATTGCAAGTGAATAGAGCATGGATCTAATTGCTGTAGTGTTCCAGCCCTCCAAGCAGTGCAGATGTTATCCAAATAGATTTGTGTTCATTTTCAGATTGTAAAATCTGGTCCTTTTTGCAAAACCAGAATGGATACCAACATGCATGTGCCCAGAGTTTAAAAAAAAAAAAAAAAAATTCCCCTATATCTGGTTACTAGAAAAACCTTCCAAAGCACAGGCTTGTTTTGAGCAGTGTTAGTGACTGATCCACACCAAAACTCTTGATCAAAAGGTAGTAGACTTAGATAAAATTTGGATCTAAATCTCACTGAGCTGCTGGTTTCACTGAGGGTTTTTGTGTGTGCATATTGAGAATGTTTGGGCTGTGAAGTACCCGTGTGCTATGTTGGTACAAATGTGTTTGTAAGCCTTTTCTATGCTGTCTCCATCCTGCAGAAAATCATGGTCCCAGTGTGGAAATTGCCGATACGTTCTGCTGGTGTGTTAGCTTATTTCTTTCTCTGTCTAATGATAATTTACCATGTAAGTCCCTTAGGGATGAGACCTGTGGTAGATGTTGAAATAAAAAAAATCATCCGAGTTTTGAAAATTGTGAGGGTCCTTTCAGCTGTCTCATGTTTCCATACGCCTTCAGTGGGGAATTCCTGCTATTCAGGGTTACAATGCAGATGCTAGTAGATTTAATTATTTAAAATACAAACAAAACTATAACCAAATTAAAAAAGAAATATTTAAACATTTTAAACGTTTTTTTAATTTCCTTTTTTCTTCTTTTCTTTTTTTTTTTTAAGAAGGTAGTCAATTTGATGTTAAAAACATGTATTTGTTAATCTGGTTCTGTGGTATTAGCTTATCCTTTTTACATGGAAAACACACATTCATCAAGTCACCTCCCACCAGTATATGTAAAATCACTGTTATTTTTAGTGGATATTATTTTAAGTAGATATCATAACTCTAATTCTATGTATATTTTATTTGACAAGGAGGGGGAAAAAGATGCAAGGATAAAAATACTATTTCATGGAAATATTTCAGTGTTATTTATTGCAAGAAGTTGCATTCCTTATTCGTCCCATCTACCTCTATCCTATCTATTCCTTATCTATACCTATCTTTACTGCTTGCTGAATTACATAGATTTACATCTCAGTTTGATCCCAAGTACATTTGCATATAGTAGTTCATTCCTATATTCAGGCATGCAGATAAAATTATGAATTAGCATGTCGTGAGATTATTTGCTTAATTCCTAACCCAGCTTGTCTGCTGCTGTCATGCTCCATAATTTTTTTTGTCTAGTCACTTTTTTGTGATTCATCAGGGTATTGGACCACATGGACATGATTGCCTTAAATTTTTGTTTGAAATTTTGAGACAAATCACTGATGTCTTTGTATAAATTCTCAACATAAAATGTCAACTAAATCTCTTATTGATATAATTGTTTCAAAAAAGCCAAAATTTTAATAATGGAGTTCTCTTATTTGGCAACTGCATCAGAATTCTTTTTTCACTGAGACGAAGTTTTATACAGAACTACTTGTTTGGGAATTTTTTAGGTACAGTCAAAGCTTAGGCACTTTTTTCTTTGGATAACAAGCACATATTAGAAAAAAAGAACAGAGAGAAGACAGCTGGATACGTTTTCTATTCTTGTTCTACTTCTCTCACATTGTATTTAAGAGGAGTGATTAAGAAAGATCCTGCAGCATTCTTTCTTCTCTTGCTATGGTAAAGTGGCTCCTCAGACAGCAGACTGCAAAAATACTTTCAAAACTTGTCTCCAACTGAATCCGTGGAGAGAATTGAAAAAAAAATTGACTTAATACTAGTAATTATTATAGTTTAGGAAAAAAGTGTGCTATGAGTAATTTTCTTATTAAGAAGAGTCTCAGAGCCTGACACAGTTACTGGAAGGATGCGTGCATTGTCAGGAAACATAGAAGACAGGCACATTTTTGAGGTTGAATTAGTATTTTCTCCTTTATCAAAAGAAGTACAGGACAGAACAGGTGAGCCAGTTATAATGCCTTTATAAATTGCTCAAGTATCTGCTGCCAGACTGCTATAAGTAACTGTGAATTAGATAGAGAAATAAATGAACACACAAAGCACTTGCTTTAAAAGCCTGCATTAACCATAAATAAATAAGGTTTTTCAACCAAGCAGTAATTACATATTTGCTCTACTCAGTGTCTCAGACTTTTTCCACTGCACTTATAGTTGCAGAGCTGGGGCTTTACCTGCAGAAGTGCATGGTTTTCCTCGCTTGTAACTGCAAATGGCTTTAAAATTGATATTTTTATAACAAAGTAAGATATGATAAGAGGATAAGATAAGAAAACAGAGATATCAGAACACTCACAAAAATCTTATTGTTCTGAGCATACAGAAATGCCAATTTGATTTCACCTCTGCCACCTGGGGGAAGCAGATTTTGCAAGACTTTACAATTACTATCATTATGATTATTATTACTTCTCCTTCCTCTACTACTACTACAGCTACTACTACTATTAAACAGATTTGTTAAAGTGACATATCACGCTGTTTATAAATGTCTACAAATCTAAAGCAAACAAAACTAAAAGGAAAATTACTTTTTTTACAGAGAGCACAAACCTTAACCATGTGCTACTGAAACAGATCACATAATTTCAAGTCAAAAAAAGGAAACTGACTGAAGTAAAAATGTCAGCATTAATCCATTAAAATATCACCATCATCTGATGCTGTTTTGTGCCTCAAAAATGTGTTAGAAAACCTTTAAATTTTGAGTAAAATTACTATGGACTGCACCTAGGTAATACTGCGTTCATAGGTGAATAAAACTGTTGCCACCTAAAGAGCAACAGTAGATTGGCATGAGCGAAATGACCTTATATGTGTATATATATACATACATATATATGGGTGAGTATGTGTGTAAACATACCTGTATATATATATAAAGATATGAAAATATAGATATTCTTTTATCATACAGATGAGTTTCCCCCTTTTATAAACCCAATACCATTCTTTTCTCTTAAATATTTAGATCTGTCAAAGCTATTCTTCCACAACATTAAAGAAAAAATGTTTTGTGCCATGATATAATGATGGTTTAGCAGGAAAAACCTCTGTTGAAGGCAGAACAGTAAAGCCCTTCAATTCAAGGCAGGGATGACTTTAGTTAAAACAGTGTTTGTGGTCTGACACTGATTTATGATTTGCAGCCTAATTTTCTTCACAGAATCATGGAATCATAAAATGGTTTGAGTGGGAAGCGACCTTAAAGATCCTGTAGTTCAAATTCCAATCCCCACTATGGATAGGGATACCTTCCACTACACCAGGTTGCTCAAAACCCTATCCAACCTGACCTTGAATATTTCCAGAGATGGGGCCTCCACAACTTCTCTGGACAACCTGTTCCAGTGCCACACACACTGAAAGTACTGTGTTTCTTCCTAATATCTAAGGTAAATCTGCCCTCTTTCAGTTTGAAGCCATTCCCCCATGTCCTATCACTACATGCCCTTGTAAAAACTCCTCTCAGTTTTCTTGCAGGCTCCTTTTAGGTATTGGAAGGAGGTAATAAGGCGGCCCTGGAGCAGTCTCTTCCCCACTCAAAAAGCCCAGCTGTCTCAGCCTGTCTTCATGGAAGACATGCTCCACCCCTCTGATCAGTTTCATAGTCCTTATCTGCACTCATTCCAACAGGTCCATGTCCTTCCTGTGCTGGGACCCCAGAGCTGGATGCAGTGTTCCAGGTGGAGTCTCATGAGAGCAGAGCAGAGGGGCAGAATCCCCTCCCTCACCCTGCTGCCCACGCTGCTTTTGATGCAGCCCAGGACACAATTGGCTTTCTGGGCTGCAAGAATTATTGGGTCATGCTGAGCTTCTTATCAGGCAACACCCTTAAGTCCTTCTCCTCAGGGTTGTTCTCAAGCCATTCTCCTCCCAGTCAGTATTTGTACTTGAGATTGCCCTAACCCATGTGTAGGACCTTGCACTTGGCCTTGTTGAACCTCATTAATTTCTTAGATACCATTTCTCAAGCCTGTCAAGGTCCCTTTGGATGACATCCTTTACCTCCAGCATGTCAGTTGCACCACACAGTTTGGTGTCATTGGGAAACTTGCTGGGAGTGCACTCTATCCCACTATTCCTTTCGCTGACAAAGGTGTTAAGCAGCGCTGGCCTGAAAACCTAGAAACAATTGCTTGAATCACCTTTTCTGGGGATCAGATATTTTTTTAATATACTTTCTTTAGTTTTGGCAGAAAACTAAGTTCTCTTGAGGACTAGTGCTGTGCTACACCCTGAATTACTGCCAAAGATGCAGTAATTTTTCCCTTCTGCTTAATTGTATTGTGGACGCAATCAGTCATGCAGCAAAAGCAATTACATTTTTGTTTTTATTCTATTTTCTTACTATTTTTGTTAATATCAAAGTGAATATTCTGTTTGAAAAGATCTCTCTCAAGCACGCTGTCTCTCTGAGAGCAAGTAAGCAAAACAAATCCAACGGTAATGAAATAATTCTTGGTTTTGTGGTAGGCTGCAGGGTAGAAGAAAGAGATGCATATGCACAAGTACTTCATGAAAATATTTTCTTAAAGCATATTTAATAGATTTTGACTAAAATAAAAATTAGAATGATGTGTCTCCCCTCTGCAGAAAATTGCATCTGTTCAACAAAACTAAAATACCTGAATGTCAAAAATATTCAGCTGAAACGTTTTATTCACATCTGCTGATAATAATGCCCCATGGGCATTCAGAAGTCTCATGACACTACTCTCAATAGGTTTGGTTCATTAGCAAAGATTTTTCCCCTTGATGCACTTTTGGCCAACATGTAACATGACTATTTTTTTAATGTAGTGAGTTTTAATCTCCCAGGGGGGAAATATATCTGTTTGCTAAAAGTTGAAACTATTATTGAAAAAATTAAGTGATTTTGTAACTCAATTATTTTACATAGAAAACAAGCTGGTTCTCAGGCAGCTTTATTTGTAACCTTGGCATTACAAACATCCAGTGCTAGAGAGTACAATACCAGCCAAATAATGAACCAGCAGGCTGGGATTCCAGTCTCAACTACTCCATGATATGGGTAGGTAGTGTGGAAAACTAGAGTATTGGAAAAAATTTTGCTTTCTCTTTCAAGAATAATCATGAGGATTGTTTTCCCACTGATTTGTAACACAGAAAAAGGCCTTAGTCCACTGAATTGAGTCCATCACAACTGGACTCGATCTTAGAGGCCTTTTCCAACCTAAATGATTCTATGATTCCATGAATACTTCATTCAAGTATACTGAAACAATTCTGTCTTCCCCACTCTATACTGTTTGACTACATACATCATTCAAAGAGTTGGAATTATTCCCTAGTTGTAAGTGATATTCTGAAACCTCTAACGGTCTGGGAAAGGTGTTGATGAGAAAAACATCACCACAGAATTCTTTGGATCACATTCAGTGATTTCTGCCCTTGACCACACTGAGTCTAAGATTAATTACACTATACTTGACAAATCTAATTTTCTCCTGGTATAACCTGATGGAAAGTAGCGAGGATGTTTTAGTGGATAATTTGGCTATTGAATTTCTCATACATTTCTATGGTGAATGCACTTGCTAGGTGCTAAGTTTATCAAAAAACCCAGCATCTAACATGGAGAAGAGCAGTCTTGACACATTAAGTTCAAAGGATCCAACCAATCCTGATCATACTTTAATCATATATCTTAAAATCATATGAACTTTCATATGAGCAAGTTGTAATTTTAAAAAAATGCAGCAGGAAGAATAAAATTTAATAATTTTGATGGGCCAAATTTATCATCTCTAAATAGAGCTTACTAAAAGATTTTTTTTATTATTTTGATGTCAGAGTTCATCAAGTTCAAAAAAAGTTAAATAACTATTCTCCTTCTTAAATTCCTTGAAAAACAAGAAGTTGTGAAGTTGCACTTAGTAGTATGCAAAGGAGATAAACTCTACATTAACCGTGTAATCATGTAACCATGTAACCATGAAATCTAATTAGTAACAACCCATTCATACACCATAACTCTCAATGTGCAAGAAGAACAGTAGCTTCTGTTGATGTCTCATTATACTGTTCATCAAATTATAAATGTAATATATTTTCTCACATTTTGTATACAGTATTTTAAAGCATCTTGAATACATTATTTTGTGGGCTTGGTTGGAAGAGCTATGAATATATTTACCAAGTGGTTCATTTAATAGATTTTACAGGTTTTCAAAGTAAGATATTGAACTTTTTTTCATTATTCCTGCAGCCCTATTATGTAAAATATTGCACATCTTAACAACATTGATTTTTTTTTTTTCCTTTACTGGAATACTTTGGAGTTCAAATTAATATTAAGTAACTTTCTTTAAAGTTCTTTTTCTTCACTCTTGAGCTTAATAGGCTGAAATTGAATTTAATGGAGCAGAGAGGAGGGTGAGTGGGCAGGGACAGCACAGTCACAGTGGGTTCGGGGTGTGGAGTGATGCTGTTTGCAGCAGGACTCACATTCGGGGAGCTGGGCTTCTCCTTCCATGCTCAGTTCAGACTATTGCAATTTTTATACTTTACTTTCAAGATACAGCACCTCCTCCCTCTACTTCTTCACTGGCCTTCGTGTCTTTCTCTCATATTCTCACTCCTCCTTCTGAATGAAATTATTGAAGTGGTTTTTTCTCCCCTCTTAACTATGTTATTCCACAGGCGCTACCATTGTCGCTGATGGGCTTGGCTTTGGCCAGTGGTGGAGCCAGCTGGCATTGGCTCTGAGGCAATTGTCATGAGGGAAGCTTCTAGCAGATTTCCCACGGAAGCCACCACTGTAGTAGCACCCCAATGCCAATAACCAAAACCTTGCCATGCAAACTCAGTACACACAATTTTAACACAAGTTGTTTTGACTACCTCTTTCCTTAGAAAGTCAGGAGAAAGACCTACTTGTAAGACCACCTCTTGTTCCCCATGCTGCTGCACTGCAGTTTTGATCAGAAGCCCAAGCAAGCCCACACCTTCCCTATGCTACAGAACCTGAGGCTGCTGCAGGTTCTGCAGGTCCAGCCTGTTCCAGGGTCTTCCCACCCCAGGGGTCTGGCCTGTGCTGGAGTGGGGTCATCACCAACAACTGACAGACCTCTGAATCCCTGGGCAGGATACACGCAAGACAGATTTCAAAGCAGAAAATAGTGCCTGAAACAGGTTAGGGAAGGATTTCAGTTTTGGTGCTAACCATTTGATTGGAATACTCTGCTATATGCTAAAAGTGAGGAAATAAATTACCTTAGCAATTAAGTGCTCTCTCTGCTGTAATGGCAGGAGTACGAACCGGGAAACAGATCTGTTCTGTATCCACCCAAGGATTGCAGAAATCATGTGAAAATCTCAGGTACTTGAGGCAGTGCTAAGGAGTAACTGTATTCTTCATTGAAATGGCTTCCATTTAGCCCCATCATTTGGAGATGATGAAAAAGGGGAAAAGTAAAAGATGAATGTATCTACACAGAATGGTGAGAGTACGCATGAAAGATGATCCTACAGAGCATACCAAATATAGCTCTAAAGATCCAGGAGTTAATGAGAGTGTCAGTGGTGGTTAATGCAGTGCTCCGCATGGGATATGAATGAGGCCATACCTTCCCACGGTAAGGAAAGTGTAATTTCAAATTGTTTCTGGTATCAACGTGCAGCAATTGTGAGCAAACATTGAACCCATAATGGAAATGACTGCATTTTAATTGCTGAATAAATTACGTTGCATATAATAGACAGCAATTTGCAAACACTTTGCAACTTTTTAAATGCTCAAAACCTGCCTCTGCGTCCTTTTTGGAGCAGCTCCCACTTTGCCCGGTCAGCTCTGGACGCAGGAGGCTGCGGGGACCAGCCTCCGGAATCCGGGAGACCAGAGGTCCGGCTCGTGGGTCCTTCCACAGGACCGCGGCAATAGAGGCAGGTGGTGGAAGAAGGAGGCAGGCTCCATTGTGGATGAAATCCGGAAGGTTTATTGTGTCTCCGAACAGGGGACCTCGCCCCCCCCGGAGTATGCAGCAATGAGCAACTCTGAACGCGCCTGCCACGGGTTTTATTGCGGGGTGGCGACAGGGGAGGGATGACAATGGCATCGAATCAGGGAAGGAGAGGGACGGGTCTGCGGGATGAGGGACACACAAGGGAACCTATCTTGGGAAAGGAAGGGAGGGATCCTCCCCCCAAGACCAATCACTCGACGCCCCTGCCAGAACTTTCCAGAAGCTTGGGAGGGGTGCGGGAGCGATTGGCAGGGGTCTGGGAGGAGACAAATAGAGAAAGCAGGGTTATGAACACGAAACCAGGGGGGTATAAACTGGGATGGTACAGTAATACGAAACCCAAAGGGGAGACCCGGACTGAACCAAACAAAACACACTCCCACAAAAACCTGCTATCTACTAAGAAAAAAGAATTCTGTTTTCTCAAAACCATGAAAAAATAATGAAAACTAGTGCTTTCCTGAAGTTGATAATTTTATTTAAAACATGAAACAAGATAATTGGAAAAAAACATATCATGATAGACACACTTTCCTCCTGCTTATCTTCTTCCTTTTCTTCAACTCCTAGCTCAGATAGTTGCAACAGTAAGGCAATTGGGATTACATCATCTGTTCTGTGCAGAACACTAAAAGTATGAGTTGCATTGCTGAATAATCAGAATTTTTCTACTAGAATGCCTATTCTGTAGTCTGAGCTAATACACTATTCTGAAAATTTAATATCTTCGCAATCATTTTAATATAGAACAGAACAAAGCTTTGCTGAAAGACGCTTACATTTAAATAAATTAGAGCAAACTAGCAAAATGCAGAGGTTGAGATACAGGGTGAATTGTGCATGAGGCAACTTTATCGAAAAAGGGTTCAAAACATGTTTTATCTCTGAATTCTTGAGGACTGAAAAGAAAATCAGCAATAAAGGGAGCAATAGAGGAAGCTAGCTTTTTCACACAGTAAGCAAACCTTTGTAAGGGCAGATCCACTGCATAATCCTTATTTACTGGAGTCTAAACTCTTGTAGGCAAATGTAAATATTCAGCACAAGAATGTGTGCACACTACAGATATTCTTTATTCCTTCAGAGCGAGGCCTCTTCAGTATAGCTCATTGTCAATGCAAGATAGCTGTCTGTGTAGAGAAAAGGAAAAACACGTTGTCCACTGTAAACTTAATCTCTTGCTCCAAAATGAAGCTTATTCTAATTTGAAACAAGTATTTCTATAGTCTTGGCATCAAGATGTTTTCATTCAATAAATATGTATAAACAAACTCCTTATTACAGATTCCACAAAGAGCTTTAATCAGGTCTCTAAATTATGGCTTTAAGAAAATCCTGTTTTTTGTGTGTGTTGAGCAGTTTTCATATTTCTTACATTTGGTAAAAATCTTTAAGCAAAAAGTTCAGGTTTTCATTAAATTACTGTGACATATAGAAATACAGTAAATAAATATCCCCACTGAACATACTCAGTTCTGGGATATACAATGTGTGGCAATATTTTAAAATAAAGGATTCTCTAGTTCACTGTGTTTGTTCTGCATGTTGTCAGTGTGCTGTAGTGAGAGAGGTTTGGTATTGTAAAGTTTTAGTTAAGTTAGCAGTCATTTTGCACTATGCAGTGTAAACAGCTTGAATGTAGATAAAAAAAAGGAGGGTGAGGAGGTGGGGTGGTGTTCTTTAGAGTATTATTACTCAATCATCTAAAAAGGTTGGTATGTCATATTTTGTTGTTTGATAATTATTTTGCAATGCTCTTAGCAGACATATTGCTTCCCTAGGTGGTGATTGTCTGAAGATTTCATTACAAACAGGAGCCTTCAGGGAAGAATGTTGCTTAATGAAATTAATCATTATATGGGTTTACTCTTTAATAAGGTACTTTGTAAGAGATTATTTCTAGATGGAATATATTAGTGCAGGTATGCTGTTTTGACAGTCAGCACACTCTATGAGAAAGAGAGAGAGCAGGAGAAAAGAAGGCAGGAAGGAGGGAGGGAGGAAAACAGGGAGAGAATTAAAAAGGAGGTCTTCACCACACCTTTCTCTGACCCCCTTGACATGTCCTGGGAATCATTTGACCTCAGCAAACCATCTGGTTGTTGATCATGTGATAGAGGGAAGATGACTATGTGATTGCAAAGAGGGAAGATGTATGGTTGGTACATTTTTGAGCTGTCTTATTGTGCCCTTCAGGTGTCAATGAACTCAGATAATCAGCAGAGAGGCTGGACTCGATACAGAGAAATTGGACTTTAGCTCCTGTTCCCATTTTATCCTTGAGAATTTTTTTTTTTTTTTTTTTCAGAATCAGAGTGTCGTTGGTTCACTTGTCTTTTCAGAGTATTGGACTTGGAACTTCTTTCATGGTTTTTTTTTAATAGATCACTATCTATTGAGCTTGAGGTTACATGCAATTATGCAATGAAGAAAACCTTTGTTTCATAAGCAACAAAAAATAAATTAATGAATCCAAGATTTTGGATAGTTATAACTGCTTACAACACCTAAGAACTACTTCTAGTCAAGCTTCAGATCATACGTTTCTGATAGATTTCCCTGAAATCTGTTTTGGTTTATTTGCAAATATAGTTTACTTCCTACCCAGTGTTTTCTTAAGTGTGTTTGAACATAAGCTGATGCTTGAAGATTAAAAGAAGAACTGTCTTATAACTTTCCAGTGACCACCAGCAGTGGTATTAAATGGCTGGTGTGTCATGGATTAACATTTGAGACTTTTATAATTGGAGAATTTGATCCCTATCTTTCTTTTTGTTAACTTTCATGACTTTGTATTGTCTCCAGAGTTAGCTCTGCAGGAAAGAAAATCAGCCTATTACCCTGGGGATGAAATTACAATTGTCCCACAAGTCAAGTGCAAACAACACTGCAAATCATCCAGGGATGATGGGGGATGATGCAGAAGCCCAAGTTTCAACTCTGTGTGTGCCCAGTGCCAGGTTAGTTTTCTTCAGGCCGCATTGGTAGAGGAAGACATGGCTTCTGCCTCAGTGTTGGAGCAGGAGGAGCTGTCTTTCATGTAAGACAGTCCTAACAGAAAAGGTGTGTGGTGTACTATTCCTCACTCTCTTTCCATACTTGCATATCATCTCTTAGACATAGAGTTTTGGGGTTTTTTTAGTTCAATGTGTTTCCAGAATTCACAATAAATGACCTTCTGAGGTGAAAAAATGCTACACTCCAGCAAAGAGTGTGTTATGGGTTTAACATAAAAAATAAGAAATGTAAAAACAGATAGGGCTTATGAAAGGGCATGGCATTTTACTTGGTTTTATTGTTGTGAACACAGGTTTAATTCACAGAAATTGGCTAGAGATCTATAAGCTTGTTTTTTTTCTCAAAGAACACAATCTACAGAAGAAAGGAGGAAAAAGCAATTATTTTTGTGAGCATAAACTATAAACTATCAGATTTGCTAATTTGGACACTAGCTTCACTCTGAAGCTTAGCCAGCCTTTTATAATTTAACAAGTAGCCCTGATAATCTGCTGCATTGTGCACAATCATTTGCCATTTCTAATTAAAACTGACGAACCCCCTGAAACTTCCCCTAGACAAATGTGGCAAGTTTAGAATAGCTTCAATTGGTTTAACTCTTTAGGACTGTATTTTTACATAGGGTCTTTTTAGAAAAGAAACAACAATGTGTGGAATACTATAACAAGCCTGTAAAAATGCCCAGAAAATAGATTTCTTGTGATGATGTGTAAACAGTGCCTACAGAACATTTAGCATAGGAGAAAACATAGTGAAAGCACCATCTTCCGTCTAGACATGTTAAAGATACTTCGTTCTCATTTGGAAGCAGAGCCTCTGAGAAAAAATATTGTCTCATATACAATGTGATCACTGCTACTGCCTGGATGGCTGCATGTCTGTTAAACTCCAAACTCCTACTGCAAAATACGGTGTGTGCTTGGGCTCTTATAAATGACCTACTTAATCTTGATAGAGGCAGCACTGGACCACCTCATACAAAGGCAACGTTTCATACCTTCCCTCCCGCAACGAGACGGTGTCCTTGTGCTTCAATAAAACAGTGACTGGAGGGTGATGTACAACAATCTGTGGATTAGGAAGCCAGAATCCTTCAGGCTTTTTTTACTGTTCAACACTGAATTATCACAATCCTCTCTTCCATACCTAACTGTGATTAAAGGTGGTTGTGTAATTCAACATATTAATAGAAAAATATTTTTCTCTACTTCTGTGAAAATAGTGCAGCCCTTAATGACTAATTTTTTTTTTTTTAATGGAGCAGATGAAATAGTGGGGAAAACATTGCTGATTTATATATGTGCTGTGTACAGTCATGTAAGAGTGTGTGCACTTTGCATATTTCAGGAGATGGATTTTTGCCTGCAGCAATGCAGACCATTTCTGGAATGTCCAGAGTAAATTCCTGAGACCACACATGGGGGAAGGGAGACAGAGAGGGAGGAACAAAATGATACCAAAATGCAGATCTGATGCTCCTCATGTATTAGAGGACTTCTGGAAATTGATTTTGTTAACATCTTTACAGAGTACTGGAGTAGCTTTTATAGAGGCATTTCATTCTGGAAGGAAAGTGCATTTTTTATTGATAGTGAGTCTCTTTTGCTGTATGAATACAAGATAGATGATGCTGAAGGCAAAGTATTGGCCAAGAGACCTAGCAAGTGTTGTAATAGACATACAATGCACATATTCAGTAAGCATCTAGTTTATAACCAAAAGAGAACTGTGTTCTTTGAATGTTTGTCTTGCAGGTAGACAAATCAGGAGATTGGTTCAAATACATGGTTTTGCATTCCAGTCTAAAAAGACAGTATAAAAGAGTATTGGCCAGAATGTTTGTGGCTTCTGAAAAGATTTATTTTTCTCTGTTTAGCACTTGTGCCTTCATATGTGACGAGGTCCAGGGAGAGAGTTGTTTCCTTGAGAACTCAATGACAGAATCATTGGTTCAGAGAGAGGAAGATGGAGTCCTACATAAAAGTTCTGAGATTTAGAGAGAAGAAAATCACAAAAATACAAGAAAAAAAAAACCAGAGAAAGTCCTTTCTGTGTCTTTATTTTGTATCTCAATATGTGTGTTTTGTTTTCTGTTGCAGATGAGTGAAGGCAGGAATTTTGAGGAAAAAACCCCCAAACTTCTATTTATTACTTAAATTTGAAACCAATTTTTGGTAAGTTCTTTGTGAAAAAGGGGAAGACATGAAAGTCCATAAAAAGTTATAGACTCTCAGATTTCCTAGTGCAATAAAATGAGTCTCTTTTTTATACCTGTTATTTCTTTAGATTGAGTAATGTACCTGGCCTAACCTATGCTTCCTTTTTTCTGTTTTTGTTGATGAGACACATGAAGAGCATTTATTTCCTGGCTTTCCTCTCCTTCTCTCTCTCTCTTTTCAAGTACTTGAATTCATGTACAGCATATTTTGGCTTCATGTGTCTTCTTGCATGATGAAGCATCTGCCTGTGGTGCTGAAGCTACTGGCAGTGCCTGTGTTTGCCCCAGAGCACATTACAGATGGTAGTGTCATTGCAGATAATGATAGCCTAATATACTCAGGGTAGCAACAGGGGACAGATGCTGCTTTTGTTCAGTTTTCAGTGGCAGATCCACCCTGCAAACTGGGGCGGAGGGGAGAAAACACCTCTAAAAAACAAGCCGAGCTGGCAATTTAGGTAAAGGCCACTGGGTGGGGCAAAAGTGCACATCATTAAAAACAAACAAACAAAAAGCAACAACAGAAAAACCCCAAACCAAAACAAAAAACCCGTGGATGATTGGTCGGAAATAACAGTGCAATCAAAACACGGGTTTTTTTTGCCAGTAGGTTCTCAAATATGCGAACTCACAGTCTCTACATATGAAACTACATATTCTTCATTGCTTTATTACTTCCATGATAATTTACATCAGATTACACGGGGGACCATTTCAAGGCATTTTGTCTCTCAGGATATGGATGTGAGTAAATCGCACCCTATAATCTTCCATCATCCCCAGTGCTTTTTCCAGGGGGGATTTACACTCACACATAAAATAAACATTTAAAGCCCTACTGTATAATAGCAAAGGCCCTTTCTTCCAGAGAAAGATGCAAGCATCTAAAGTACATGATGTTTATCTTTTGCCTTTGTGCGGCATAGTCAAATGAGGAAACCTTTTCAGATAATAATGTTAAGTAGGAATTTAGCACTATTTTTCACTGAGTGTGATACTTTAACAAATTGCATGTGTCTTATTTCTCAGTTTAATAGCTTGAGATCATATTAAAAAAATTTACAAATTTTTAATGATTAACATGATTTTAGCACAAACCAGCATTTTTTCCTCTTGCAGTTAGCAACACTAATGAGGGAAGGGAACTCAGGTTATCCATGTCATCAGTCACCCATGTTCAGGCAGTGTACCAGAAACACAGGAGAGAAGCCAGTAGCTGAGTGAAAAAAATCACACTGTGTATGAGCTTAACTTCTTGTATATCCTTTTACCAGTACTCAGATCTGCCATCTGTTTTCTGCCATAATGTAATTGCTCTGCTAAAGGTCCTTGAAGAGGTTTCTTCCTGTAGTGCTACTATTCTTTTCATATTTTTCTGTTGGAAGCAAAACTGTTGGCTTGATTTCAGCAAGCCCCTAAAAAGGAAGACATAAGGAAGAAGGGAGGAAGTATTACAGACTTTTTAAAAAATTTTTTCCCAGGTGTGTTCCTGAAGAGTGGTCAGAAAACAAATAACAAAAGAATCCCCATTGTCTTTGTAACACTACTGCCATTTTCTAAATTAGCCAAAAGAACTGTTCCACATGTAGATGTTGAAGCACTGACTCCAAGATGGAATATTGGATGTCTGTAGAGAAGGCCATAAAAACACATTTATTTTTTTTCCTTTTTATGTTCCTACATTTTCATGGCTGTATCCATCTATAACTCTCACATTTATGAACTCAGTAACTGTTATCAACTGTTATCATAGGGTCAGTGGACAGGACAGCTTATAATACAGTACCATTTTCTGCAGGGAGAAAAGAACACCATCTCTTATTTTTAGCAAAAGGACTGAAGCAAGGCGATAAAAGCCATTATACATCCTCAGTCATTTAACTCAATGGCTGGCACCATTTTTCATTGAGCTCACATCTTTCTACAAACATCCCAATTAGAGCTACTTCCTGTGAGTAAAGCAGCCATCTGCTGGGGCTGCAAGTCCTTCTGCCCCTGGAGAGGACCATTTCACCTGATTCTTTTTAGAGAAGCTGACTGCCTGGCGTATTTCTACTTGCAGTGCTTGGCCTACAAACAAACAGCTGATTTCAGCCCATTTCCTGTTCATCAACCATACCAATCAGCAAAAACCATTAGAGCAGATGTTAAGAAGACACTGAAGAGCTGAACTACCTTGCAGAAATTTCCACATGTGAAAGGGTCTAATGCACATCACTTTCTTAAGGTTCCTGGCCTGTGGATAAATGAATTTTATTGTCCATTGTTGCCAGCTTGACATTTTTCAAAATACTAAAAAATAACTTGAGGGAAAGCAAGCATAGTCATAGATAACACTGCTTAAACTGCTTAGACTATCTCAGAGATATCTTAGACTATCTCAGGGCAAGCAAAAAACCTCTGCTAATGTCTCAGAATACCTTTTAATTGTCCTGTTGGGGTGCTAAACATAGAAACAGAAAAAAAATTATCTCAACAATTTATGTAGTTTTGCAGAAAGGGCATTTACTGAAATGTGAAGACACTACCCCTGGCTTGCTAAGCAAGTGTATAATAAACCTGGATATTGGATATCGAACTCATAACTTCTGTCCTGTAACAACACTATCATCTTTCCACTCTGCCTTTCACTGCAAAGCTAAGATAGTAACGCTTTTTAATAATGTCATTACTGATAGTACTTATTACTTAAAAGATTACCCAGTGTTGTAGTACAACTGCCAGTCAAACTGTATCTGCTTATACCAGAACTGAATCTGTTTTGTAAGGCATTATAACATTTGAAGCACTTCAAACATGCAGGCAACCATGACCAAATACAAAGGAGGAGATTGAAATACAAGTTTTGGCTTTTCCTCCAGGTAACTCTCCCTATCCTCCACTACACTGCAAAGCAGAGTCTTTCAAATTATTTTATTTTGGGGGCCTACTATTGGCTTGAGCATACTCTAACTAGGTCTTCCAAGGTATCTTCTTCCAAGCATTGAAAGGTTATGACTTGCTACTCTTCCAAAAATCAGTCATCATCCCTGTCTAAAGTAGTTGTAGCTTTCCAGCCTACCAGAGAGTACACTGCAGATTTCCATTTATATTTATACCGCCTGAATTTCTATCCTTGTCTTTGACCACTGAGAAACCCTTCTTTTTCACAAATGTGTTGGGAATTAAATGTGGCAATACATTAAATGTGGGCTCCATAGTCCATAAACAATTATCAATAGCAACTTGAAATATTCATTTAGGGCCTAAAGTAAATTTAATAAAAATTGCATAAGAGTTAATTAACATAAAACAGCCGAATGCAAAACGAATTAAATAAACTAAAATAAAGTTCATGTTTTAATCAGCAAAGCCTTGTTGCTTAACAGCTCCTCCAGGCTTAATGTTCAGCTTAGTTTCTGGATCACACTCTTTCAAATTGCTCCACAGAGACATAAATCTGACTGCAGCTACTGTATACTCTTGTGAGAGTGAGTACATGTGTATATTTCTGAGTGGGAATGTGAAATATAGCGTGCTGGTGCATTGCATGTGAATTAGTCCTTTCTGTAGTAGGGAAAATACATTGTAGTATATATTTCCCTTAAAGAACACTGCCAAATATTTTCAGCTTTGTTTTGTTTGGGGTGATACCAGAGAAATTCAAGAATAACATTGGATTCAATTAGATTGTATGAAAGCTGGATAATGTTATTGACTTCACTGGAATTTTCCTGAATAGACACCAACATGTTTGAAATCTTATGTTAGCACAAAGTTCCCTCCTTTGGTATGCCTTCACTGCAGTATTTTTCTTCCTTGAGGCAAAATAAAGAAAACATTTCACAATCTGTTAATCCATCGATCTAGGACACGTGTTTCAAAATAACGTCCAAATTTACATTTTAACCCACGCAACTAGGTGTCTGGATCATGCCACGCATGTTAGCCTGCTCTGATCCACTATGGCTCAGCATGCAATCCTCTGAACACAATAAGTGAAAATGCAGCCTGAGATATCTTTTCCTTCTCTGGTTTCTTACTAAGCTTCAGCACAGCTTGACCACAACATGCTCTAAACAACAAGAGTTGACAACTAAGCGGTCAATGCACTAGCTAGCCATTTCTTGGATCCAAAATAAGTGGGAACTCCCAGGAGATGACCACTGGCCCTCCTGGGACCCTGCCCTGGTTGCTGTGTCTCTGTCTGGGAAAATGAAGAGAGAAATATTGTGTAATATTAGCTGTAACACTGGGTCCAGGATGTATTAGACAAGTATTTTTTGTATGCTCAAAGATATTTCTAAATTTTTCTGACAAGCATAAAAAACCTGTAAGTTTTGTTAATAACTACATGGAAATCTACTTGCATGGCCACCTATCTTATATATATATTAATAATCTACTCCATTTTCCAGTGTATATTTCTGCTAAGGACTTCTAGCATATAAGTCATCTGAGATTTTTTTTTTCTAAATTTCCCTATTTGTAGGATTATAATGGTGCTATTCTGTATTGAAAGTACTGTGAAACAAAAGTGTCAGGAAGCAGTTTCTGAGCCTCACGTAGAAAGTTTCACACAAGTGGAAAGCACCTTTTTATTTGCTGAAGTCTATAAATGATTCTGCAGCTCAGAGCAAGCTTGTGAAAAGCATTTCTAGTTCACATGGTCCTACATAAGACAAATTCTATTGAGAAAGTTGTGTTCTTCAAGTACAGCTAATTGAATTCTAGAAATTTTTATGTGGGAGGAATTACTTAATGAAATCATGTTAATATTCATAATTAATATTAAGCACAGCTTTTTTTGGTTTTTAAATCAGTACTGATTTTCAAGTATTTTGTTAAATGACTAATGATCACTCTTAAAGAGGGTCCCCTCTGACAAGACTGTAGCCACTGTATCTCAAAAAGAACACTTGTGGAAAAAAGGGTAGTCATCCTTTTAATATTTAGATGACTTAGAGAGACACTGACTGAAGTTTCTAGGTTTGATCACATATTCAATAAAAAATGTTTTTAAGGGAGAAATGTAACAACATGTTTGACAGCCCAGAGAAGACAAACCCTCAGGTATACTCTTGATTTTAAACAAACTTGCTAAAATACAAACTTTAGATGAAGGACATTTTCTAGGTTGAAATTTTTTCTCTGGAATAAAGGATTGCATCAATATCTCATTCCTAGACCAACACAGTAAAACCGATTCGATTTTGATGATGTGGAGAAAGTTGCTCAGGCTTCTTTAGATATTATTTCCTAAAACTTTTCTTTGGTAAAACTTTCAAGAAAACGAGACCTAAACGACAGCCAGACTGGTCTAAAGGCATAACAAACCAGAGGAACATCATGAACTTCAGAAATAACTATTGACACACAGTTGGGCTTTCCCTGCTGCAGGGGGTTCACCCTGGCTGAATGCCAGGCATCCACCGAACTTTCTCTATCATTCCCCTCTGTAAGTGGAGAGGAGAGAGGAAATTTAACAGAGGGCTCAGAGATTGAGATAAGAACTGGGAGAGATCACTCACCAAATACCATGGGCAAAACAGACTCAAATTAGAGATATTAATTGAATTTATTACTAACAAAATCAGAGCAAGCTAATGAGAAGTAAAATAAGACCTTAAAACCACCTTTCCCCCACCCCTCCTTTCTTCCCAGCTCTATCTCTTCCCCCAGCAGTGGAGGGAGACAGGAAATGGGAATTATAGTCAGTTCGTGAGACATAGTTTCTGCCTCTGCTCAGTGAGAGGAATCTTTCCACTGCTCCAGCGTGGGGTCCCTCCCATGGGATATAGTTTTCCATGAATTCCAACATGATTTTATTCCATGGGCAAGAGTTCTTCCTGAACTGCTGCAATGTAAGTCACTCTTCCATGGAGTTCAGTCCTTCAGGCACAACCTGATCCAGTGTGGGTCCTCCAGAGGGTCACAATTACTATCAGGAAACCTTCTCCAGTGTGGGCTCTTCTCTCTTTCCATGGGTCTGCAGGTCCCTGCCAGGAGCCTGCTCCAACACAGGCCTCCCACGGATTCACAGCCTCCTCTCAGGCTTCCACTGCTCCGGCATGGGTCTCCTTCAGGGACTACAAGTGGATCTCTGCATCCCCATGGTCCTCCATGGGCTGCAGGGGCTCAGCTGCTTCACCATGGTCTGTCACACAAGCTGCAGGGGAATCTCAGCTCCTGCCCTTCCTTCTACACCAACCTTGGTGTCTACACAGTTGTTCCTTTCACATATTCTTACTCCGCTCTTCTCTGGCCACAGTTAGAGCTGCACAATAACTTTTTTATTCTTTTCTTTTTCTGAAATCTGTTATCATGGAGGCATTACCGTAATTTCTAATTGTCCCAGCCTTGGCCAGTGGCACATCCATCTTGAAGCCGGCTGGCATTGCCCCTGCTGGACATGGAGGAAAAGCTTCTGGCAGCTTCTCACAGATGCCACCCTGTGGCCCCCCACTACCAAAACCTGGCCATTCAAACCCAATACGCCTGCGTTGTGCCCAGTGATGCAACATCTCTTGCTCCAGGAATCTCTTTTGAGGGTATAGTGGAAACTAAGGTAAGTAACATTCAACCCAAGCTAATATTTCTTGGGGAGATTTTCTTGTCACTTTTTGGAGGGCAAATGTTCCGTTTTTTGACACTTCTTTTTGTTGCCATTGATATTTCACATAAAGCAAGGGTGGTCCTGGTTAAGGTGTCCAAGAAATTGTGGCAAGGGTTTTACATCTATTTCAAAGCCATTTACATGCACTTTAAAAGAGCAAGAATATCAGCCCTATACCTTGTTCTGTCACTCCACAGAGTTCAGCTGCAGGGCAAGCTGCTGCAAAGAAAGTGTTGCTGTGAATTTGTCAGCAGAATGCCCCCAAATCAACATGAAATAGAGGTCAAAACAAAAGTGGAAGGCAAATCAGTTATTGAGCAATCTCTGAAGAAAACCAAGGCCAGGTTAAATGCAGCTTATGTAATTCTTTTTGAAGAGGAGATTCAATAAATTTATGGAGCTGAAATCCTGATTCTCAGGCTCAAGCAAATGAGAGCTGAGTGGAGAATACATTTTATTCGTATCAATCTTCGGTACTGTGCCACAGACAACTGACCTCATGGATGACTTGAAACACAGTTCTATTAGTCATTGGATCCTTCAGTTCCTGTGATTCCTTACCTGGGATCTCTGCCCAGAAGAACATTTTATGTTTTGAGAGATTGTTCATCAGTTATACGAACAACTACCCAGAGTGAAGTAGAGGGTCTCTCTAGACAGGAAAGAGAAGCTAGTGTTTCAAAATATAAAAAGAAATTTGAAACATTCAGTGTCTAAATTTAGATGCCCTACAATTAAAAATAGTATGATTTCAGAGGACTTGCATTATTTGCAGAGTTGTTTCAGTATACAAATTGCATACCACTCATTCATTTGAGAAGCTATATGTGTAGACTAGTGAATGCATTTAGATATATACAGTGAATTGCAATTTAACCCTTTTTCACTCATTTTAATAGGCCTTGTGTTGATTCAGCATCTACATTAATTCTGAAGTGTAGGGTTATTGATTTAACTTGTAACATCCCAGCAGAGCAGTTTGATGCATTTTTTCTTCTAAACTAAGTAAATTGACTTGAAAAGTGACTTTACATTTTATCATCTGATTACATCTCAGAACTACTGGTGATGAACCAAGCAACTAACTGAATTTTTCATATTCTTACGCTCCTAATTTTCAGTGTGTATTTACATTCCAGACTCTCGTAGCAATGTTCTCAATATATTCCCCAGATATATAGAATCTACTGTAAGAACTAAATGTAGAATGGACAAAGTATTTTTAAGAAATGAAGTACCATCTACATCTTCATGAACCTGTAAATCTTACAGTGTTGACATTCTTACTGTCAGTGATCTCTTCTAAGTATGAACAGCTTTGCTGGGATAGAGTTATGTCCAGGTTTAACAAATCAGTCCAGTGTTCCACATAGTTAAAATTAGTTTTAGAAATCATGGTTGTAGCCCACATTTTCAGCTGTAATGCTCATTCCAGCCAGCCATGAGGCTGAGAGGTCTACATATTCACTGTTTACAATGATTATTACTTTATATCCAGGGAGTTAAAAATTCACAGTAGATATTAAAGGGCTTTATTTCTACATAATAAATAGAGAATCATTCCTTCAGATTGCCTTTTCTTTCTGTCTTTTTTTTTTAAATCAATGTTTTTCTTCTTACAAACACAGATTTCTTTTGGCTGTTTGTATACTGCATTAAAATATTCTTTTATCTCTTAAAGGTAGTACTATGGATTTTTACTCATGGTTTCTTCATACCACATTACAGTAAAATAGATTAGTGCTTTAATTGTTTTTTATACATTTCAGTGTCTGATAAATGACTATGATTTTTGGAAGCATAGAAAGTATTTGATATGCAGTTCAATTCCTTCATGCCTCTAAGAAAGCAGTAACCTCACCAGACATCAGGTTTTTTTGCATCATTCTTCTTTTCATTTGAGAATAAATGCACTTTTAAAATATTTATTTTTTTGTAGGGCCTTGTAGCAAGCACTAGTGGAATGCCCTTTGCTATAATCTCTCTAATTACAGATCATACTTGGGACAAAGTGACTCTGTGTAGCCAGGATATTTCTTAAGAATAAATTTAGTTGGTATGCTCTTTGGGTCCATTTCTGTGTTAAGACTGCTGTATTTACTGAACATAAAATAACTAGAAATACACTGTTTAGGTTCTTTAAGGGGGATTTTTTTTATCAATTGAAAATAACAACTGAAGTTAAAAAACTGTGAAAATATTTTATATCTCTGCCTCCATTTCATACAAATAAATCTTCTTAAACTCTCTCTGTGTAAAGATTTCAGGATGTTCATAAATATTAATTGGGTGGCCAAAGCTAAATTCAGAATTCAGTTTCAGGAAAAGAAACCCAAAACTCACTCTAAATGTATTTAATTGGATATGCAAGTTTTCATGGCTTATGCTTTATATTTTAAGACTTTTAACAGACTGTAGCATAATTAAATTATGACTTATTCCTGTTCTTCTTTTTTTTTTTCCCCCCCAAAATATAAGGACTGCTGCTGGACAAAATAATTGAACTGCTAAGGGCTGAATATATTTGGATAGGAATCTATAGCAGATTTCTTCTGCAGTTACTCTGTGAGTGTTGTCACTGTGTCTGATGATAAGGTCAGTTAACCTGTATGACCCTCAGCTATTCTACAGTGGCAAAATTCGAAAGTGAAAAATTTTATCCTTTTTTTTTTAAAATCAGAGTAGCTGATATATTAATTAATTAACATAATATTTCATATACCTTGTACTGTAGAGGTTTTTTTGGGAGTTGTCTTTTAAAGTGGAATTTCTTTATAAATTTTTCATTTGAAACAACATTCAAACACTTTTGTATATCCTAGGTAAGAGCATAAAATGGTTTGGAGGCTTCTAAGCTTGTAATTATATCACCTTTGTAATTGCCTCCTAATAGAAAAACATCCAAATTACACTTTAAGTCTGGTCAAACTGAGAACAGTGTTTTACTCTGAACTGAAAATAGCAAAAGAAGTCCAAAACAACAGTTCAAGTATTTTAAGAAGTGTGTTCTCTTGGGATGACTTAGTCTCACATTATCCTACAGCTTGTTATGGGGTTTTTGTTACTTACTCCCTTTTTTTTTTTTTTTTACCTGAACAACACCAAACGAAGTACCAAAAGGTACTTCATAAGGTATGGAGGGAAGTGAAAATATACTGAATGTAAATTAGTGTATTAATGAAAACTTCTGGACTGGAAAGGAGCTCGTTCTTGGGAGGTTTTTTTGTGATATTCAACTCATTGATGTACTTTCAAGCCTATGTAGCCTGGAGGAGTTGAGGAATATTACTTTATGGAACACTTTGTCTTGGGGAGAAATCTGAATCCTAAATCTTCACTGTATGGCAAATAAAATTATTTTTTACTTCAGTGAGAGCTTTGTCTGATGAAGTAGTGAAGGAACTATTATATATATGTACACACACATGCACATATACACATAGATGCAAAACCGTACATATGGAACTGTAAGTATGGATTAGGCAAATCGCAATATATGATAAATAAGAAAGAAGAAGGATAACGAAAAAATTAAAAATAACATGACTGCCAGATTTTAGAACTGGTGAGGGTACTATTTTGGCTGCCAAGTAAGAATTATATTTAAATTCAACAACAGTGAAATGCTTTTATTTCAAGATGCTGGTGATTTAATTCCAGCAAAAAGGAAGGTGAAGACATTAAGAGGGTTTTATGAGAAATTATTAGCATTGCGTTTTCTTGTCTGTTCAAGTAAAATAGTTAAGGGTAATTCCTAAATGAAAAATAATGTAATAATGTTAATGTTTACTCTAGTAATAAGTATTAGTTAGTTCATGGTTATAAAGTGCTTTGAGGAAGCAGGGCATTACATAAAGGAAGACTTATTTTTACCATAATATCATGCAACTCTTTTAGCTATTTCCCACTTTCACGATACATCATTTAAATCTGTTCACTAATAGATACAGCCTTCCTTCTTGGGTAAAACTTATGTGAAAGAGCACATCATTGAATTGTTCTAGAAAGGTAAAGATGGGAAGCTGTCTTCACACTATTTACTTAGAAGTGTTCCTGCAGAATTGTGACTAGTTCTGTGACCACAGAATGCTATTATTACACAGGAATTGTGATATTGATTCAGATCCAAAGTCTATCCTGAGCAGGATCACTGTCTGAGAAAGTGGCCAATGTCAGATGCATTGAAGTCGTGGAGGCCTCTCCACAGGCACTTGATATCACATAGTCTGCCTCCACTTTTGATATTTTTTTGGTTGCAACCAGATTCAACCCTGAATCATGAAGCACTTCAATATGTCTCTATGTACAAAAATGTAGTACTTTATGTATTGTGTGCAAAAAAAGCAAAGTTCTCCAAGTAGATGTGGGTGAAGAAAAGTTTTTGGCAGTTTTACAGGGAAGCAATTGAGTGAACCAGTGGGCTGCCCTAACTCTTACAATTGTGCAAGAGTTTCTCAAAGAAAAATGCTGCGTGCAAAGAAACTCCAACCCTTAGCTCCTTTTCATCTCCTAAAACCTTCATTGCCTCTGTTATCCATGATCTCATTTTCAGTCAAATTTTTTGCATCCATGTTCTGATTCTACTTCTCTGATGTTTTATTTCTCTATCAGGGGATTATAGTGCAGTGTAACTTTCTGTATATGCTAATCCTCTCACCCATAAATCATTTCTTTGTTCTGGGTTTAAAACTAAATCAAGATCAAAATCCTTCATAATCTTTTGGTTTGTCTTTCATTTGGATAATTTTTGATAGAACTTAAAGATACTGGCCAAAGACTACAATGATACTGCACAAGCGGGAGTAAGCGAAGTCCCTTTTTAGTGAAAACATGCCTGAAGTCGACAGTAAATCCTTGATTACATTCCTAATTTGTTAGCATTTTTGTCTATATTCACTATATCTCTTATCAGGTTCTGTTCAGTTTTAAAAAGGAGGATAGCAGATCCCTGTGCAGTAAAAAGCTTTTTACTTTGTAGAGAAGTTCCTTACCTAAGGCTCCTAACTTCATTAGGAGACTATCTGCAGTTTGTGGCCTCGAGGACCAGAGTGAGGTTTGTGAACTAAACTGAGATAATGAGTTCTCACTGGGGTACCCCCTGCAGCCAGTGTGGCGTTACGAGGATCACCCATCCCTTCAGCATGTCCATATGCTAATGGGTGCCAGAGGTCCTGGTTAGCAAATAATCATTGCTGAAGGGAGCTCCATGAAGGACTAGAAAGGGATAAAATGGGCATAATTTGCCCTGAAGTGTTCCTGTGGATCCCTAGTGGGCTAAGTCTCTGAATTGCTGTCTAGTCTTCTTGGCAATCCTGGAAGTGCCAACATGCCAAATGTAGGTACCTCATGTAAACAAGAAATTATTCAGGTGATCATCCTGCATACCAACTACCACAGTTGTAGTTCTCTGCAGAGAAAGAAGCCACTTCAGAGCTCAAAACTCCCCTTCAGTTTTCATCTGCTTGCTTCAGGTAGACAAAGAAATGCTATGCTAATCTTGAAATTTCCTTATTACTTCTTTCTTCCAGGTAACTAGTCAAGAACAAAACTAAAATTCATGGTATCCTTTGGATGTTGAAGATCACTCTATACCAGTTTTAGTGAAAAAGGAAAGGAAGAAATTTTGAAATAGTGTTTTAATTTACTTTTTCTTTAATATGTAAGGATACTGGAGAGCAATGAGTGCAGTTTTGTGCAAATAAGGCTTGCTCTGGCACTGCTGTGTAAAAACAATCACTCACTTCTGGGTTGTGAGCTGGAATACATTCCTACTCTGTGTTCTGTCTCCTAATTAGTTTTTAATCCATGACATGACTGTGCATCATCCCCTCTCATTGCTTAATATCCTTAAAAGAAGAAATCTTTCAAAAGGCTCTTGAAATTCTAAATCAGTTATATTGCCTGCTTCTATTATGTATTTTGTTAACTACCCCAAGTTGTACTAACGCTTTAAGAATGTAAAAATCTCTGTAACAATAAGCTTTGTAGTTTTTTTCCTTTTCATGTTGTACTCATCAGAGATTCTTATAGACCTTTGGTCAGTGCTACCAATTAGGAGGCATATGCATACTGGAGCTCAGACTTAGATCTGTAGGGTTCTTGCCTGTTCCTTTTAGTATTGAAAGTGCCTGGAGCACAAGTAATATGATATGGATGGCACCTTTATTAAAACGTGGCATAGCAATAAGCATCCATGAATTCTCTCTAATGAGAAGGTTTTTAAAATTTCTCTTCTCTAGTAGCTTATCTGCTTAAATTCTGAGGCCTTGAGTATGTGGGGTTTAGGCTACATTCTGCAGAAGCATATACATACGCACACATATATATATAATTTTTTTTTTTTATATCACCAAAACAATGTGCACACCCATATATTGAGCCCTGTACCCTCAAAATGAATGTATGGGAACTGATGTTATTTTTTAAAATAGGATGTGCTATCCAGCAAGGCACAAGCTGTTGCACACTTACTATTATTTTATTTTCTTCTATGCACAAGAAGAAACTGTGTAGAAGCCCAAATAATAATTTGCTTCTACCAAACATGAATTCAGTCCATTTCTATACCTTGGTGCTTATCTTATTAAAGCCTGTATCACGTCAGACTGACAACTAATGCCCATGCTCTTTCTACTGTTCTCCTCAGCAGTGTTTGACACTGTCAGTCATACATTCCTGCTTACATGCTGTATAAATCTGGCAAGTGTAGGCAGAAGCATACTGAAGTGACTCTGATCTTTCTTGTCAGATTAATCCCAGAAGGCTCCATTTCCATCTCCAGAACTTGCCACTGAAGGCCTTAGTAAGGTTCAGTTCCTTCCCCTTTCTCATTCGATATCTGTACTTCAGGAAACTACGACTTAGCAGAGACTTGGAGAAAGACCAGAAGAGAAGACCAGAAGAGCATATACCCAACTTGCAGAATGAGATAAAATCCAGGTAGTGGAACAGAAGATATGCCCAAATACCTTTCACATTAAGCGTCCCAAAGAAGGGAAAGTTTTTGAAGGAAACTGAAAGTGTAAGTTTAATTTGCTTGCTTCTGCCCTCTCATCCCTACTCTTTGTTCGGTATAGTTACATATGGACTCATGCTGTGAAGTTGATCAGGAAAGCAATACGTGTTAAACAAAATTAATTGAAAACTTCTCTTTTCTTATTGCTTGATTTAACTTGAATCATTGAACTGATCTATTTCACAATGTACACTCACACATGGGATGCTACCCCAGCTAAACAGAGAGTGAGTGCCAGCCCTGGGGGTAGGAAGGAAGGAGAAGAGGAATGTCTCAGCTGGCTTTGTTGTGAGTGGCACTGAAACAAACAATTCCAACCCTTATCTAGATGAAAACCACATATTATAATTAGGAGTGAGTTTTCAGATGCAGCTATTCAAACTCATACACTTATTATATGCAATGTCTTAAAGAAAAGAAAGTTTTAAGAAGTGGTATGAAGATTTCATGATTGTATATTTACATGATCTGTATATTTACTTACTTATTGTTTTTAAGGAGAATAAAAAAGTGAATTTTCTGTTGAAAATGCAACTGCTCCTGGCTGCCCTGCAGAGGTGAGCTGAAATCACGAGCTGATATCACTAAAGAGCTGACAGCTTCTGCAAGGGCTCCTCTGCCAGCAGCTGAGAGGAAGACACCGGACCCCGGGAAGGCGATTCCTTTCGGGACCATCTCCCCGGACCGGTCACCTCTTCCTGGGTCACAGCCTCGGACCCCACCACCAGCTGTGATAACTGGCGCCCGAACAGCCTTGGATCCTGGAACCTCGACCTGGCCCGAGCTGCGTCTTGACCGCCAAGACAGAACCAGCTGTTCATGTGCTGCTCCTCTGAAGACAGACCTACGTTTTAGCAGGCCTTTCGGATGGGGACAGTTCGAGTCCCTCATCTCCCACCTAGGACAAAGTCCCTGAGGATCGAACTGCCAGACCATCCCCCCAGCAGACCTTTCCAGGAGCCAGCCCCAGAAAACGGGATTTGTAAGTTTAAACTTGGGGCTCTGCTCTCCTCTTGCGCGCATTTTAAGTTATTTTGGTTTTTTTTCTCTTTTTTCTGCTGAGGGAGGAACTAAGATGGGACATAGGCAAGCTAAACCCAGCTTTTCCCAATCTGAGAGAGACCTATACCCCTTTCTTCTGACTCTTCTCTTAAAATCTGACTTGAAATTCCGTAAAGGTGTTCTTTCTCAGAAAAATCTTAAATCTTTCAGTAACTGGGTATCTCTAAATTTCCCTGAAGCTACCATCGATTCTGTTCTTTCTGATTCGTTCTGGGACAGTGTGGGGAACAAACTGTATTCCTCTCAAGCCTCGGGAAACCTCTCAGTTTCAAAATTCACTCCTTTATTTCATTTACTGGTTAAAACGTGTCGTGCGAAAACCCCCCCTCAGCCAAACCCCTTCTCTGTCCTTCCCTGCTCCCACCCCCCCTCTCCGCCTCCGGCAATGGCCAGCCAGAGCGCGGACCCCGCCAGCTGCCCCGGCCCTGGCCCGGCAGGGGCGCCGGCCCCCCTCACTTCCCTTCCCCGATCCCCTGTTCCCGACGGTCCTCCCCTGTCCGGCCCCCCCTGCTCGCCCCCCCGGTTCCGCTGTCACCCCCCAGGCAGCGCACGCGGCACCCATCCCAGACCCATCCCCCCTCCCCGGGATGGATGAGCCCCTCCCAGTCGCGTCTCCCTGTGCCCCTGGTATCCCGCAACCCTCCCCGCACGACACCACCCTTCCCCCTCTCGCACCGACCCGCGGTGCCTCCGACCCCCCCCACCCCACCACGTCCCAGTCTCCTGCTGCGTCCCAGCTCCACGCGGCCCTGCCCCCCCCACACCCCGGCGCGGCGGCCCCGTCCCAGCAAGCCGCCCCGCCGCCGCTGCCCCCCCCCGCACCCACGGAGCAGCCATGGTACAACACGGGACCGGGACCGGTCCCGCAGAGCTCCGTGCACACATCGTGGGGCACGGAACAAGCGTCACGTCCCCCGCCAGCGTCTGCCCCTCTCGCCGCTGGCGGAACGCAGCTATCAGCACGCCTCAGGCTATCGCCCATAGAACGGAATCTCCCTCCCCCCTTCCCCCACCGCAAATGGCCCTGACATCCTGGCAGGTGCCGGCACACCCGCTCTCCCCCCTCCCAGCTGCTTCTTGCGCAATCCCTGCTGATGTTCCCCCTCTCCCTGCACCCCCCCCCCCCCCCCCCACTCCGGGTTCTTGCGCAATCCCCATTCCCCCCGCTGCTGCGCTAGAGCCTACTGCCCCCCCACACCCTCCTCTTGCCCACCCCGACTCCACATGGAATTGCGAAACCGGCACTACCTGTAACCCCCCACAAATGACCTGCTGCTGTACAACCTCTCCACCCACATGCTGCCATAACAGGACCCCTTCCCACCCCTCAAACAACCCCCGACCCCCCGCCATTCCCGCCAGAGCCGGCATTTCAAAAACGCCGCGCAACGCCCCCTGTACCTCAGCCCCGCCCTGCCACAGCCTATCCCTCCTGTTCAGATAACAGTAGCAGCAGCTCAGACTCTGAATCTGAAGATCGATGGGCACAGACACGCAGGGAAGCGAACCGGGAGGGGGATTGGGAGTTGGCTCAGAAAATTTCAGCTTTTCCAGTCATTATAGGGAGAGGGAGGAGGGGTGGTCCATCTACAAAAACATGGGAACCTATCCCGAGAAATCAAAGAGCTTAGCAAGGCAGCAAAAGACCATGGGAGAGGGTCACATTTCTTTAGAAACTTATTGGAAGCCACTTTCTCTGCCTATACATTAGTATCACATGATATTAAAAACATTATTAACTGCATCCTTTCCCCTGCCGAATATATGTTATGGGAAAGGCATTGGAAAAGACACTTTAAAACACTGTCTGACACTTATGCTAAAGATGCAAATCAGACAGATTGGACAATAGAACAACTGGCTGGAGAAGGTGACCTCCAAAAACCCTTAGATCAAGCTACAACCTTACCTGAAGTAGCATTACAAGACATAGCTATTGCAGCTAAGACATCGCTGTTTCTTACCCCTGATGATTCTGTTCCTACACAATATTTCTCTAACATCAAACAGTCAGCAAATGAAAGCTTCATTCAGTTTGTTGATCGTTTGAAAGCTAGCTTAGAGAAACAGATAGGAAGTCCGGATGGACGAAAGGAACTTTTGGGCAAACTTGCCATGGTAAATGCTAACGAACAATGTAAGAACATCTTGAGGGCCCTACCCATGGACACAGAACCCACAATAGAACAAATGATAGAGACCTGTACTAGACACACATCCACAGAGAACACAATGACCCAAGCAGTTGTAAAGGGCATCACAGAGGGAGTTTCCGGTGCATTTGCTGCAGCAGTCTCTAAGGAGAATGCCCGCTGTTTCTATTGTGGCGAACTTGGACACTTTATAAAAGACTGCCCACAAAGGTCACCCACCCAGGACCATTGTGCCGCCTGCCAAAGGCACCAGAGACAGCAACAGCACCAGCAGCGTCCAAAAAACTTCTATCGGAGCGCGGTGTCAAGGCCCCGCGCCCAGACAACAAATCAAAGGCCATACTACCCCACTGCAGCTGTGGACTCCACATCAGACCACCGAGAGCAGACAGCTGGACCTCGCCTGGCACCATCATCCCAGGCGATCCCAGAACACATGAGAAGGATCCAACACACGGAGCGCTACTGATCGGAACGAGACGCCAACTGGTAACATCACTGCCAGTTAACTTTGTTGACAAGCGTTTTTATTGTATTCCCACAGGAAAGTATGGACCGCATGACGGCCCATGGGACATTCTTATCCTAAGCGATACCCTCCACGGTCCAGAACAACTCTTTGTATTACCTGAGATACAAACAGTGCACCCTGGACAAGAGATTCTTGTCCAGCTTTGCTGCACGGACACACCTTTCTTTCTCCCACAGGGAACACCGATTGCTCAAGCTTTTTTACTTCCACAGAACCGCCCAGAACAGCTTCCTCTCAATCCTACAGCAATGTGGATAGAGATCGTGGGCTCAAACAAACCGACCATCGAGTGCAGCTTGTTCTGTAAAGGAGAGAGGGTCTACCGCCCAGGGATGCTGAACACCGGAGCAGACGTGACCATCATCGCCCGCTCCGAGTGGCCAGGGAATTGGGAACTGGAGCCAGTGGCAGGCATGATCTCCGGGATTGGTGGAGTTGCAGTATCCATGAGGAGCAAACGAAATGTTGTCATTGAAGGACCTGAGGGCAAGATAGCGACCACCCGACCATTTGTGGTAAGAGCCCCCATCACCTTATGGGGCAGAGACCTTCTATCCCAGTGGGGTGCCACTCTTACCATTCCCAGCCAGGATTTCTGACTGGGGCCACTGAAAAACGTGCGCTGCCATCTACTCCCCCGCTCACCTGGAAGACTGACAACCCAAAATGGACAAGGCAGTGGCCCCTTGATAAAGAAGCCCTAGTGGAAGAGCAACTTGCCAAAGGTCATATCACTGAGACTACAAGTCCTTGGAATTCCCCTGTCTTTGTACTGAAAAAGCCCAGCACAAACAAATGGAGACTACTCCATGACCTACGAAAGATCAATGAGGTCATTGAAGACATGGGCCCCCTCCAACCCGGCCTGCCATCACCATCGATGCTGCCCTGAGACTGGCTGCTGGCCATCATAGACATTAAAGACTGTTTCTTTAACATCCCGTTCCATCCCCAGGATGCACCACGGTTCGCCTTCTCCATCCCCTCTCTTAACAATGAAGCCCCACTCAGAAGATACCATTGGCTCGTCCTCCCACAAGGCATGAAGAACAGCCCGACCATCTGCCAGTGGTACGTCGCCCACATTCTATCCCCCATCAGGAGCCTGTTTCCAGAAGCAATCATTTACCACTATATGGATGACATCCTAATCTGTGCATCAGAAAAAACTTACTTGGACAGAACTCTTAAAAAGACAATTGAAGCCATAGAAGAAGCAGGGTTCGAGATTCGTGAAGACAAAGTGCAGCACTCCAGGCCATGGACTTACCTCGGCCTCCAGATCCGTGAGAGAACCATCGTACCCCAGCAACTCGCCATCAAAAAGGACCCTAAAACCCTAAGGGACTTACACAGCCTGTGTGGATCCATAAATTGGATACGCCCTCTACTGGGAGTCGCAAATAAAGACCTCGATCCCCTCTTCAACCTCCTCCACGGCAGCAAAGACTTGGACTCTCCATGTGTCCTCACACCTGAAGCCCGAGATACCATCACTAAAGTCCAGGAAGCCCTGTCTTCACGCCAAGCCCATCGCATTGAACCCAGCCTGCCTCTTCAGTTTGCAGTTTTGGGTAAAGCTCCCTGTTTCCATGGACTGATCTTCCAATGGGACCCTAAACTCAGAGACCCTTTGCTGATACTTGAATGGGTCTTCACAAGCCATCAACCTACAAAGAGATTAACCACCTTCCAAGAAGTAATGGCTCATTTAATAAAAAAGGCCAGAACTCGTCTCCGCTCTCTTGCAGGGTGTGAGTTCACATGCATATACTTGCCATTGACCACTGAAGATCTGAGGCTGTTGCTCCAGACCAATGAGAGCCTCCAGTTAGCCCTAGATAGCTACACAGGCCAAATTTCCGTTCACATGCCAAAACATAGACTTTTCTACCGTGAAGCAGCTTTTAAATTGATTCCAATATTAATCCAAAGTAGAAAACCTCTTAAAGCTCTGACCGTCTTTACTGATGGTTCGTCACATCGGTCTGTCATGACATGGAGACAACCCAATACCCAGAAATGGGAATCTGATATCCAAGTAGTAGAGGGATCTCCACAGATTGCTGAGTTAGCAGCTGTTGTCAGAGCTTTTGAGAAGTTTAAAGATGAACCTTTTAATCTGGTCACAGATTCGGCTTATGTCGCTGGTATAGCTATGAGGGCTGAACATGCTTTTCTAAAGGAGGTCTCCAACCAAAAACTATACCAATTGGTTTCTACATTAATCCATTTAATCTCGCACAGAAAACAGCCGTACTACATTATGCATGTGAGGTCACACACTGACCTCCCTGGTCCCATTGCCGAAGGGAACAGGAGAGCAGGTGCACTGGCCATGCCAGCAGAGACTGCAAACGTCCCTGACATCTTTGCCCAGGCAAAGTTGTCACATGCATTTTTTCACCAAAACATTCCTGCACTCGTCAGAATGTTCAAGCTCTCAAAAGGTCAAGCAAAAGCTATCATTGCAACGTGCCCGAATTGCCAGAACTACCAAATACCATCTATGGGTACCGGAGTAAACCCCTGTGGTCTGAACAGCTGCCAATTGTGGCAAACTGATGTAACCCACTTCCCATCCTTTGGGAGATCCAAATACATGCACGTGTCAGTTGACACATTTTCTGGGGCAGTGTTTGCATCAGCCCATGCAGGAGAAAGTGCCATCCACGTCATCAAGCATTTTTTCCTTGCCTTCGCCACCCTGGGAGTCCCTGAAGAAATCAAAACAGATAATGGGCCCGCCTACACCTCTCATAAGTTAAAAGATTTCTTCAACCAATGGGGAATAAAACACAAAACAGGCATACCTAGCAATCCCACAGGACAATCCATCGTAGAAAGGACCCACCAAACCCTCAAAAGAGTCCTCAACCAGCAACGGAGAGAAACAGAAATTTTGTCTCCTGTTGAAAGACTCTGTAAGGCTCTCTATGTCATTAACTTCCTAAATGGTACATCATCAGAGCCTGACCCCCCAATACTCCGCCACTTCTCAAATTCAACCCAAGCTAAGCTCACTGAGAAGCCACCAGTGCTGGTGAAGGACCCTGAAACACACCAGGTCTCTGGGCCTTTCCAATTGATTACCTGGGGGAGAGGTTACACCTGTGTCCAGCTACCATCTGGCCCGAAGTGGTTCCCAGGAAAAAGTATTAAACCATACTTAGGCCCTACAAACACTGCTACCACAAACACCAAGAACTCTCCTGAGACAAATACAGGACCTCCCCAAAACCAGACCAGCTCAGCATGGAGACGAAAACGTCGCCGGATGCCCACCAACCAGGAAAAGGATCGTCCCACCACACGGCAGCAGACGAAACAGAATGCTGAACAAGAAGCTACAGCAAAAGTCAAGCCGTAGGCCAGACACAGCCTGGAAAAACTGATCCCTAGTTTATATGTTATCACCCCTTGTTACCCCAAAATATCCCCTTCCCTCAACCCTTGTCAAACTTCCCTAAACCCCAAAACCTCCCCTCTCACCATGAAGCTAACAAATCTTGCTTGTATTCCCTCTCAGAAGCCCCATCCCTACCCAAAGATGAAATGTGTCTACGTTGATGCTGTCCTCACCACAGCCTTGATGACCTAAAAGTAGTCAATGACCTTTTTGGATGATGGGGAATAACGGGATGGATTGCATCTTTGATTAAGGGAGCTTTGTGGGTATTCATTGTAATTATTACTGTGTTACTTATGTTCTCTTGCCTCCTACGTTGCTGCAGAAAGGCTGCTGGGAATGCTTTTTTAATAAATACAGAAGGGGGAGCTGTGGGATATGCCCAGCCACTGCCCTGGAGGGATGTCTGCTGAGATAAGAGATTTCGCAACCACCCAGCAGGACTCCCTGGAAAGGACTTTTGAGTCATGGTGAGGAAAAGTAGACCCACAATCCTTTGGGAGACCCTATGCAGATCATTCTGTAACCCATTGGTCTATCCCAGACCCTCTGTAATCCATTGGTCCCCTTGCTGATCCCCTGTATCCCTATAAAAGAAGACCAGTTCGCCTCTGTAGAGAGATCTCGTCCCTGGCCATCCCTTCGCCGGAGGGAACCTACAATAAAGCTACCTTCGTGCAGAACCAGCCATACGGGTCTTCTCGTCTCTCTCTCTGGTCTGGTTTGGCCTGGAGGCTGCCCTGCAGAGCTGAGCTGAAATCACGAGCTGATATCACTAAAGAGCTGACAGCTTCTGCAAGGGCTTCTCTGCCAGCAGCTGAGAGGAAGACACCGGACCCCGGGAAGGCGATTCCTTTCGGGACCATCTCCCCGGACCGGTCACCTCTTCCTGGGTCACAGCCTTGGACCCCACCACCAGCTGTAATACCTCCTGGTCTTCTTTTAAAACTTTTCTTTGAATATGCAGCTTTTATTTTTTTCTATTCTTCTATGTTAAAACAGTGGCAAGTATAGGATGAAATGCTAAAAAAGGAAGACTGAGATGTACTTCAGTTTACTGTCCATAATTCAAGGAGTTAAAAGATATTTTTATTTTTGTTTTTGTGAAGTCATGTATCACAGATTCTAGGATACTATTTGGACACTTTTCTACATCTCAGTTTTTCTGAGTTAACAGGCAGGTTTTCGTGTACATTTTCCCTTAAATTCTGTTTCCATACCTGCTAATTCAGTAAATAGAAGGATCTTTCTCCTTTCTTCTTCAGCTTACTAAGCTACCTCTTGGATAACTCTACTTCAAAGGCCATGTGTTATACTCAGCCATTCCATCTAAATGCAGAGCCAGACTAAATGCTGTAATTCCTAATTTCCCCTGACCTTAAATCCAGTTTTATGAATTAATATTAGCACTCATTTTTTGACCAGTCTGGTAAAATTACCTATCTATCTGTAGAGATTTTGCTTTCCTTTCAGAGGCATCAAAGCGTTCTTCCTTTTGAAGTGGTAAGTGCTTGGTATCGTGCCTTAATGCAGTACTGTATTGTTTTGTTCAGCCTCAGACTCATAAAGCTGTTGGCCTGATCCTTCACACAGCAGAAAATGCTGTGATCTGATAGCTGGGACTGAAGCAAGTAATGCTGGAGCTTGGCTGCACCAGGGAAAGGGGGAGAGTTTTTACTTCATTTTTCCCTTCTAGTGCCTGCTCTGTGCTCTTATCTCTTTTCATAGATGGGAAGAAATTTAAAAAGAAGTAAATACCAAATCTTTATTTTTTTCCCTTTTTTTTTTTTCCTTTTTTTTTCTTGGGTAACAGTTATGTAGCCACTTCCAGTCACTGAAACAGGTTGATAAATATGGTAGGAAATGGTGCTGTTGATTATTCTTCTCTATAAACTGATCACAGAAATAGTTTAGGGAATTTGCAGTCAATGTTTCAAACAATATTGTGAGGGGGATGATGATCCAACTGATCTTGAATCCTACTTACATCAAGAATATTCTGCCATTAACATATTAAACAGCAAGATGTTCCCAAGCCTGAACTGTCAGTGTTACCATTTTAAATGTCTCCCAATTAAATAATTAGGTGTAACTTAATAAATGTTCAAACACCACTTTCTTCCCTCTTCTTTCAATCCAACTGTCTTGTAGTTTATGTCACTATGGCCCACTTTTCAGCAAGAGCATGTCTTAATATTGACTGTATCAAATTAATCCTACGGTTTATTGTGGGCAGCCCCAGTTGGTCCTGTTCTAAGGCTTTCCCTCCCTTTCTGGTGAAAAGCCCTTGTACCGTGGCCCTGCTGGTGGCCTGAATCACCTCAATTTGTTCTAGCAATCAGAGGCAGCTGCTCCATGTGAAAGGAGTGTGGACCACTGAAGAGAGCATTAGGACTGACCTCAGGCTGAATGCAAAAGGCTCAGCCTTTTCTGTGAGGCCAGTCGAGCATGTGCAAACAGATTTGCTGAAGTACAAAATGGTCCAGTGATTTAAAGCAAGTTTTCTTCTCCCTTTCTCTCTTTTTCTCTTTCAGAAATGAAACAGGATAGAGGATAGCCTGGGTACAATCTTAGCAACATCTGTTGCCTTTCACTAGGGTCTTGGCCAAGGCCAATAGCTATTCAAAGAACTACTGACACTTTACTGAAAGAGAAGAAAGACTTAAATAGAGAAGTGTTTGGACATGTTTCCCAACACATACAGTTGGGTCTTTTTGTGGGTCAGAATGCTTTTGGAGAAATACTTCTCCACTCCCTCCCCCACTCTCGCCTTTTCTGGTGAAAGTGTCAGAAAACAAATCTTCAGCAAATTAGAGTTCAGTGGGCTTACAACACTGAAGAACAGTCAAATTTTCCTTTCTTTGCTTTTATTGTCTGAAAGAAAGGGTTTTTGACAACTAAAATCTTAACCACAGTTAATAAGAAGTGTGAAGGAATTTATGCTTAAGACTGCTTTACATCTGTTACTTTCTAATTTTCACATCAGTTTATCTTTTTAAGTTAACTAGTAATAGCAGTGGAGCAACTGCAGCACTTTAGCACTATTGAGATGACTGATATTGTACGAAGATATATTTTACAAACTTATTTCTTATGTTTGTTTTCCTGTGTGCTCTCCCCCCCTCCCCCATAAACATTAATTTCATCCAGCACTTAGGAAGAGGCAGTTACCTGTTTCTCTCTCCCTTTTTTCCTCACATAGCTTTTCACAGGCAATTTTGCTCTGTCCAACCATGACATGCCTTCATAAAAATGACAGATGAAGCAGCTGAGTAACTGGTGGGTATATTATCCTCCTGCAGGCATCTGCTGCTCAAAAGGCACCTATTCTTTTGTTGGCCTTGAGACAGAGGATGTATATTGCATCCCATACATGGAGTCATTCTTATCAGCCTTCCCCTATTTTGAGGATAATCACAGTAAATTAAATAAAAGCTACTCAGAGGAAGTGTAGTAGAGTTATTGAATTACATATATTAGCAATAAAGCTTGATAAAAGTATACATCTGTAGGCACAAAAGATATTGCTAGAATCCTCAAGAACAGATCCTGTGGAACCTCCAGTTTTACTGAATTTTGTTTTGATCAGACCACAATCATTAAGTTCAAAGCAAGATGAATATCTATGGATGACCACAAGCTTCCTGACATGGGATGCCTTAAAGTAACTGACTGATTGTGTGTTATATTCACATGTGTAGTAAATTATTAGTATATATCTGTATGGTAGTACTTCACACTGAGAGCAGGGTGCTTGTGCTCTGTGTCCCATGATTGACCTAAAAACCCCCTTGTCCCAGAAAGTTCCCAACAGAAATGACAAACTTCAGTGAGTCAGAGGAAAACAAAAGCCGTACTTTTGAAAAACCAAGGCTTGCAGGGTTGGTAACATCAAGGCCAGTGTTGATGAGTGATTAGACACAACATTCCAGTGACCAGCGCCGATGTCTCCAAACGCCAGATTGGAGGAAATACAATAAAAGAGTGAAGGAGATTGAATGAATTACTTCTGGTGCTAGGGCATTATTAACCTGCTAAGTGTGGGAGGAAGCCAGTTCCACAGAGCTGCTGTTTTCTTTCATCTGCCCTCAGCCCCTTTTTTTCCCTTATACATACAGCCATGGGTAGAAGTACAAGGAAATAAGGACTGCTCAAGCTCTGGTTTTATTCTTGCAGCATAACGATTGGTGTAATGTGTTGGGACTTGCATCTTCATTTCCACCATTTGGGAGTTGCAAAGATTTCCATCACCTTCTGTAGGAGTGGGACAAAATGCTGTGCTCCATGTTCTGAGCTAGTTTTCAAACCAACAATAACTTAGGTTTTTCATAAAACTTATTTTTTTCTCATTGACTAAACAATGTTTTCCCACTGATTTTAATGAATGCAGACTCTACCCCAAGAAGAGGTAGAAGCTGGATAGGATTAAGGGATTTATAAGGTTTTTAATATTTTAACTATAAAAGTAATGTCTAAGTTGTCATTCCTAAGGAATAAAAAATTTGATGGATACATTGGCTGGGTGGGAAATTGACATATGAAATTATGTCTCCTTCAGCACTCACACCAGATAATTTTGAGAGTGGGCAGTTCAGGATGATGAAGATAGTGACATTTTTTCTCTAACTCACTTAGAAGACATTTCCATTTGCTTCGTATACAACTGCTTACATGCTGGTGTAGAATTCTTTCTCCATAAATATTCAGGTATAGGAGATTAGCATTTTGTTTAACATTGAGACTTGGAAAGTTGGATTGCTTGAAGGGGAAAAGGAAGGGTCACCAGCGTGCTCCTTGCTTGTAGTGTTCCTTGTGTTTATAATACTCAGATTGTACATTTTGAAAATGTGTTTTGGGATTGTTGGGGATTTTTTGCCTTGCTTTTGTCTTCAGTTTTGGGGGGGGTTTTCTGAAAGAGAGAGTGCTTGTCTAATTTTTGCTGTGGTCGGGAAAAACCTACAAATGATAATAAGAAAGTTGCTTACTTAATTAAGTTTTCACACAGGGAAGGTTATAAGCATCTTGAATACCAGTTATGATGCAGAAGTATACATAATTTGGACCATTTATTCAGAAAAGACTTCTAAAATTGCAGCTGTAATCGCCGATTTTGTTTGTGCAAATGTTCAAGCTTGTCTTGACAAATTACACTGGAACAATGAAATCTGGTTTGGGTTTAGAGGTCAGTGGAGGTGTTATTCATATTAATTTTGTGTAGTTGATGCAGAATTTAGGGTCTGATCTGAAGATAGACATCCTGCTACGTATGGGCAGTTACTGGTTTGACTGTGTATAAGTTGCCATTTTTCACGAGTAACGTAGCTGCAGATTTTCGGGCGGATGCTACACAGTGGCATTCTCCCTGAAGCGTGCAAAACACCCTGAAGTCAATTGGACTTCCTGTGTATAGCTTTTCATTGGATCAGACAAATGTTTTCATTCTCTATCACAGTTCCTCTGAAAAAATTACATCACTTATGCCACAGTATGAATGTCTGGCAGAATTTATCTTAATATTCAGCAGAAATGCATCTAAACTCTTTTTTTTTTTTTTTTTAGCATACATCAAAAAAGAGGATTGCTGATTATGACAGTGATGCTTCTTCTCCACCAGCAAGATCTTGCTGGCATGAAGCATCAATCTAAGACCCACGTGCTTTTTCGAACACAATCTGAATGATTGTGTTCATCAAGAGATGCTCATAAAAGCAGCTATGTGACATCTGATAGAGAGTTACTGTTTGACTTAGCACCATTGCAATGTTAGTGCAGGTCCAAGGATATATAAGTAGTTGGCATTTTGCATGCTCTTCTCAGAAACTGGATTCTCCTGTGCTCCTTCCCTGACTGCATTTTTGATCATTTTTTGTTTAGACAACATTCTTGAATGAAACAGAAAAAAGAGGTTTTTTAATGATTCTGCCTCCCTTTTAATCCTCTTATAATATCTCATTTCCTATCTCTTATTCCTAGGCCTCCTTTTTTTAAATTTAATTCTAATGTTGTAAAATAATTTCAATATTTTTATTATCAGCATTGTTTTTGGTCTGCTGCTGATTATTTTTTATTCCTTTATTGGTAATCCATACTTCTTGCAGAGCACTCACTGCACCACACTGCCAGCTTTGTCACTCTCTATTATATCTCAGTGCTGGCCAGCTTGGTACATCCACTTATAATATGATGAATAGCATCTGGAGCCTAGCCACACAGCCTCCATTCTGGTCTTAAGGATTTCTTAAGCCATCTATCCTTGCTTGTACAAATAGCCCATTCCTATGTGGCCATAATGAAATTCTCCATTTCTCTTTTCAGTCTTCTGACAGCCTACCTTCCATTTGCCACCATCGTCCTCTGACATTTTCAAAATTCTTTCTGTGTTGTTGTTTTTCAGTTGATTTATTCTTGTGCTGTTCTTACTGGTGTGTGACTAATAAATTACCCTCAATGGTAGAATCTTTTAATTTTGCAGCTTCTTTATGATTAAACAAGCCCACTTTCAATTTAAAGTTCCTTAACTTTACAAGTTCCTTTTCTACAACTCCCTCTGTCGCTTTTCTCTGTTCTTCCTGACAACATAAACTCCATTTTTAACTGCATTCACTTTTATTACCTCAGGCACTGTAACTTCTTATTACTTTTAGAGTTACATTGCCATGGATTAACTAGATTTACTTTTGAAGAATACCACTCTTGCAAATATATCAGTTACTCAGATTTGCCAGTTTATGTGGACCAAATATGTCATCAAAAGATTGTGGAAACTCAAGGGAAGATACAGAGGAACCAAAGAGGGACAGATGGAGCGGAGCCATGGTGGTAATGTTGAATTGATAAGGTAACACTTCCTAAGCAGAATGGGTGGTTGTGTATACATGAAGAGACCTCATAAATTCCCCAACTGAATCACCACTATTATAATTTAGTTCATATATTATGTAATTTTGGCTGACATATCTTTAGAGGATATTCTGCAAAATATATTCTAAAGAATAGGTTGTTGAACTTGTTATTGTTAGGCAGGTGCCCATAATTACTGTGGTTCTACACTGGGTGAAAAAAACTCTTGGAATATAGACAACAATGTAACTGTCTCAAAAATCTCAAAGTTTAAATAGGGAATTAAACCATAACTGTGAGGACACAGAAAGGCAGAGCCATCCCTCTTCTGAGTATCTTGTTAAAGTCTGTGAATGTCTTCAATTTCAATAGGCTTTTTTTTTTGCCTTCTGCTATTTGTAGAAATGAGAAAAAAAGAAGACTGAAGAAAAACAATGCTCAGTTCTAGACTGGAATCAGAGCTAGTGTAACCACAGCAAAGGACAGTGACTTTCCCTGTGATACAGAAAGTAAGGTATTCACATCAGAATTGTAGCCACTTGTAAGAATTATTTCTGGACAGCTGAAGCCCCTGGCTAAGAGTAACATGCAGAGCCATTAGTACCTTTATAGGGAAACCATGTGATAATGGTGTTGAGAAGTGTTTTTCTTTAAAAAAGATACTAAACTGCTTGCTTTATGAAAGACTGATATCCACATACATTTTTAAGAAAAGTTAGCATTTTGCCTCTGAGCATAAGACATTTTCATATTGAAGGAGCTCTACAAGCTATTGCTGAGCGCATAATGGAAGTTGTTTCTTCCTACACAGTGAATTACCGGGACCCAGGTAGCAGTTACCTGACATTGCTCTTTTTCAGAATGTGTATGAGTGTACAGACAGAAATGTTAATATCGAGAGACAGAGGCTCAGGGGACTGAATACAACCATTAAACATTTTCATTTTGCGCTTCAGCTCAAAATCCTCCATAAGCGGTGGCCACTAAAGCTCTCATTGTCTAAGAAGCATTTAATAGCATGCTTCAGGAAATGTGGTTTCAGGTTTTGTGGTCCTAAATCTACCTATGGATCCACTATATAGAACAGCAATGTAACTTGTACTGTGAAGAGGCATCCCTGACAGTTTCAGAAGTCAAAAGATGGGAAAGGTGGCAGAACCAATGCACTCTGATGCCTGCAGTTATGCCTCCACAGCACCTACATAAGAGAGAATCTAGCATGGTCCAAGGTTTGTTTGTATAAACCATAGACTTTCCTCCGGAAGTGGTACACTTGTACCTCTCAGGATGAGTAAATGCACTACAAAACATATTAGAAAGAAATACAGCAGTGCTGTAGGTATGAATTCCTGCCAAAATGATCCAGTCAATGCATTGGAAAGGACTGACTCATTGGCAAGAACCCACAATCAAGATAGTCAAGAACAAATTGTATTAAAAAAATATACATTTTCTTATGTTACTAAACATGGTAGATTGCCAAAAGTGACTAAGAATAATTACTTCTTTATATTTTATTCTGCCTGTGCAATGAAATTAAATTGGTCTGCTTAGTCACACATTTTGCTTGGAGTCACTGTTTCTCTCCCATGAAAGTCAAAGGGTTTCATACATTTTATTTTGATACGACAACATAAGCATTTAGAAAAATAATAAGACAAAAATATCTATCCTATTTTCAACAGAGTAAAAATAAGTTCCAATGTTTTCACTGACACATGGTTTAATGAAAGGTTTTGCTTGAGAGACTAGATTTTTGGAACATAAAGCACATCCTTGAGAGAGGTCTGTTAAGCTAGGAAGAACATCATGAAATACTCTGTGAAGGTCTACACATAAAAGCTTTTTAATTGGGTGATAATTGACTATTCCATTTCTCCATTAGTAATATTTGGATCAGAATCAAAATTAATAAGAAAAAGTCCTTCCTTTATAATGATTTAACTGACTATTTAGTCCCTATTTTGAACCTGAAGAGCAAAGAAAAATTTTGAGGATCTTAGCTGAAGTTTATGAAGCTCATGACCTCTTGTAGATTCTTTTTTTATATCATCCTATTTGCAAAAAAGGTTTTTTTCTCTGTTTTTAACTGTTCTATTTTCATCATTGAAGTCATAGCTACTGAATTAAGTAGTAAAAGATAAATTTTCATGGTAACATATCTGAATGAATTTGAAAGAAGATAAAGCAGAGGTGTTTGCGATATGTCATTATGAAAAAAAAGATTATCTGTCCTTGAACCTTGTCCTCTAAGGATCAGTGCAAAGAGTCTTATTTTGATTAACTTGTAAAAGATGAATTAGGGATTGGGGGAAGGAGAACAAAGGAAAAGCGAATCCTTAATTACAATCTTAAGCAACTGTGTGCAATCATGTTTCAGGATTTTCTTGCCTGAATACATCTTAAGATGTAACCATGCACTCAGACACTCCACTTGGAGAATGAAGATTGCTTCTAGTTGCTCTCTTTAAACCACTTCTTCAGTTCACAAATGCCATGATGTTGAATTGCCTCCCTCTGATTAGAAGGGTGACATTGGAAATCACACGTCTGAAAGTGAAGCTTAAAGACAAAGAACACATAGCAGTTACATATTACATTTATTAAAATGGTCATGGATGCTGCATTTGTGTATTCAAAGGCTACAAACAAATTCAGAAATTAAAATTATTTTTAAGAAGACCTTTGTGAACCAAACCAATTGTTTTGTTGCTGTTTCTTTCTTATGAAGTGACTTTATCCACACATTACTTTATTAGCGTTGACAACACACTTTATAGTATAATGTATAGTAGGAATGAAAATTAATTATATATGCACATTATTAGTTTGTTTGTATCATGTTGAAAGTGCTTTTCTGGTAAATATAAATCAAAAGACATTGGCCAAGGTGCACATCTTACAGTTGACCTTGGTACAGTCCATTGTTCTAAAAACAGTACGTGTTAAAAATATTTTTGTCCATGGAAAATGTCAGTTCAGCAGCTCTGTCAACATTTGGAACCTCTGCCTCTTTTCTTTTTTTTTTCAGGAGGTGTGCTGACTCCTGGCTGATCACGTTTCAGTTGTAGATCTGTTTCGTTCTGGAGACCGAAACGGCTTCAGCAGTGCTGAAATGAGGCAGAAAGTTTGTGCTGCCGCTTTCCCAGCTGGACCAGGTCCAGACAAAGCAGGTACTCATTTCCTTGAGCGGCTGCCCCGAGCAGCTCCGGGGTTGCGGGGCTGTGCGTGGGTGCTGCCGGGCACCAGCCCCAGCGCGACACTGAGCCTTCTCCCGCTGCCGGTGCTCACACTCCGCTCTCTCCACGCTTTATTCTGTGAAAGCACCTGGTTTAGTTATTCAGCGTATTTTTTATTTCTTTAATCCTCTTCTCCCCGCTCACCACCACCCCGCGGTATAAACAGTGGTCGGGGAGGCGTGACAGCAGCTCTAGGGAGACAGAGGGCAGCAGGGCTGCGAGGTTTAACTCCCCTGAGAAGGTCGGTGGTGGCTCCGTGCCCTGCCCAGGGACCAGGAGAGGGGACCCCGGCCCAGCCCGGGTCGGTGTCCGCGGCTGCTCCGAGCCAGGCAGGCGGACGGGCCGGGGCAGGGAGTGTGGGTTTCACAAGTGGCAGGGTGGGCAGGCTGAAAGGGCAAAGCTTTAAAGCGGGGACTCCGCAAGTTCAGTTTAGTGACTTTGTCTTTACGCCTCGAAACCTCAGTCGCAGCTTGTAGGACAAATTGCGTGGTGGGTTGTGGGGGGAGAAATAAAAAAATAGATAAAAAAAAATTTAAAAAAAAAATCTTGAAGTCTCTCCTTCAACTCACCATTTCAAATGCAAATAGGGAGAGAGATTGGTTCCCGCCCCACCCCCTAGCCCGGCTCCTGATTTTTATCCAAAGGACTCCATCTGTATATCCTGTCAAGGAGGAGGAGGAGGAGAAGAGGCGGGGGGGTAGTGGGGCCGGGCAGGCTGCCTGCTCCCTGGATCCCTCTTCAATAGCCACCGCTGGGTCTTCGGGAGGTACAAAGAGTCCCTGTGCCGCCTCCGCGCGCCCTCGGACGGAGCTGGCAGCCGGCTCCAGCCACCGAGCCGTGATATCCCCTGCCCAGAGCAGCATCTCCACCTCCTCTGCCTTCTCCCTCCCTCCGCGCTCCTTCCCTCCCTCCTCTTCCTCCTCCTCCTCCCGCAGCCACGATCCGCACCCAGTCGGAGCTGGGCTTGGCACCGGCACCCACTTCTCCCATCGTGTGCCCAGCGGCTGGCGGTGCTGTGCCGCGCCGTGCCGTGGAGGAGGAGGAGCGGAGCAGCGGCAGCGCTCCCATCTCCGCGGGTGCGGGCGAGTGCGCGGGCGGGCGCACAGCCCCCATGCCCGGTGGGCGCCCCGCCGCCTGCAGCCCGCCCCCCCCCCGCCGGGGAGCATCCCGCCAGCACTTCGCCGCGGAGGCACCGTCGGCCCTTGGGATTAAAACACTCACCGCGCTGGCAGCCGAGGGAGAGGGGGAGCAGGTAAGTGCTGGCTGCACCTGTGCCTTTCCTTGCCTTCCTTCCCCCTCCCCTCCCATGTAGGCAGAGGGCGGTCGGAGCAGTTGCAGGAGAGGGTTGTGTGCTGTTCCCCCGCACCCGCTCGCTCTGGAGCGGCTCCTGCCCGGAGCGGGGCCGCAGCTCTGCGGAGCCGCCGGAGGCGGTGCGGCCGCGGCCGTTAAGTTTCCCGTTCCTCGGGCTGGAGACGGCCCGGGCAGCGCGGCTGGGACCGGCCGCGGGAGCACCCAGCACCAGGTGTGGTGGGGAAACCGTGGAAAGTGAGAGCACTGGGACTGTAGGCGCTTGTGCACCTTCTGAGAAATACGAGAACAATAGCATCACTCTTGACTCTTTGGAGAAGTCTCACAGACAAGCGGAGAAGTGGGGTGGGGGAAGGGAGGACCACAGACTTGTGCAAAATGCAGGCAGCCCAAAGTCCTGTCTCAGTCCTTTCTGCCAAGCCAAAGCGGCTGTCTTGCTTGGGCTCGAAGTCTTGCAGTGATGCTACAGTGGAAAAGATTAGAGACAAGGAAATTTCCTGAGTTATTTCCCAGAGCTTTCGTCCTTCTGTGTCAAGGATGTTCTAGAGTTTGCAAACATTGAAATTATGGGAGCTATTTCTTTGATTAGTATTCAGCTGGTAAGGCTAGCTCTGCAGTGCTTGGCTGATACTGACCCTTCCCCCTCTGCCCTGTCCCCCAATCCATCCACATATCCACGCACGGGCATGTCCTGCTTTCCTGCAATAGGCTGTGTACACCAGTAGCAAGAGGTTTGTCATCTGGATCCTCAGGCTTCTAGTTGCTAATGGAGGAAAAAAATATCCCTTTTTGAGATACGATTTAGCCTTATACTGCTTTCAAAAGGTGAAGTAGTTCAGGTGAGCCAAGATTCTACAAACGATGTCTTCCCTGGGATTTAGGAAAGGATGGGAGATGGATACTAGTGATATGCTCTGATTCTGGGAACTGAAATGCTGATACTTTAATCTTTTCCCATTGCAAGGATAAAATCTTACGTTCTGATAGATAACTTGCTCAAGTCAAACCAGAGACTTTAAAGGGCAGAGTATACTTCATAGTCTCTCTAACAAGACATACTGACTTGCCATTTTTCAGCTGAAACATAGGTGATGGTGCAGCTTTGCAGAAAATAAATTGCTTTTCCAGGACAAATAAATAAATACATAGAAGAGCCAAACTCTTGAGCATGCCAGTTTCTGAAACAGTCTCTTCTTGGCACTAATGCATGACTTTACTTTCCTACCTTTATTATATCTACTAATTGTTTGTCTGTTCCATTATTTGAGTTTGCAGGGAATTGTTACTGGTGAAAGCTAGGTACTTACTCTGTTTCTGAGAAAGGTCGGTCTACGCAATCTCAGGTGCAGAGCTGTTCAGATGGGCAGTAGCATGAAAGTTGCATAACTAAATTAAGTTTGCTTACCATGCAGCTTCTGAAGGTACAACAGGTCAACAGATAAAGATCAGTTGTAAAGTGATGCTGATTTTCTTTCAGCAATATAATAACAGTTTTAACGATGCAGAGGTGAAGTGAGGATGTTTGGAAACCGTACGATTTTGCCTCATTAGAGCTAGTTCAGTGCAACGGGTGTGTTACCATCTTTGGAGGAAAAAAAGAACACAAAACCCACTTAACAAACACAAAAAACTATCCAGGGACCAAATGTGCTATCCTTTTTAAAGTCCTTGTACACAATTTTATAGCTTTTCAGCCTGCAACTACCAGGGGATCTAATCTAGACATCTAGACACACTTTTTTTTCAGGGTCATGAAGAAAGGCTAAGTAAGATTTAAAAACAATTGAAATAAAATCCACTGTAAGGGAAGGCCTAGCTCTGACAGCTTTTGATATTAAGTATGTGCAATATCTAGGGTTTGAGTACTTGATAAAGATTTAAAACTAACAGGAATATTAGGAAAATATCAAAGGTAATAATCTGAGCTACCACTGCATGTTAGAAATGCGTGTCAGTTAGTGTGAGTGAAAATACAAACTTCAGTAATATAGCCTATTTTCTTGCAAAAAGCCATTAAAGATTGCAGGTTTAATCAAGGAACATTTCACCCTTATAATGGGAGACTTTACTGTAATTAAAGGCTGATGTAGGTCATTAGAATTGTGTTAAAAGTCAGATGACAGCCTCACAACTCTCTTAAGTCTACTTTCATTGATTTAATAGCAAAGTACTATTGATTATTTGCTATTGATTTAATAGCAAAGTATTCTTATTTTTTCATGTAAAAGGGTAATTGTGCAGCATTTGTACAACTGCAGATTGACTGTGAATTTTCTGATGAGAAGAATGTATACAGTATCCATGTAGATTTTCGCCTATCCTTTTCACATATGACTGTGTGTGCATACACGTTGTGCCCACATTTTTCTGTGTTTCTTCAGCAGTCAGAGACTTGACTGAAGAAAATCATTACTAATGCAAGACCTTATATGGTTCTACTCCAGCTTAAATTCCTACTTTGCTATAAACCTGGCTAAGCCTTTTCTCAAAGGGATTCAGCTCACAAATTGAGTCCGATATGTGATGAAAATCGAAAATATTTTAAACTTCAAATGGTTTACAGATGAATATACTGCTTGGGAGTCAGTCCTAGTGATGGGCTGTCTAGTAAGTTTTTGTGTGTGTTTTTAGTCTATTGGCTTCAGTGTCTGATGTGTTCAGCGGTTCTTCAATGGAGGCCTTTCTTGAGCCATTCCTTTTCCTTTAGTTTATCGCACACTTTTTTTTCATGTATGCTTTCATGCTACTTCTGGGTATTGTTTTCCTGTGGCAATGAAAATCATTAAATTCTAGCTGAGGAAGGGTGCATAAAATAGATGGTTACTTCGGTTCTTCCTGTCAAACCAGGCTTAACTCTAAGCAGTAATGCAGGAGTGCCTCCTCTGGGAATTCAGCAGTTCTGCAAGAAAGTCATCCCTAGGCATTATGTGACGTTCTTCAGCTGAAATGAGGCTGCAGAAATTGAGCTTGTGGAAATTTAAATATTTGCCTTGATTGGTCCCAGATCTACAAATACTGCTGGTGTTTCTTTTCAATAACTGATCAAATTAGCATAATCCTTCCCAGCAACTTAGATCTTTCAAATGCACCATGGCAAGGTGAAAAACCAATACAGCTCTTTCACATGGAGAAAATGATATTAGGAAAAAAAAAAAATTCTTTCTTTTGTTAATTTTGCTTGGGGAACAAAACAAACCTACCAACAACCCAAAAAATTTAGCACTCTAGACATGTGCAATCTTATGAGCAACTGCAGAGCAGTGTAAAAGACCAAAAGCTGTTGCCTGGTTTTCTTTATGCATTTTTTAAGCCATATAATTTATTGCAGTGTGCCTAATTTTTTTTGTCATCTCATCAGGTCCTTTCACCTGAGTCAGAGGGTATTTGAGCCAGTTTAGTGTAACAGTGCCATATGTTTGGAGCAGTGATAGTTTTTTGCTTGATAACCAGATGCAGACTGCAGGATGTGCACTACATTTACGGATCTCCCATGTGAATATTTAGGCCAGTTAGCGGCAGGAGGTTGTGGTCTGTAGTTGTAATGTCATCTGGCACAGGGAGTTAATAGGTTTCATCGTACTGCCTTGACTCATAGAGCTTCATTTCATCGCAGGGTCCCCACCTCACTTGCTCCAAGGCACACTCCTTTATTTTTTTCTCTCCATGAAAAGAGTGATAACCAGACATTGCAATTGACACCATAATTAGACATGTTATCTTCTCAAAACCTTTTTGTCTCAAGGATCACATTCCTGTGCCTGTGCCTGTGCCTGTGCCTGTGCCTGTGCCTGTGAAGGAGTCTCCTGTAATACTTAGGATGTATGACATAGAGGAGCTGCAGGCTTGTAGCCAAGGAGAATTTTCTCTGCCACTAAAGGTAACACCCTTTCCAATGGGCATTGTAAAATTGAATGTCAAAGCATAAATATTTCAGTGAGGGCAGTCCCGCTGTCAGGGGGCTCACCTGCTGGTTCTACTTTGTTTAAGGGATCATGGTTCAAGATCCAGTGCAATAGTCACCCTTGGAATTATTTCAATACCCTGTGTCTGAGTTTACTGAATGACTAAAGTAGAGAAAAAACAAAACAAGCATGGGATAACTGTGCATTGTTGGCCAAGCTAAAACAAGATTTACTAGCAGGTGGCGGCTGCTCAGAGTCAGTGAGGTCCATATTTGTGCAGTACTAGTGTTTGCAATACTATCAAAAATGGAAGCAGTTTGGTGAGAGGAGAATAATGGGGCAGGGGGGAAGATGAGGGAAGAGAAGACAATAAAATAGGAGTGGTAAACTCTTCAGATACAACTTCAGTGAGTGGCTGGCAGCGAGATTTCAAACTAAAGTAATGTAGTCCAGACTGGTGGAGTTTAGTAATGGAAAAGGGTTTGGGTTTCCACTTCTTCCTGAAGCATTTTACGCATTAGAAACACTTTAGGACAAAATATGCTGAAGGACAAAATTCTTTGTTGGGTTGAAGAGGTTGACAGGAAAATGATATGGTTCATAGATTAAGCTGGCACTGTGACACTGGTAGCAATGTGTGAGCAGAAGTCTGCAGGAATTTGCATTTTGGCTGCAAAGGTTAGGTGGTGCAAAGCTGATCTCAAGAGCTTTCAGCAAACTGCCCTACAGGGCTGGGGAAATCTCAGGCATGGAGAAGGAGGGCTTCCAGGACGGTATCTCTGAGACTGAAAACTTGTCCTTATCTACTGTTGCTCATTGTGACACACAAACAGCAAACACTAGACTTGATGGGTTGTTTTAGAAATTATGGAGTGAAGCAAAATATTCAGAGAGATTTTCAGTGGGTGTAAATTACCCTTAATTGCTTTCAGTGAGGGGGACTTTTAAGCTGAGGATCTTATTCACGATCTGAATGTTTTCAACAAATCAAGATTGCCCCTTGGAGACAGTGCATAATAGTGTCTTTTTGACACTGGCAGATTGTTTCGGCGAAGTAGAGTAGTAACATTTTTCAGATTAGCACTGTACACCAGAACACTGTGACTTAAATATAGTTTAATTTTTGTACAGCAGATGGGAGAAAATATAAGGTTTATCATGTATATTGAATGAAGTGGTTATTATTTTTTTCAAATGTATATTCTTCAGTCTGAGATTTTATGTATCAGCCAGCTATTTAAGGACATAAGCATGCGAGTTTGGATATCTAGTGGATATTTTTTATGTTTCCTTTCTTTGGGTTTTGGGTTTGCTTTTTTTCTGATTCTTACAGCTGTTCACTTGGACAGCATGTTAATGCTCAGCTAAGACATGCTATGTGCACTGTCCAGATCACATAACACTCTCCAAATTACACACCGGTTCTTTTACTTTGTATTTTTCATATTTGTGATTGCCAGGACTACTCATAAAGCAAATAGGGAATACAAGCTTAGATGTGAAAGCTAGAGCTTAATGCTTTAAATAAACTAGTAGACAATTTTGTTTTTAAAGGCCTAAGTTACTTTTTATGTTGGCAAACTGTGAATGAGGAGATATGATTGTGTTTTGCCCCTTTTTGAGGAGGGGAGTAGCATTTTGGAGGTCAGAAACAAGATGTAAAGATTCACTTTTGTTCTAGGTAGTTAACGGTATCAATTACAAGTGTAAATAGTTCTCAGTTTTGTATACTCTGAATCTTGTTTGTGCAGAAAAGATAGCATTTTATAAAAGAGCATCTTTAAACAAAAAGTACAAAATGGTTGCAGGTCAGTTTTGCCATCACACTCAAGTCAGTAAACACAGATGACAGTGAAGACACTGGAATCAGAGCACTGAATACCCTCTGTTGCTGTCAGGGTTAGTTTTATCTACTGTTGCAAATGCAACCCTGAACACTCAAGTTATGCCTTAATGAGGAAAAAACCATCAACACTATCTCTTAGTTTTCAGTTTTATGAATGCTGTGACATTGCTTATGGACTTGACACTTACAGACTTCATAGAACAGGTGATGTTGAAGTGCTAGTTATGCTTGGACAAAATTAATAAAAAAAATCTGTAAAAATGTATCTATCTATCTATCTCAGTAAGAAAGGTAATGAAATGCAATTTAATAAAGAATTATTATCAAAACAAAAGTGATTTTTAAATACCAGAGACTTCTGCTTTTGGAGGTATCACATATAAAAGGCAGTATGCTGGAAGAACTATAAATAGAAACCTAAAAAAAGGGCCCTAAGAGGAATAGGAAGACTTATCCCAAAGAAGAGGAAAAAGGGAGGGAAGAGTGTTTCTGAGCAGAAAGTGTTGCCACACAGCTGAATAAAAATAATTGGAATTTTGGGTCTGTGTGGTGAAAGTATTTGAGAATGAGTAAACCACAACAACGTTTTTTTTTTCCAGGAGGTGTGAGTATTCTGCTTTTCATCAGATTGTGCTGTCTAGCATATGGACTGTTTTTCAGTTGGTATTTTGGGTGCATTTTTCAGTTCTGTGCTGTGGCGTGTGGCTGGGGACCATGGCACTCCATATGGTGGCTTTCATACTTTCCTGCAGGTGTAAAAGAAAGGATATAAGAGAACACTGTTCGAGATAAAGGTTAGAGCAATTCTAGGTTTGAAATGTCTGTTCAGAGCAAGAACAAGACATTTCAAACTGCTTAGTGAAAAGACTCTAACATATTGTAAATGTTTTACTGACATTTCTTAAGAAAATCCATTTTGTATTTTTATCTCCGTTAAATAACAATCTGCTGCCTCTTTGAAATAAACTGACAGTTTATCAATATCAGATGTCTTTAACATGATGTAACTTAGACACAGAGAGGGAAATCAAGGATGCATAAACAGCCTGTACTACAAACAGCACTTACCGTAGTTGAACAGAGCAGTAGGAAGTCAACATATCACAGGGAAAGCACAGCTACTTCCTTAACACTCATTGGCAGCCCTGTCAGTAATTACTGTCATATGGTCATGATTCACTCAAAGGACCAGATCAAAACTGAGCTATGACTAGTTGGGATTAATCATTTCAAACTATCCTCTTCTAACGAGGATGACACCTGCTTGTTAATCCCGCCGTGAGAAGAATTTTGGTCCATGTTGTAGTGATATCTTTTATAACTGTAGCATCATGTTTACAAAATTAGGGTCTTTGGGTAAGACTTGCCTATTCTCTTCATTTTGCCTGTAGGGAGACACTGGATTTTCCCATATGGAAGCTTTCAAATTGCTGCTGCTTAGCAAACATGCTCAGTGGGTTTGTGGTTTTATCCCACCAGCCTCTAAGCAAAGCCTTTCTGGTGCAGGGCAGTACCACAGAAGGGATTACTACAAAAAGGCTTTAAATACAGTCTGTAATCAGAAGAGCTTTTTATTTGTTTCATGTTTCTGCCCTCTAGGTACCTTTGGCAGCACAATGCATAGGCATTCTGCTGCTGAAAGAGCCTGACATACTGAAAACAGATAGTGGATATCACATTTCACTCAGTTTTAGTAGTGATGGGTAGGAATATGATAATCAGTCCAGAGTGTTTAATGTGTACGTGATTTAATGTCTAGCCTTTTTAGATTAATTAAATGTAGAAAGGATGAAATCTTCTTTCTACCATGGCTTCCTAAGTAGCAGCAGTTCACTCCAAATTAATGCCCTGTTATCTATTTTAATTTCACCCTTGTTTCCACTTCATGTTTGGCACTTCATAAATGCTCCTGTGCCTCAGTGCTCACTCAGACAAGGAGGATATCTATTTAAGAGACAGCTTTGCTTACCTGGTGATTCCCCCAAAAGGCAAAGCTATGTTCGGTTCTGACTGACAGAATTTATACTTTTAAAAACATTATACTAAGTATGCATTTTTACATGGGCAGAGAAGGCTCACAGTAGTAAAAGGCAGAAAAAGAGTCTTGTTCAAGTATTGAAGTTTGTGTTTCTAAAAAAAATAATTTTTTTAGTTACTTCTATGAGTTATTAAATGATTAAATTTTGAAATAAAAACAGATACACAAAAAGATAAAATTTGTATGTGTTAGTGCTGAAAAATCATTTGTTATTAAATCAAGGTTTCATTGAAAACACAAAATGACATCATCTTCTGATCTTTCTGGGCATATTTCTGTATAAATATATAAAGTAGTCTAACATGTTTCTTATGGTGCCTGACATTTGCTTTAGGAATGTAGTGAAATTGAGTGGGGAGACTCAGGGCTTTTTACCAGGTCAGGTTCAGATCAGAACAAATCATAGCATCTGGTGTACTGTGACTAAGAATCAATCAAATTGTTCTGATTCATCTTATGCTCCTTCATTTTAGTTCTGAGTTATATGGGAGAGAGTTAAGCTAGGGTATGTCCCTGCCATTAATACAACTTTCTTCCTGTAGCTGGCTGGTAATTATATCATAATAATGGCAACTAAAGCAGACCATAACAGACAGAAGAGAAAAAATCAAACCAAATTACTGAAAATAACTACACTTACTCTGATTATTTTAAAGAGAAACAATTGTCTCATTTTTACTGGAAAAAATGGTGTATTAGTAGAACAGTCAGGAGAAAACTTTATGACTATAAATACAGTTGTATCAGCAGTAGTAATGCCATGCAAGGAGTTTGCTATAAACTCTCAGAGATTTATGTAAACTCATTGGTATTGATGAGGAGAAAATTAATAAATAAATAGTTTTGATGCATGATGTGAAAGCTGCAAAGAATTTGCATTCTTTAAAAAAAATTAAAATTCTGACAACGATTCTTTTCTTTTTCCCGGATAGGTACCCATTACACCATTTCTTTGGTGAAGGCTATTCAGCAGTGCTGACATCTTCCAATTGACCACTCTGCAAATTATTATCTCTGGACTCCCAGCTGACACCCTGCCGGAGGCTAGAGCTACTGAGACAACTGGAATTGTGCCTGCTTTGGTCAAGGTTTTTTCTTTCACGGAGGAAAAAAACCCAGAAAAGATGAAGTTGGGCAAAGTGGAGTTTTGCCATTTTCTTCAGATACTAGCTCTTTTCCTGTGTCTTTCTGGGATGAATCAAGCAGAGCTCACAAGGTCCAGGTCAAAGCCCTATTTTCAATCAGGGAGGACGAGAACCAAACGCAGCTGGGTGTGGAATCAATTCTTTGTGCTGGAAGAATACATGGGTACAGACCCACTCTACGTAGGAAAGGTAGGGGATTTAAATAAACTTTGGAGGGTGCAGATGCTTGCTTTTTCATCTGTTCATATGGTGCAACCTAAAAACTGTAATTCGGTCAGCCTAGTTGACTTAAGTGAACAAAGTTGCATAGTTTGAAAAGGAAATAATCTTTAGTACTTCAGATCAGCAACACATTTCTTGTAAGAATGCAAGGTTCCTGTTGTAATTTTCTTCAAGAGCTCTACATATTAGCACTGCTTGTTTAATGCAGAACAGTAAAAGTGTTTTGCCACCATTGATAGAAAGGAAATATTAATTGCTTACACTAGATTTTAAAATAGGGGAACATAATGATGAATTTTTTTTTTTAAGAGTTAACAGCTAGTCCCAGAAAAAAAGAAGTCTTGTATTACATTGTTTGCTCCCTAAAACTCAGCACTACTGAAAGCAAGAGAGAAAGAATCAGGCATCTGTGGGTGTGATGAATGGAAAGGAGGGCATGTCTGCATTACTGCTTTTCTTTGACATTGCCTGGCTGGCAGATTGGCACCTGGGGGCCTCGCTGTCCTCCATGCACAGCACAGCTTTGTGGCTTTACCTCGCCTGCGATGGGCACAGGTCCAGTACAGAGCCAGCCCTTTTACATCAGGGCATCCCAAATGGTTCGTTCTGCATGCCCATCACTGCACATGGAGCACGCTGAGCACAGCTGTGAATCCGGGACTTAGCTCATTTACTGCCTTGTGCTAGTGGGTAATACGCTGCCTTCAGCAATTATGAAGGGAAAAAAAAGCCCACAAAACAAAACCCCCTCTTGTGTTTCTCTGTAACATTTATGTGTAATCATCTTATTGAAAGGAAAACCCATTTTCTCAGTAATATCAGAATCAATAAATAGAGTTTCTCATTAAAATACAGCAAATGCATAGAAAACAAGGGAGTGACAGCTTTTAGCACAACAGCATGCTTACAGAAAAAGAGATGAAGTAATCTGAAATCCACTGCTTCAGATATACCAGTGCAATGAATTTCAGCTTACTTAATTTATCCTACTGAGGCAAAACCTTGATGTTTGTGTTAATACAGTTAAGCACTTAGAATTTAATCATGCCAACTGAATAATCAAGTTAAATAGGGAACTGCTTTCATGATTGCAGCTATGGTTGTGTTTAGGTGCTTTTCTGAATTGGGACTGGTACTTTGCATAATTGAACCCTTAAGAAAGGTATGCTAGAATCAGAAATGTCATCTTCTATCACAGTGGTCTTGAAAGTTTTGGTGAAGTTTGATGTTATGTAGCAGTATCCATTCTGATGCCATGCAGCAGTTGGTTGTCTGTGTGAGTTTGTCTTTTAGGCAAATTTGTTCCCAGGCTGGAGTTTCTCTTGTGCCTCTGGAAATGGCCTATTTGGCATTCTTTCCTGCTGATAAAAAAAGAAGTGTGGCTTGCGAATTTGAATTTCTCTCCTGGAAAAGAAGCGTCTTGAAATACTCGAGTGAAGACTAGTTTTGATTCATAGTAATTCTCATATTCAGCCGATTGCTATATTATGGCCAAAAATACTGTGGTAGCGGTATAGTACATGATATTTGCATGTATGTGGTTATTTTTAGCTTCACAGTCTGCTCTTTCCTGTCCTTTACAAGAGTCCTAGCATTCACAAGCAGATATCTTCCAAAACACAACCTTTTCTTTTTCTGAAACAGTCTGTGCCCATCCTGCTTTTGTATCAGCAGTATGAATTGTTGGCTCAGGAATTTGTGCCAGCAATCCATTTTGTAGGAAAAGCAGATAAAATTTTTCATGTACAAAAGGAAGGCCATCTTCCTGGAAACAGAGTCCTTGCTGAGCATGTTGTAAGATACGACGTGCCCAGCTCCTAACCTTCTCACTGCAGAGGCTGTTCACTGTGTGGCTCCTGAGGTGCAATCATGACCAAAGCTGCATTCCCACGCAGCGGAGCAAAAAGGTGAAGAAGTGATTTTCTTTCTGTGTCTTAACATATTATGTGCAGCACCACTCTGAAGTGAGCAGCAGTCACCTTCCTTCCCCTCTTCTTCCCTTAGAAACATTGTGGTTCTTGTTTCAAATCCTTTGCAGGCAGGTAGGGACAGAGAAGACCAAGATTTGGAAAGGAAGGTTGGGTTTTTTTCTCTCTTTTCTTCTTCTTTTTTTTTTTCCCCCCTTGGTGAGGAAGCTACAGCAAGCAAAAAGCTGGCATAATTCATTTTTCTCATCAAATGAAGTGAAAGTACCAACCAGACTTTGCTGAGTGCTCTGCTTCTGGGGAGGCCAGTCCTGCATTGCCTTGCATTCAGGATGGTTTGCAGGGTGCCAATCTAACTGCACATCCAGGAAGGAGGGACCTTCCTCCAGCTTTTAAGGGCTGTGAGATAAAAAGGCTTCAGAAACACTCGAGCAAATGGAGCTGCAATGGGGAATACTGTCTCCCCGCCACTATTCAATTTTACTAAGCCCTGGGCAATTCTGGTTGTAAGGCAGCATTTGGGGGTTGTTAGGGTTACATGGCAAATCATTCAAGAGTCGTGAAATACCAATGTTAATTTCATGTTCAGCACTAGCTCTGTCCTCCTGGGTGTCTGCATTCTGACACTTTAATTGCATGATCATGCAGGGTAAAATCCTATTCCTTGTAAATAATGTAGCAGGATTCCTATTCACCTGAGTAAAACAAGTATTTTCCTTAATTTTTCAGTGTTTCCGTGTTTGTTTAATGGGGTTTCAGATCTATACCTGAGGTATACTGCAGCCTTCCTTCTGGACGTCCTTTTCTTGTTTTCCTAAATGCATGTGTATTTTTTTTTTTAATGCAGCAGGGCCTGTTTCTCATGTGACTCTAGAGAAACCTCTGGAGCAGTTCCATTAGTTTTACTCTAATATGAGTCAGAGGTGACAGAAGTTTGGTGCCTTTTTTTATTCTCGTTTTTTTTTTTAATGTAGGTTTTTCCTCTTTGTGGTATGAATTTTAATCATCTTGGATGTAATTCTGAGCACCTCTTGGGAAGTGCTTAATATGTAATCAGATTGTGGACTGAACCATATACGATTCTCTTCTGTCGGTCAGCACAGCATGTGTTATGTTCACTTGGAGGGCTGAAGCATTTAACTGTTTAACCCATGAAACTGTTTGGATAGACACTGTTCTCTTCCAGACATGCCATGCAGGAGATGAGGCAGCTAACTGTGATGCTAACTGAGCTAGAAGCATAGTTGGCTTCTGTTTTCTGGAAAATGTTTACTATTGCTTGGTAATATGTTTTTGTGAAATGCCTTACTCTGTATTTTCCATATAAATGATGTTAATGGAATCTATTTGGGTGGAAAAAATAATAGTCTAGAGCAATTTTAAATTATACGAAATGTAAACACCTAAAATTAGGAAAAAGTATATGCTATTATGTTGAGTATTTGAAAAGCTGTTTATGGTCTTGTAATTGAAGTTTCCATGGGTACACATTGGCAAAGGAGAATGCAGTTGAAGTAGAACTTGAACATTTTGTTGATACTTTTTTTGTTTTGTCACATAACTATCTGACATCCAGGATTTGGGTTTTTTTTGGTGTGGTGGTTTGTTTTTTTTTTTTTTTTTTAATGTCTTTTAATGTCTTCTGCTGCAAGAGTGTCAGTCACATCAAAAGCATTATAATGACACAAAATCTCTGCCAGTAATACTTTCATTTTTCTTATTTAAAAGTTTAAAAAAACAAACAAACAAAAGAAAACACAAAGAAACCTGAAGAAGTGAAGTCTGTGAACTCCATGTAAGATGCTGATTGATGGCTAGCTTCAATGTTTTCTTTTGAATCCAAACCAACTCTCCTTTTCCAATGGCTCTGAATTTAAGTATATTTACAGGACAATTTCAAGCTTTTTGCTGAGTTGAACTCTTCTTTTCCCTTGAGATCTCACTAACATGTGAAGGACTGAAAATAAAAGACAGGGACTTATGACTGAGCACGAACCCAAGAAGGTCATATGTAACTTTGAAAGGCTCACTGGTAATTCTCAAAATAACACTTGGAACTCGTAAGATACTCTGAGTGTTGTTTTTATTTATAATGTAAGAACAAGTGTAAGTCCTAACCTGCATTTTAAAATCAAGAAAAAAGGTTAAATAAGTGAACTAAGAGCAAATATTTTCCTAGAGCTCAGATTCATTGCCTTCCAATACAATTTTACCTGCCTTTTTATTTTTCTTCTGACTGTTTTAGATGAATTAACCTGTTGTATTCAATTTTCAAATGTGGACGAAAGTGCATAAGTGCTAATATTTGCATTATTATTTTCTGGAGTAGTGCAGAATGAGGGAAACATGAAAAAAATGCAGCAAACAAGCTGCTTTTCCCATAAAATTAGGTCATTTAAGAGAATTTGCTGGTTTTACAAGTTTTAAGAGAACTTACAGGCAGGGTGAGGAAAGGGTTTTTACAGCAGCCAGATAACAAGTTTATGTTATTATTAGCATAGAGAGTGGGTAGTTTTTTTCCAGTCTCCTCATTTTGGAGGGAAGGAGGCAGGATAGGGGAGGATACTGGGGTTTTGAGTTAATGCTTTGTTTTTCAAAGGTGTTGGTGAATGTTTCCATAAGGTGACAGAATTATTCACATACTGTATTTATCTGTGATGTGACCTTGTGTCAAGCCATACAGATCCAGTCAGCACTGGGGCTCTTTTCATAGAATCACAGCCTGACAATTTCAGATGTGGCTGATGAATTTTGACTGACTTGGATAATGAGTGTCTTTGCTAAAATACTTTAAGGCAGTGAGTACTCTGGAAGTGCTGGCCACTCAGTCAAATTCAGACAGAGCTGTGGGAATATTACTGGCATTTTGGGAAATGGAGAGGAGATGGGGTGATATTACAAAGGCTAAATATAGGTAAAAAGGACTGGGCTACCTCACTTGCACATAGTGAAGAAGGAGGTGAGTCAGGTGCAATTCCCTGCAGGGATCTGATCCTCCTACTGCTTCTAGAGGCACCCACAGGGACTAGGGCTCTCTGCTCAGCTTCCGTATGGGTTTTTTTCCCTCCAAGCATCCTGTGCAAGGTAAATGTTCATGTCTGCTCTGCAAGTAAGCTCCTGCCTGAGAGTACCCACAGCTCTGCAGATTTTTCTTCATTTTCTACCACAAGTAGTTTTGGAAAAAAACATTCAAACAAACCAAACTCAGACCAACTATTTTTCATCTGTCTTTGTGGCCTCTATGTGGAAAACAAAGATGGCATAATAACTCAGAAAGAAACTTCCCCTCTGTTACATCTTCCCCTCTGTTACATCTTTTTCTCCTTTTCTATTTGTGTTATCTTTACTTTTATCATAATCTTTGAAGCACTGTTGTTTTATATACTCCCAGCAGGCCATTTATAAAAAGGAAAAAGCAAATCTGCTGTATTTCTGATATTTATCCATCTCAGGAACTCTTTGCTTTTCTGTGCTATGAAAATTGATAACAGTTGACCTTTTAAGTAAAATGGGACATGCCATTCCTGTCAAGTATTTTCCTACCACAAATGCTGCAAATGAAACAAGTGAACAGACAAAATAGTTGAGTCCTGCTTCCTTGCTTTATGTATTGAATAGGTCTTGGGGAAACGATGCTTCAGTTGTACTGCACAGGTATGACTTTACCATCTCAACTTGTTCTATCCAGTCCCAGTATCACACATTTTTCTTCACTGGATAGTCACTGTGGGCTTTGTGTTATTCCATGCTATACTTTACGTGGATTACCCTGAATAACTGAGATCTGACTGACATTCCAAATGTTTCCTCCTTAGTGTGCGGGACGAAAGTGTCTCTGGGGAGAAGGGTGAGATTGAGACACACAGGAGGAATTATCCTAAAGAATAACCTAAAATCTACTGCCTTTTCCTGGTTGATTTCATCAGCCTGCACAGATATAGTGTAATTTCCTCTTTCTCTCTTTACAGGAAGTCTTCTTCTCTCATAGCTGAATGGATACAGGAGAAGGTTTTATGCCAGGGATTTAAAGTGATGACAATTTCACATGCCCAAGCACTAAAAGACAATTTGTATGTCATTTCATTATTAGAAGTGATAATAGAGTTGAGAGACTTATGGTTGGATACTGAATCAGAACATGTAGCTTTTTGATCTCTCAGTATAATATAGAACATTGATCCTTAACATGTGCCATTACAGAAGAGGAAGGTTAGTGAAGGTGATGACAATATCAGTAAATTAAGCAGCCCTCATATTCAATGGCACAGCCATGCTATTTATGTAATCCTGTAATACCAGTTCTGTATTTCATGAGACTGAGTCTCTACCTGCAGTGCTCTGCTCTGAATGTCTTTTGGGCATTGTTTAAAACTAAATTGTATGAGTCTCTGAAAAAATAGAAAAGCAAGAGTAAAAGTTGATTTTGCAATATATGTAGATGAGAGGCTCCTGTATGCTTGGCTGGTTATCAGAAAATGCCTTATTTTCAGGAGAACATGAGAATTAAAGTTCTGATGTCAGTCAAGCTGATGCTGCTTCCAACTGACATTTTTTGTGATGTTCTGACATTCCTTCTCCTTTTCATCTTCTGAGGTTGTTCTTGGTCCCTTAGTTCTTGTTTGGCTGTCATCCAGCATCCAGTTTTATGTCCATCCTCTTATCTCACAATTCTGTGTTAATGGCATTGGAAATACAGCATTGTAAAACTTTGGCTATCAGGAACTTTGAGTATTTGCATTATTCTAAGACTAAGGAGGTCCATTCATGAATTATTGGGCTAGCCAAAATGCAAGCAAATACAGCCCCTGCTCTGAGGCAGTGGTCTTATTAGGCAAGAAGCAATAGCAGACTAAGAGGCAATGACAGAATTCAGAGGAATATAGTGTTAGTCAACATCTGAAAATAGTTTGAGAACAGTGGGTCACTAGTGTTGTTTGCTATGAAGATAGAATATTATTTTTTCTGAAAATGAGAATCATGCAACATGTTAAAACATTATGAACATATAATAGAAAGTTCTTTCCTGCCTTCCCAGCATTTATGGATGACTAGCTGGTTGAAACTAACTGCAGACCTATTTAATATCCATGTTAGTACAAGGCTACATCTTCTTTCAGACCTGTAAAGATAAAGGATGTTTTCCAATTGCTTTCAAAATATCAAACTGCATATGCTTTATAGTTTTACATCTTGTAGCCTGCTGTCACACTACCTTTTTCATGTTGCCTTTTTTTTCTTATACATCTTCTGTTAGCCATAAGTGTCTGTCTACAGACTCATTGGGCATTCATTTCATGTATTAAGTATTTTCCATGTGTCACAGTCTAAAAGTGCTGCCAGGACTGTTGCTGCCTTGTCATAATTATTCTGCTGAATTTCTTCTTTGCTCTACATTTGTTTTTAAATATTATACTGGATTTCTGAAATTCCTTTGTCCTTTTCTTTTTTTCAGTAATCACTTAATAAAATAGCACCCCTGTACATATGTCAATGTTTCAGTGCTAACTTTAACCAGTTAAAGAGAGGACATGGGAAAACATATTTAAAGATCATGAAAAAAATCGGAGAATTGTTCCTTTGTGTGCAAAAGCTGGCTTTTACATAAATATACTGGTGATAAGTACTGGAAAATCTCTTCAGTATAATCTTTTTCTCTCAACATTATGCATTTCCTTGGAGGAGATAGCTGAGCTAAGTGCTAATGGTGGAACTGCTGAGAGAAGAAAGATGTTAATACATTAGGTTGCTCTGTTCTTTTAGGATAACTATTAGCTACCTTATGCTACCAGCATTTTCTCTGTCACTTTTCCACTGGAAGAGACACTTACTGTCATGTAAATTAGAGACAAGTAACTCTTAGAAAAGGCTGTGGAGTGTGTGCTCTAGGAGAACTCTAATTCTGTCCCAACTGTCCAAACCATGGTCATGGTACGAGTACCAGCCTATACCAAGAGCAGAAGTTTGAGGATGTCATAATGCTTAATCTTTCATCATTTCAAGGTTATAAGAAGGAGGATTAGCCAGTTAAAAATATATAAATAAAATATAAATAAATAAACAGATTTATATTTATTAATATAAATAAACGTTGTGAACACCAAACCATACATCTCTTGAACTCAGTGTATAAACAGGAACCCCTCTAACCTTCCCTGGCAAGTGTAAAGCTTAGCCAGTGAGGAAGCTCATTGACAATAGACACTGATCACCAAAATCAATAAATAGGTTCATAAAATCGAGGAACATATTTAGGATTATTTCTTGCAGATGTCCTTGAAAAAAACTGCTACCATTAACAGTTCTGTCAATATACAAATATTTGCTGATGTTACAGCCCTGTGCTCTTGCAAAAGTAATATTTTTGTTTATGTAGGTGTAAGGCACATAGTATGGTAGTAGCACTCTACAAGTCATAAATGTAGCAAAGAATAAGCGTTGTTTTTTCTTCAGATAAATAGGAATACTGAGACAAACGTAGCTCTTCTGCATACAGTAGTTCACGTGCAATTACTCATGTACCAGCAAACAAAAAATATGCCTTACTGACTTAGTCTCAAGCTGTCTTTTTCAGAATTCTCCCCTGGGAGAAGAAGATAATTCTAAACATTCAAGAAGAAGGCAAAAAGTTTTTTAGTATGTTTTGATAATTAAGTTACGCTGTTCATAGAATAACTGAAGATTTAGTCCAGAATCTTCAGATCAGTTTTATTGACCCTAGGAGACCACTTGAGAATATTAATGTTGCAATACAATTGTCTGGTCATTTCAAAATTGAATTTTTAACTGATATTTTATTCTGTAGATTAGTAAAAGAGGAATAGTGAGGTCTGATTTGCAACAGATATCAACATGTTCCACATTTTGACGGTGAAGAAACAGTGCCTTCCTTTCATATAGTCCTTTAATATTCCTAAAGCACCGAAGGGCTGCATTGTGGCTTATCATGTGGATGAAAGGGTGTATACTAAGAACAGCTAAGGACTGTCTGACATAATATTCTACCTACATCAAATTCTTAGGCCGCCTCTGAATAGAAAGAAAGAAATTTAAGGTCATTTTCCAGGTGATATAAGGAGATTTTGCTGCATGAATTCCACAAAATGTTGCCAGAGTCATACTGTTTCATTTAGTTTTCCTGTTTCTGTAAATCATAAGAAATTACCTCAAGGATTAGAAAGACATGCAATTCTGTTGCTGTGGAGTATGTGTGAGAAGAATTGAACGCAAAAAAATTTTTTTCATTTGAAATGCTTCCAAAATATGGAAAATCTGGTACTTGGATGGTACATGTGTAAGGATGATAAGCTGCTTAAACACTTCATACTGAGGTACCAAATTGTAACCCTGCTGACGAGGCAATCAGGCAATTGATTTTCCTTACAAGGTAGGCAGGTGCTGTATTAGGCAAAGTTTAGCTTGTTATCCTGTAATAATGAAAAGTTTTCAGACACAGCTGGGAAAAGCAGATGGTCATTTCTTAAGTTTCCATAATCATGGTATAAACGTAATGCCATAAATTAGCAAAATACTTAACTTGTCTTTCTTACACAATTTATACACACTCTATGGGCAGAGTAGGCATTTGGAAAAGTACTTGGCGTATTTTTATGTTTCTTTTTTAACTGGCAGGGCTATAGTGCTACATAGTCTATATATTAAAAACTGTTTAAATAATTCCACGTGCTCCTGGATGTTTGTAATCTTCATGCATATGTAGACTGTTATCCTTCCCACCCATCTTTCACCCTTTACCACTTTACTGTTGCTTAGCCAAGCAATACTTTTAAAAGGTTTTCCTTTTGAGTCAGCACTGTAGTCCTGTCTTCATCCATACTGCTCTTTTATTCATCCTCTCCTTTTTTTGAATATCTTCTTGACAGTGAAAAGCCATGAACAAAAGCACTCTATTGTAGCTTCATCTAAACAGGAAATAAGCCAAGTGAAACTGTTACTTCCTTTCTCATTTTAAGATTCAAATTCCACTATTCATGTTTGTTTCTTTCTTTGCAAGTTCATGTCCGCCACCATGCTGAGGATCTTAAAGCATTACTGCTTTTCTGGTTTTTTTCTTTATGCTGAATCAAGTGCACTTCTGAGTGCATATCAGTTCCAAATCAAAGGAAATATTAGTTGTTTGAAATGTTGTTTCCATTTATTTGACTGACCAACCAAGTGAAGCCATGTAAAACAAGGTTTTATGGAGCAAACATGCAGGAATTAGAATGATAGCAGTGATGAAGCATATACACAAATCTGTATATAAGTCTAGGAAATAATGGAGGGACCTCACATTGAGGAATAATTCCTGCTTGTACTGACACATTTTTTTAAGTCAGATTTATCATAAGATTCAAAGAAAATGTGAAAATTCTAGTCTTAATGGTTTTAGTTCAGGAAAATTGAGATTGAAAAAGTTAAAGGGAAGAAAAAGTATCCCAAAGAGTAAGTGTGAGAAGGGGAGGAACATGATAAAGCATTTTGCTTTGTTTTACTCACTCTGGAGCCTGATGTAAAACTGAAAGCAACATACCAAAGCAAACAATGAGAAAATAAATTTAGATTAAGGTATAACAATCTAATCACAGAATGGGTCAGGTTAGAAGGAACCACAGTGGGTTGTCTGGTCCAACCTCCCTGTTCAAGCAGAGTCATCCCAGAGCATTTGGCGTAGGATTGTGTCCAGACAGCTCTTGAATATTTTCAGTGAGGGAGACTCCACAACTTCTCTGGGTAGCCTGTTCCAGTATATGGTCACCTGCACAATAAAAACATTCTTCCTTGTGTTCAGGTGTAACTTCCTGTACATCAGTCTCTGCCTGTTGCCTCTTGTTATATTGCTTGGCACCACTTTGAAGAGTCTGGCTCCATCTTCTTGGCAACCTCCCTTGAGACACTTACAGGCAAAGGTGAGGTCCCCTTTTAGTCGTCTCTTCTCGAGGCTGAATAGACTCAGCTCCCTCAGGCTGTCCTTGTAAGAGAGATGCTCTAATCCCCTAGTCATCTTTGTTGTCTTCTCTTTGACCTGTTTCAGGAGCTCCATGGAGCTCCAGGATCTCTCTCTTGTACTGAGGAGTCCAGAACTGGACAGAGCACTCCAGATGTGGCCTCACCTGGGCTGAGTATATGGGCAGGATCATCTCCCTTGACCTGCTGGCAGTGCTATTCCTAATGCAGGCCAGGATACCACTGGCCTTCTTGGCCACAAGAACACACTGGCCCATGCACAGCTTGTTTTCTGCCAGGACCTCCAGGTCCTTCTCCAAAGAGCTGCTTTCCAGAAGGTCACATCTGGTCTGTCCTGGTCCATGGGGTTATTCTTCCTCAGGGGCAGAACCCTGCAATTGCCTTTGTTGAATTTCAGACAGTTTCTCTCTATCCATCTCTTCAACCTTTTGAGGTCCCTCAGAAGGGGTGCCCAGCCTTCTGGGATATTGGCCACTCCTCCCAGCTTTGTATCATCAGGGAACTTGCTGAGGAGGCATCTGCCTTTTCATCCAAGTCACTGATGAATAAGTTAAATACTGGATGCAGTTTTGAACCTTGGGAAACACCACTAGTAATAAGCCTCCAACTACACCCTGTGCCACTGATTACAACCTTCTGGTTCAGCCAGGTCTCAATCCACCTCACTGTCCACTCATTCAACCCACACTTCCTGAATTTGCCTATGAAGATGTTGTGAGAGACAGTGTTGAAAGCCTTGCTGAAGTCAAAGTTGATACTATCTGCTGCTGTCATCCATCCTGATAGCTGTTTTATCGCAGAAGACAATCAGGTTGGTCCAATGTGATTTACCATTAGTGAATCCATGCTTACTACTCCTGATCATCTTCTCATCATCCACATGGTTAGAAATGATCTTTTTAATGAGGCCAGGGATTGAGGCGAGGCTCAATGTATGGGTCTTGATTCCCCACACTCTTTGCTAAAGAAGCTATATGCGTCTATATGGGTCACACATTGGTTTATGTGGCATCAATCCACCGCACAGGTTCTGGAAAGAAGGCCTGACTAGCACAGATGGAAAAGGAGGGCAGGTAACCACAGATCCAGTAACATCCAGGTTTGAGAAATATGCAGGGGAGTAGGTCTGTTAACTAGCAGATGCATTTGAAAGAGACAAAAAGGTAGGTAAAGTTCATTTTTAATCAAAAGAGGAAAATGCCATGTGCAGCAAGGTGATTTGTGACACAAGACATCAAAAGCAAATACCATCAAGACAAAAACTAGTAGAACTAGGTTTTATGCTTCTTTAATGAGAGTAAAGAAGCAATGAATAGAAAATGAAAGATGTAAATATTTCTTATAAAACATTACTGGATAGGGCTAGAGAATTTGGAATTTGTTCAATAAGCCTAAAACTTGAGCAACAGAGTGCCAAACAACACAGGACAAGAGAGACTAGTGTTCCATACAGAGGTTCCAAGAATTACTGGGTCAAGAAAAAGTGTGGATAAGTAAAAACACAACATGAAGATCTGGAGGAGTCCAAGCAAGTCCGAGGTCTCAGCAGATGGATGGAAGGATTCAAATATGTGTAACTGTCAGGGGAGTAACTGGACTGTGTCCAGACTGTTTCCAAATTAAGAGCCAAAAATCGAAATGATGAGTTCTCCGGTCTACCACTAAAGAAGGTAGCTTGCACCTTACAAAGCAAATTTTTCTTGGGAGTTAAAGGGATGAAATAATAACACCCATGGTTTTCAGAACTTTAGTAGACACCTTTCTTTCTAGACTGGTATTTTGACATTGATCATTTCATGTAACTATATTTCCTCCCATCTGTTTCTAGGCTGCGTGAGAATTTTTTCATGCAGACTAATTTCAATGTCCTGTCAAAATTAGATGCTGTTCCATACTATATAAGTCACAGTATCACATTCAACAATTACCATTAATCTATTATTTTAGTAAGCAGAGATGGGTAGACGATGATGGTCCTTTCTTCTAGTCTGATGACAAAATCATCTTTCTGGATTTTTTTTTTTTTTGGCAATTTTACTTCTAGTAGCACAAAGTGAAGTCAATGGCTGCTTTTCGTGTGGGATGATACAGACTGAGGGCCCAGGTGCCTTGTCAGGCTTCCAAAATACCTGCCAGGCAGAAAATGAGACTGTGAGGAAGATGGAAAAATTAAGATATCCACCTTGATGACAGATCCTTCTGATTTAAAGATATAAGGGTCTGTATCTGTATACTATATTAGAAATGGAAGATATTTACCTTTGCTTGTGAAATTATGTTATTATCTGTGTTTTAGATAGTGAGCCACCTTCCAGTTCTGATCATTTAATGCATGCTTTATTCTATACTTAAAATGCAAATATCATTTTGGAACACAGTTTGGGGCTGTAGCAGGATGTGCTAACAATTTGTGTCTCAGATTAAATTTTTGGAAAATTACTTTGTAAAATAATTAGCAAGCTAAAGGGGAGACACGCTGCAGATTCACCATCAAGGTTAGAAGAGCTACGTTTATTGCAGTGAACAAAATGATTTTCAATATCTCAAATTTTCCTGGAGTCAAACATTCCTGTACCTGCAAATAACCTTTACCGATAAGACAATTTCAACAGAAATTAATAGGAGTGCCATTGTAGAGAATCATGGAGTGAAACCAGATTTTTTTTTTGCTTCCAAAGTAACTTGTATCTGGTGAAAATATGGATACAACTGAGGATGAATGCTATATTCAGAGTATTCTCAAAATCAAAGTGCATCTTTGGTTTCGCTGGTGGCAAGAGAAGTAGTGCAAGAACTTAAGGTAGATTTTCGTAAACATCAAGGCACTATTTAATAATGTTTGGCAGAGGATAAAATTACTTTATAAATGATGTCTTGCAAGGCAAGTTAAAGAGTTTTTATGTATATATTCCTGAAGTTGTGTGTCTCAGTAATCAAAAGACCTTCCCTTTTGTTGAGCCCTGTAAGTTTGGGCTCAACAAAAGCATTTAATACTGTTAAATTTTTTATCTCGATATTTAAATACCTTCAGGATGGAGTGTCAGAAGAAGCAGCAGGTTGTCACATGGGAAAGGCCTCTCAGGACCCTGAGTCTTCACATTGGCTTAGAAACTCTGGGCATCTTCATTAAAAACAATATGATGGTTTAATAGGTGTCTGATTGTTTACAGACTAGCAGAAAATTTGCTCTTAAAAGTGACTGTATAAAATTATACTGTGTTGCTCAGTAGATGAATTCTATGTGTGAGTCACACCTGCCTGTACCGGTGATAATTTTTTCCCCCACATTATTGCCATTAGTCCTGCTGAGCTAACACAGCTCAGCTGTGAGACAGCAAACTGAGTGTCACCCACAGATTTGTTTGTTATGTTCCACTGACTTACACCTGCAAAACCCCATTGTAAGCTATGGGACTCTGCATTTTTAAAATGAGAACAGAATCTGAAGATATCAGGGGTTTTACTTGCTTGTGTAACCAGAGGCATAAGACTCAACCAGGGTTACACTGTGAACAGCTTACATATGACTTGTCCACTGAGTCTGAAGTACAAGTCAAAGAAAAGCATTGCTGGTTTTATGCTACCACTTTTCATTGTGCTGCATACTAATAGAAAGTCTATTTACTGTCCTAATGCATATTTTTATGATTAAATTGGCTTACTTGGTTAATTAATTTTCTTCTTTACCTGTTAACATTGAATTTGCTAGGTTTGCCATTGAACGACTACTATCCTTCCATTTGTGACACTATTTTGTGTATATATGGACACAAAAGCATGGTTTTATAAGTGAACTGGCATACTTTACCTTTGGCAAAAATTATTTCACAATTTAATAGTGTATTCTGGTTCCTTTACTCTCTTATGTATGCACTGGTTTTACCTTCGAATCTTCCACAAGTTTTAAAAGTAGCTGCAGAGCAAACTGAAGGGTATCCCTTATCTTGAGCTGTCATGAACACTGACCACCAGTGATTGATGACTTCTGTGAACAACACACTTTAGAGTTTCTCATGTATTCTTCACTGAAAACAAATTTCAAAAATCCCTGAACAATTTCTTTGCCTTCTCATAAATTTTATTGAGCAAATATGAATAGAGATTAATGGAGAGAACAAAAGTGGAAGAAGTGATGAAAAGGATGTATGTAGGAAAAAAATAAGCCAGCCACAAACTCCCAGAAGAGCAGAGGCACTATTGGACAATGGATTCAACAGGTAGGAATGTGTGGAAAGAGTATGGCTGAAGACACATAACAACGTTTGAAGATGTTTATAAACTAGAGATAGGTGGAGAATATAAATTCCATCAGTGAATCACTAGTGAGATTAGGAAGTAGAACCTTCTGTTCACTTCATAAAGTTTGAATTTAGTGATTTGAAATGTGTAGATCCTTCATTAATTTGACTAATCTGCTTGTGACTTTTCTTTGCAGAATTTCCTATTTGTGTTATTTTAACAAGGTAGCTTTTATGTATTTGTGAACAACATAACTATTTACTAAACTGTCATTGTGTTTAAATGACAGCTTGCACAATTTTGTAGGGAAAATGTACAGCAAAATAACATAAATAAGAGATTTTAGTTTCATGTGCAGAAGCAGTTACTGTCAGAAAAATATTTACTGAATTTAAAGATACATTTTCCTTTTAACAGATATAAAAGTTTTGGCACTGTCTATTAATGTACAAGCCTCAGAGCTTTACGAATAGGGATATAATTAATTATTTGTTTTCCCTTAGAACTACAGGATCCTGAATAATTAGAAATTGTACCTTTCTTTCAGTGCACAGAGTTGTGCTGATTTACACCAAGCTGCATAGAACTTCCCTAAGGGGACTTTGTTAAATGAAATGATCATTTTAAGGGACCACACAGAAGGTGCGAGACAAAAGTGAAAATGCCTTGAGTATAATGTTCTGAACATTACAATTGGTGACAGAAGGCCTATCAATGAGAGAGTAATCCTATAAAAATACAGAAAGATCAGATTGTTTGTTGAATTAGAATTGCTTTAATATGGATGCATGCAAGGGGATAGCAAAGGAGCTGGAAACTTTCCATCTGCTTTGTATACAAAGTGATTAGATGGTGATCACTTAGTCCAAGAGGATAGAAATGATGCACAATTCTGCCAGGATGTGACATGCAAATTGGATCAATTAAGCTTTGAGAGTGCTCAGACAATCTGGTAGAGAAGTTTACATGCTGTGTCAAGTGAAACTTAGCAAAGATCAGTCTTGGATGCTGGGGGCAAGTATTACAGTGATTTAAACTCTAATCTCCAAAAGTAATTCATTGTTTTCAGATTTAGTTATAAAATGGATCAGATGCTATAATAAAACAATCAGATACTATAATAAAAGATCCCTTAAGGAGATGTTTGATGATACACCAGAAGTATGACAGACAAATTAGTAGCAGTCGTTTAAGTTGGAACATTTGAGGTAGATTAAATTCAGATGACTGATCTTGTTCGCAGCTTACAGAATGCACAATTCTAGTAACTCCTGTGCCTTCATGTTCACCACAATGTTTCAGAAGCAGGGAGTGTTCTCATAAGTAGCTCACTGTGTGCACTATTTTCATTGAACCAAAGCTCACTAAGGGGTTCAACAAGAAAATGGTCATTAGGTAAGAGTGGTGTAATTTCATCAGAGACCACCTAAGAATTTAAATTATGTATCCTTTTCACTGTCCTTTATAGTGTCAAAAGGACTTGTTGTTTCAGATAATCAGAGGGGTCTCTTTGGAAATTGAAATTTCTCAATATATGTGAAGTACTGCAACCTTCAGAAATAAGTTTTGAAAGAAGACATTAAAATTTTCAGTAGAATCCAGATAGCTTACAGAATTAGAAACAGGTATGCACAATTTGAATTTTAATGTCGATTCAGTAAGTATACATGACCAGTGTAAAATAATACCTTCCATTTCACTATTTTCTCAAAATTTGTTTATCAATGGCACATGCATTGACTGTATCACCATCATTCAATGGCAATGAGTAATAAATACAACAAAAATAGGGTGAAAACATGAATAACAGATGCAAAAATCTTGGATTGGCATCAGCATTGTACATGGCAAATCTCATATCTATGCTGGGTTTTTTTTTTAAATACAAGTGAATTTCAATCTTAACTCATAAATATCTTCTCACATCATTTGAAATGTCAAAATATGATTTAAGGAAACAAGGTATAATGATTGCATAGGAATTTGATGAGATTTTCTTTGTTAAATGAAACCCACCATCATAGAAAAAGGCACTAAGAGAGCACTGCCCTTTACGCAGAACTGTTAAAATCCTTCTAAGGTGGGAGAATTTACAATTAACCTAGTATTGTTCATGTTAAGGCAGTTTTTTATGGGTTTGAAATATGGATTATCCTCCCCCTCAAATATTTTCTGAAAACAAGCAGAAAACATGGGCATTAAACACATTTATTTCCCAGACCTTAATCCTATGGAGTTTAAATGCCTATCAAGATATGAATTACTATCTTGAGATCAACCTGGTTATATCAGAAAGTCCTTGCAGGCCTGCAAGTTTGAATGGTTAAAAAAAAAACCTAGGGAGAAATCAAACCTCTTAACATATCTATTGACAAAGGATCACTTTAAATGATCTAAACAATTTCAAGCAGACTTTCAAGTGTCCATACTAACTGTGTGTACCCTGCTTCAGCTTGTTCTGAATACTGAACAGCTACAGTGTGAATTTATGTAATGATATCACTTAATCTTTCAATGCTGCTTCTTATAATTAGGCATATGTGGCACACGTTCATTAAAGCAATCTTCCTCTTTGAACAGGGGTTAAGGCTTTATTTCAGGAAGGTACTTAGGCATATGCTTAGTACCAGCTTTCATGACTGTTAAGAAAGTCCTGACACGATGCACATGGATAAGGATGATTTCCTAGTTAGGAAATTCTAAAACAGGTATAATTTGATGTAGCACCGGGTCAAATTTCCCTAGGTTTTGAAGTGAATTTTGAACAATGGGCTGTGGATTAACTAGCCGATATATATGGGTGGATGGATGGACTTGAGAAACACTTTTGGGTAAAAATCAATATGATAAACTACCTTCAGTGAAATATATAATAGTAGGGGAAAGAAAATAAAAATTGTCCTATAGTCTACTGAAAAAAAGGGTGTGTTATTTGTCATTCAGTGTTTTAACTTTATTTTCACCTTTACTGCAGTGTTAGAAAGGGGTCATAGTAGTTAAGGGAAAGCACTACAGAAATGTTAGGGTGTTTGATCAAGCCCAGACTCTAAGAGATTCTAAATGAAATGTAAACACACTAGCAACACTAACCTGTGTTTTATGTTAATAAATTAACCAAGGGATTCTTTTGCTCTTTTTTACCTGAACTCGTTTTAAGACACGAGATAAATGTCTACAGGAAGGTATCTAATACTCCACTTTATTTGGTCATAGTAGCAATGAAACTATAATGCTTTACTATAGATATTCATTGCTGCCCTTTTCATATGAAATAAATTACTCATTTCAAAATGCTATAGTAAAATTTTGTGTTCAAATTCTCTGTTCTTGACTTATTTCCATGACTCACTGTCAGCTCTGGGCAGTTGTGACTTTCTCTACCACATGCCTTCCGAGGTACTAGTTATGTCTGATGTGGGCATTGTATCAAAATCCTCATTTTGCACTTTAGGTATAGGAGTAGTCTCACTGATCTTGGTGAGAAGACTTATGGGATTAGATTTTTGAAAATGCTTTGGGAAATACCTGAGTGGTGTGAAATATTTTATAACATATAACCAATTTTTTCATGTGGAAAATTTAAAGTTTGCTATATATCTTTCACGAAAATCAGCATCAAGTATTGCATTTTTTAAAACATATAGAATTTTATAGACAAAGACAATAGTAATTTAGTTTTTAAGAAGCAAAACACAATAACACTGTTATCCTGACATCTGTATTATCATTTTTGTTAAAAATTAAAATTAGTATTTAGAACAACATGTGAATTCTGTTTTGTTCCGACATTTTTGTAAATATTAATTAACAAGTCCATTATTGTTTTCAGGAAATAATAGGTTAGTGAGTATGTGGACCCAGTTAACTGCATTTTTTCTGTATTGCAAATCTTTAATCATTAAAATGATCAGATCACGCTCTCTTCTGTAGTCCAGTACTTTATAAGCTTCTATGAACACATAACCCTAATTACTAACACTGCTTTACAGTTAAGTATTTTACCATTGTCTTCCAGTCTGTCAGGTTTCAGCACTTCCCACTAACACACAAGGTAAGATTATGACTTGATCTCTGGTAGCAGTAAACTTTCAAAAGCAAATTAAATGTGAGGAATTGATACAACATAAAACTAAAACAAAAACATACGAAAAAAGCTCTACACCCTCTGGGTGTCTATTCCTTGGTACTAATGTTCTTTGGAAGCAGGTTCCTATGAGAAAAATCATTATCAGCCAAGCAATGCTGAAAGCTATTTTGGATAGTTGAAGCAGAAAGAGGATAATCACTCTAAACTATAGATCAGTAGTTTGACAAAGAAGAGACAATATGAGAGGTATAATTTCCAATCTAAAACAAATACATTCAATATAAGTATGTATCTTATATCAGAAAATACTTTAATACCAAATTCATTTTTGTTCGTAAATTTGGTATTATTGATATGGTAGTCAAACAAGAAATGTGCATGATTATTTTTCCTGTGCAGTGCTGTTACAGACAATTCTATAGATTACAGAGTTAGAGATGAAAAAATAGATCCTCTAATGTGCTCTCATTTTCCATGGTTGAAATCCTAGGCCCAAATTATTATGGCTGAGTAGAAAAAGCATTATGGGAGAAACAACTTTCCAATCACCGTATTTGTATTCTAATTTCTTATTTCTGTTTTCAAGAACAGATAAAAAAGTAAAAGCATTAATTTTTCATTATTGAAGGTATATAAATTCTGTTACTGCTTTCCTTGTTTCATTTACCCTCTTTCCCTTCTTTCTGTGATAAAAGGGATAGTGCATTCATGCATTGTCTGGTCATAATAACTAACTAAAAAATAAACTAGCTATACTGAAATAACAATTAATAGAAGTATATACAGTGGTATAAGAAGAAAAAAATCATATTACTATAGATATATATATTTGCACATCTGTGTATGTGTTTCATTCAAGAAAAATACATGCTCAAGGAACAGTTCTTTATTGTATGTGTGTTAATATTGTGCAAGCAGAGATTGTTTCATGTGTAATGATGAAGTAATTTGAGAAGAAGAATGAGTGAAGTTTCTTGAAGGTTCTGTTTCTGTGAGCTGCTACACATACATAAACTTTTCAAGCTCGTGGACATCTGCTAGCTCAGAGATATTCTTCTATGAAGTATGCTGGGGTCTGAGGTGTGGTTGTTTGCCATGCTACATTTTTTAAGCCTGAACACTTTTGTAGAAGCCATATGTGGGGAATGCAGGGAGAAAGCATCCTTAACACAAGTTTATTGTGCTGCTGAAATAGAGTGTAGTGTCTTTAAGAGAATTTTGTCTTACAGCTTCAGTGATTCTTGGCAACAGAATAAATCAAGCCACTGGACCAGCAAATACGTTGGTTTAGTATATAATGCCAAGTTGTATGGTGCATTATGAATAGATATGGATCATGTGAAATGCTGTTGGCATGTCTGGAAGGGAACTTAGGCCCTTTCCTGGAGAAGAAGTAAGACCCAAAATAGAGCTAGTAAGAATAAACATTCAGGAATTTGTAAATAGAGTTTCACTGCAGTGGTATTTTCACATGATTTAATTGTTTTTTGAACTTCTATAAATGGAGTTTGAGTCACTGGCTTCTTTAATCAAAAATGAAATCTATTTGAGTAAAAACAAGCAGTTTTTGTATAAAAAGTCAGATGGAAAATCTGTTCTATGTCTTGGTTTGTCGATGCTATTTTGTTACTGAGATACTCAGAATGAGTACTCTAAGTAATAGACACTGATAGACTGACAGTAGTGTGGGGAAAAAAACAAACCACACCACCACCAAAAAAAACCCCAAAAAACAACCGAAAAACCCCACGCAAAGCTGAATATTGAAAAGCTCTATAAGCATTCCAATGTGTGTGTTTGCAAAGAGTGTGGTCTGTTTCCATTATAGGAAGCTGATTTCTGAAAAGTTTGAAGTCTGTGCCTGGGGGGGAAGCAGGTCTCTTTTTTTCCAGTTCCTGTTATGAACATGTTATATTGTCTATAGGCTCTTGGTGGTGCTACAATACAGTATTGCTGTCCCCCCACCCCCCATAAATATTACGCAATTAGTACATGATGAGGCACAGTATACAGATGGTTTTTACCTCCCAAAGCTGCCAAACTGTCTTTTTAAGAGAGTGAGTGACAAATAGTCATTTTGGAGAGTGACATGTCATGATGATGGCCCATTAAAACTCCTCAAGAATACTCAGCCAGCTACATATGCCCACTCAGCTCCATCCACAGCAGCAGCTGCTTCTGAGTTCCTCCTATAGCTGCAGTAAACTTAATGGGCTGGCTGCACAATTCCCTGTCGCCACAGGGCATTTTGTGTTCTTGTTAAAACTGGGGAGTGGAGAAGGCACAGATTTGTGAGTAAAGCAGCTGCAGAGACTGGAAAAGAAGAGGACAGAAAAGGAAGGGTACACGTGTGTGTGTGCGCGCACACATGTATGTGTGCACTTAAATCTATATGTATGTATAAAATCACTGTCTCTATAAAGACCTACATTATATAAGTAAACAGGAAGAGAGAACACTACAGACAATATTAAGTATTATTAAAAGGGAAAAAAGATCATCAAAATGTGGCATGGATGCTTTTATCGCACCAAGTTTTCAGTATTTCTTATTAATTATTCAACTCACTAGCCTTTAGAAGACAGTATCAGTTATTCCTAGAGGAACTTTTCATCTGAACTTTGTCTTCAACCTAGAAGCCTTGAGGGCTTACTTAGATACTAACTGGAATATTATGAAGTGAAAGTTTTAGAATTTTAGTACTTCTAATTTGAATTTTGTTTGAATAATAACCATCAAGGAAATAAAAAAGTTTCACTGTTCTCTTTCCTGTTTAACCCCCATTTTCAAAAGGTTGGCAAAATTAAATATTCACTTCACTTCATGTGGCTGAGGTGATAAGGTTATTATCCTTCTGAAGCACTGATGCACCACTCAAAAGTATAAGGGCTGCATAAAGGCTTTCACTAAACTCTTCCACCAATATTTCTTAGCATTTTATTGGGGAAACAACACTGAGGAAAGAGTGAATAGTAAGACCTAACTTCTTATTCCAAGTTTGGTGATGGGAGAGAATAAGTAAATAATAAAGATTCTTACTATTTTAATTTTTTAGGTGCAGAAACACGCATTCTTTAACAGAAAAGAAGGAGTTCAAAAACTGCATTAACAGGGATTTTTTTAAAGAAAAATGCCTAGTTCATTCAAAGTAAGCTGACAGTTACGCTACTCTCCCTGCCCATTAGTCATGTTTATTTTGTTTGCTCCTCTGGTTTCAGGACTTTAAAATCAATGGCAATTTAAATTGCAATGTCTTTTTTTTTTTTTTCCACCTCCAGAGTAGGTTGGTTTTTTTTTGGTACACTTGGAGTAGTAGTATTACACACCCTCAGTAAAATGACACTTGACCAGATTCAGGTAATCATCTTTTTAAATTCCTGTTGCATTAAGCATAGTATGAAAAAAACAGGCTGATAAAGTTATACAACATTACTCTCAAGTACTATTCTTGCACTTCAGAGCTATCCATGTTCTCATTCACTTTGGCTTTTGGTTTGTTAATATTTTTACTAACTTTTTTTTTTTTAATGTTTTTCTTCTCTTCTTTGTTAAAAAAAAAAATTATTTATTTTACCTCATCCTATGCTTTCTTAATAATGCCTGAATACCTTGATTGTAGATGGAGCTTTATTCTCACTGGCTTTATGCTGTTGAATATGAAGGTCTTGGAGGTTCAAATTACACCAAATGTCATACATTTGACTGCAGGAGGATTATTAAGGACAATCTGTGGCATGACAACTGATACTCCCAAAGGGATGTGCGTTGGTTTACCTTGAATGTGAAATGCGCTCATTTGATAGGTAACTTCTGATTACCTCATCGCATTTGCGGTGATCCTGGGCAGATATATATCTGCCTTGTGGTCATTCGTAGGGCTCTAGTATTACCTGTGTCAAAACAAAATATGATTCAGAGGCAGTCTGAGTTCAGGCAGCCTGTAAGGTCAGTGCTGAATGTGAAGAGATCTCTGAAATGTCCTGGACCTCAATTGTCTCAGAAGCTCTTAGGTCTTTGGTCAGCTCTGAGCACTCCAGAAACTGTTTTGGATATTTTAAATCAGCACAGAAGAGAAGTCTTGTCTAGGCTGGCTGCATTTTTAGTAACCCTGCTTTTTAGTAACCCTGCTCACCAACTGCTTGTGTTAGGTAAATATAACGTGGTTATACTGTGGTCTGCAGCATGAGACCTTGTTGTATTCCCACATGACTATCTCTGCACTTGCCTGACAAAGAGCAAGTCTGAAGGCAACAAAACAGTACATGAAACTGCCAGTACGTCAACATGGCAAATTGTGCCCACAGTGACTGGTTCCCTACTATACTGACAACACTGCTGAGACAAGGAAACTCTGGCAGCATTACAAGCATATTCCTTCTGTTCAAACTCTAATTAAAAGTCTTGGCCGTTTATATTGACTTGATCTCTTGTCCTTGGTATTACCTGTTATTCTGAAAGCGCAGAATGTAGACCAGTCTATTTCTTCTGAGCCTAGGCCTGTACTATAGTTTTACATAAATTAATAAAACCAAAAGCAAACAAAAGCCCTTCAGGAGCTCCTTTATCACTTTCTCAACATTTCTTGGAGAATAGACTTTTATAAGAAAATCATTACCTGCTGAATAATACTTTCACTGGTGCCTGGGTATGAAGTCAATTATATGAATCACAAGCCTTTGCTGACATCAATAAAATGTTGAGGAATCTTTTTCTTTCCCACATGACTTCTGTAATGAGACTGAAAGATAAATTTAAAAAGATGTCTTTGGCTGTTGATACTGAAATATGGTTTCAGTTTACAAGAATGATAATTTCATGGCTCCCTCTGAAAACAATGATCCTATTAGTAGCTAATGTGTTTGTGAAACCCTTAGACATTGCAGAAATGTGGGATGTGCGCACATTAGATTTTACTGAAATTTTAACTCCTTTGTCTATGTTGAATTTTAAATACTAGTTATTATTTGCATTGAAATTGTTTCAAATCATCAGCACTGAACACTTAGTTATCCTGATAGTTGAGAAATGTAGTTGTTTAAAAATAAAAAATATGAAAAAAAAAAAGTAGAAAAAACCCCTATAAATCTCTAGTACTTTTTAAGTCATCACAAAACACATACAGTGATAATCTAAGGAGAAAGGGGATTTTAAAACTTTGTATGTGCAACCACAGTACCATAGTAAATATTGACTCCAAGAAAATCCAAGAATAGTAATGTTAAAAACCTGGCTGTTTTGACAACCAAAATTTAATAGAAATGGCCAAACTGCATTTTTGCTTCAAATCACCAGCTTTCTTTAATCTTTTAGAAATTGCATGTTTATATACACTTTTTAAGTCTTCCCAGAAAGTAGGAGGGGGAGAAGGTGGCATGAAGAAAAGAGTGTCTTCTTCCCACAATCTGTTCTCAGTTGTTTTGTGATAGTAAATTGTAGTTATAAAATGGACAAGAAGATTGCTTCTGGCTTGGAGTTATTTTTTTCTTTTTTTGTGGTTGTTTTTGATTCTTAGTGCCTCCTTGCTTTTTGTAAGGAGGCAGGAATAAAGGTTCCATATCACCAATAACTATGGACGCCTGCACAGGGCGTGAGGAGGAGGCAGTTTTCATTCCTCTTCTCCCTTTCTAGTTACTTTTGTAGAGAGAAAGGAAGGGATGCAGACAAAGCAACTGCTCCTTGAGAAAACTTTTCAGTTGTTCTGCAAAGGAGGGCACATTTCCTATGGGCTCAGGGAGCTATGAAGCTAGATTGTATTGAAGCATCTAATGTTTTCCCTGTACATCGCTTTCTCTCCATTACTTCTGTGATCCTGCTGGTGTCAAAAAACCATCAGCTCCTCATGTTCTCCCTTCAATTTGCTTCTTCACCAATAGTCTATAAACTCTGCAATGAATCATTAACTATGCTGGCATAGGGAAAAACAAAAGCAAAGATAGGTCTTTAAGAAAGAGAAATCAGAGAAGAGAGGCATATGAACACTCTGCCTGCTTTAAAGGAGCCTGAACTGAAAATCAGAAAAAGACCAAACCTCCCATTCAGACATATAAGAGATCAGTAGTGGCCAGATAATTTGCTTTTAATATTCTAAATGCTTTTATTAATGCAGTGCAGTATCTCTCCTTACTGAGAAAAATAAGTGTCCTTCTCTATTGGAATACCATGTTAGCATACTTTAATGGTAAGTGATACAAAATGATGTCATCTTTGGTTGTACAGATCTTAAGGTACAAATAGGCAATATCCAGAAACTATTGAGTATTGGGAATTTAGAAATGTTTTATTTAGGTTTCCCTAGATAATCACCACCCTAAAGGTCCACATAGACATAAATGAGTTAGGGGAGACCCTAGATTAAGCTATTTTGCTGTAGGGCCAAAAAAATATGAGAAAAAAATTGGGTTTATTAGAAGAGTTAGGGTAATAACACCTTTGCTATTTAGTGAAGCTGATTGCTTCCTTCTCTTACATACATACAAACAGGTATTTTCTCAAACTGAAAGCCTAAAAAGATTAAGTGCCCTCTTTTTTAGGTTGAGTTCACAGTCAACAGAGGCCACTCAATAAATTATCTTCTAAAAAACAAAAAAAAAGTGCACTTCTTATGTACATTGTCCCTCTGCCTCAACAAGGCTTATGTAGCTTTTATTGTTAGATCTGTTTACTGTCTGCTAATTTTCCTAGCACATCAAGAGTTATCCTCCTGGTAAAAAAAGCATCATCTCTCTAGAGGATTGTTGCTTCACTTTCCTGTTCTTGTGTACTCTTGTACATGCAGGGATTACCCAAATCCAGAACTCTCAGAATCTTCATGTTAAATGTATGTGGAATGTAACAAAAAAGCTATAGGGTCAGTATATAAGAACTGGATCATGAATCTTATACTTTAAACAAGCCTAATTGATAGCCAAGGAAATGGGAGAGTCACCATCATGGATATTGTGTGGAGATGACAATGGATGAAAGTAATTGGAAACATAAAACTGTCTCTATCATTCCTCTTTCTGAAAACACAGGTTTTTATTTACAGTATCTGTGGCAAACTGATTCAGAAAGAAAAATTGTCTGGAATGACTCAGAATGGAATGAGATGAGATTTACCCAGTGAATCCTTGAATCCTCCATGTCTCTTGAAACAAGAATTTGAGACTAACTTTGCCTTGATCTTCTCTACTTCTAAAGTCATAGTCCCCATGGGCAACTACAGACTGAGCTGCAGTTCTGTCTCCTACATGAATGGCCCTGTAGAAAGTGGGAGGAGTGAAACACTAGCTAGCAGATGGTACTATCATAGATGCTTTCTGGAACCTTCCTGTAAAGTACAACTGTCCTGAGGACTAATATAATTCTATATAATTGTTGCCAAATTAATAACAAGAACAAATAAATATCTCAGGTCTTATTACTTAATGCATTTCTTCTAGTAAAAAGGGGGCAAAAGAACCCCCAAAACAACAACAAAACCAAACAAGAAAACCCAACAACGACAAAAAATGTGCAAAGTGTTTTCCAAAGCCAACATTATATGGAAAATTGTACTTCTCACTTCCGATGATGTTAAATTAAATAGCTGGAAGCACAGGCAGCTTGCAGTCATGTTTGGTAGTGGCAGAGCTGTGAATATGGTACAGGACATTCAAAAATTTTGTTCATAGTTGCAAAGCATTGATGCCACTTCATTAATGATGTTGAAGATTTTGAAGATCACTGTATGGAAGAATTATATTGTGTGAAACTGGAACAGAGGTGACATGAAAACTGTACCAAACTTCTCAATATTTTCAGCAAGGTACTTTTTTTTTGCATTGTTCTCTTGTACTGTACTTTTAAGTTTTCTCAGATCTCCTCTAAAATGCATATGAAAATGTTCAAAAAGCTCTTTAGAGTGCTTCCCACTGAATTGATTGTTCTATAGTGCCAAAGATAAACTAGATATTGAGCTATATCACCTTCCTGGGGTTAAGTAGGTAGAGAATGATGCATTAGTAATTTGAGCATGGGCCAGAACAGTTTTTAAATGCTTAGTAGAACAAAGTTTTAATAAAAGATACAAAGAAGTTTGCAGTTCCAGAGCCTTAACCTTGGAATAACAAAGGTCCTCACTAATCACTTTACTAATCCATGCAGTAGCAGTTTTCTTACCAAGGCATCGTTCCAAAAAGTAGCTTCTGTTCAGCATTTCACTGCAGGTCACCAGCCACTGTAGTGTAATCCGTGAGGAGATTTATGGACCTCAGAGTGGAACTCCTTAATGAACAATGTGTTGTTAATCAGCAAGCCACTGAATGAGCAAATGGGAAATGCTGAAGTTACAGAATTTCTTCTTTCCCTGCGATGTGAAAGCCTTGTTCAGTGCATCTTCAAGGATTTACTGGCCTCTTCCCTGAAGGTCTACTTTTTTCTCAAAACAGTGCTGGTTAGTTACTCAGGATAGGGCTGGATGTGGATACAAGGTGAAAGGTAGGCTGTGCAGCCCTGCAGCTTGAGACCACTGTATGTGCTGATGGGCTCAGCTCCATCCTCCATGGGCAGTGCTCTGCTGCTCTCAGCAATTGAGATATGGAAAATTTCCTTCCTCTGCTTGAAGAGATCTACTTGTAAATCTCTAACATTCAGAAAACTGCTCTGCCCGATGAACTGCTCAGTATGATAGTGTCCTCTGCTTTTCTCTCACCCAGCATGTCCTTAAGTATGCCAGAAGAGGTGGAACAGCCTTTACAGGGAGAATGTGAGAGTCTCAGCCACCACAGAAAGACCAGCTGGAATATGAGCTATGGAGAAAACAGAATCACTTAAGAAAGACGAAGGCATGGAATCTCTGTATCCCATAACCTCAGTTCTTGTGTAGTGGTGTTCAGCATTTCAGTCTAGACTATAGGATTCTGGCTATGTAGGGAAACCCACACAGTGCCTCTGTGGCACACAGGAGACTTATGCACCCCGAAGTAGGTATTAGAGAAAGAAAAGAGGAAAAAAAAAAACATGAAACAAAATCAAGGACAAGTTAAACAGATTATTGCTTGCACAGTCAACTGCTCCTCTGTAGGGAAGATGGATACTTCTTCTAGTCAAGTTTGACAAAGCATTGAGAGTCCCAGCTGCCAGATGTGTGAGTTAAACAGAGGTATGGTTGGTTTCATAAAGCCCAGCTATTGGGACTGAGGAATACGCAGTGCTGTGGATCTTGAACGAGCCCAAATGTGAGATACATTTTTACCTGCTCACAGTGTCAGCGTTGTTTATGCCTGAGTATGCAGAGAAGTAGAGCTTTAAATATTCAGGGAACTCCACCAAAGAAATCTCAGGCTTGTTTAGGTGTCTCTGGATTTAGGTAGCAGCAGAATAAGGATAAACCATATTTTGAAATAATTTGAAATAATTTAGCTAATCTGATTTAGATACCCTAGTTCTGTTTTTCTAATCCAGCCCAAAGCTCCAGATGCCATTTCTGTCTTAAAAGAGAGGAGTGCACTGTAATTGCATAAGTATGAGATATCCAAACAGTGTAAGTGAAATAATGTGTAAGAAATAGGCAGCCTTTTATCCAGCTGAAAAATTCAAAACTGAGCATGAATACTTCCCTACTGAAATGGGAAAGGATTTTGCAGCTGTGCTAAGTTATGCCCAAGATAACAATTTTCTGCATGTATTCTGGAAGTGAATACTATCACAGTGATACTTCTAACAGAGAGAAAAAGCAGTTAGTGATGGAAATTGTGATGATATTGATGGCAGTGGACTTACCTCCAAACTCGGGATGACATGGAGTTAGGACAGCTACAAAGAAGATATGAGATAGAAAAATCCAAGCATATTTAACATTGTCTTCAGCTATTTACAGGTATGAATCCACTTTTAACAAACAAGAAAGTACTTTAAATTTTACTGATACTCTTCCCACTTGTACAGTATTAAATATATTACATGTATGTGTTACTATAACATGATATCCATATCAATTACATTCTTGATACAAGTTTGAGAAGTATGTAAGGGGTGTTTGTGTTCTGTAACAGGAATATGATACTCGAAGGACATAAAAGAGCTAGAAAACATGTGGAATCTTGCTCTGTAAGTTAAAATAGCTTGAGTGGCAAGGAAAAAGCTTTTTTTCTGTAAATCTATCTTGCCATTCTAATGGAAGACACATTTGGACCTACCAAAGTATGTTTCTTGTGTGCCTGCTACAAGTAGTCCCAGGGAAACTGGCCCTGGCTTTCAATGCTGTGTACTTCCAAAATTGCCAGGACACCTTGATCTTTCTCAGAGTCGGAATTTTTCTGGAATTAGATAATGAAAAGCAAGATATGGAAGTGAAGAATTGAAGTTACAGGTCCATCAGATAGTACTGAGCAATTTATCAACCAGTACGTTTTACCTCATTTTGTAGAATCATAGGATATGCTGAGCTGGAAGGGACCCATCAGGATAATCACATCCAACCCCTGGCCCTGCACAGGAAACCCCAAGAGTGCCTGAGAGCTTCGTCTAAATGCTTCTTGAGCTCTGTCAATCTTGGTGCTGTGACCACTTCCCTGGGGAGCCTGTTCCAGTGCCCAACCACCCTCTGGGTGAAAAACTTTCCTGATATCCAACCTAAACATCCCCTGACTCAGCTTCATGGCATTCTCTTGAATGCTGTCGCTAGTCATGAGAGTGAAGAGATCAGTATCTGCCCTGCTACCTTCCCTCATGAGGAACATTTGACTGTTTTACTTCTCTCCACGGTAAACACTGAGAAAATATGTGAATACACACAGGAGCAAATGCACACTGATATTAAGTTTATCCTGACATTTGTTTGAAGTCTCACCCTTCAGTAGGATGATAAGGTGAAGTGAACAATGTAGTTAAATTCAGGTAGGAATAAAGTGACGGTTATGATCATATGGGTACATGTGTTTGCCTATGTAAAAATCTAGCATGAGAAGAGTGAGATTGTTTGCAGGAAAGAATGAAGTTTTCTTGCTTAAAGGAGCAAGTTTACAGATTTGAATGGTCCCTCACATGCTGTGTGTGATAAACATTCAGCTTATCTTTCCAGGAACAATAAAATTTCATATACTCCTGCTCAACATAGGAATTATTTTTACATATCTCCATGCCACTGACTCTCTTGTAAGTTAATCTCATCTCTCATCAATTTTTCACCAGCTTCACTCTGATGTTGATAAAGGCGATGGTTCCATCAAATACATCTTGTCAGGCGAAGGGGCGAGTTCCATTTTCATTATTGATGAGAACACGGGGGATATTCATGCTACAAAGAGGCTGGATCGAGAAGAGCAGGCCTACTACACGCTCCGAGCACAAGCACTAGATAGGCTGACTAATAAACCGGTGGAGCCAGAGTCTGAGTTCGTCATTAAGATTCAGGACATCAATGACAATGAGCCAAAATTTCTGGATGGTCCCTACACTGCTGGAGTTCCTGAGATGTCTCCTGTGGGTAAGTGAAAAATACACTGTGGGTGTTGTGGGAAATTTGTTCCTATTGCCTTTTTAAAAGTTTCATTATTTTTTACTGTTTCACACTAAGCTACTTAATTATCTATGAGGCACCTGCAACAGTTAGATATTTCAAGACTTAACTGGAAATAACATGCTAGATTAAATATTTACCCTTTCAAAAATGTTGTGAAACTCAAATAGCTATGCAAGAATTCAGATAACCATTTCATGGTGTATTTCTCATTCTAGTGCCCAGAGGCTTTGTTTTATAATTCCCATTAACAGTAATAAGTTTCACACCTATGTTATGGTACTCAGAGGTGATAATTTATAATTCCATTCAGATAGCGTCCGTTCACAAAAAACTCTTCAAATTTCTTGCTAGTGAATAGCATATTTTTGTTTCTAACTTTTGCACATTTTAGTAATAGTTCATTGGATATTTTTTCAAACACTGAAATCCCATTTTCTGTGGAATATATGCAAGCAGCAGGAACTGGGATACAATTTGACATAGCTCATAGTTCTAGTGGAATCAGAGAAGAATGGATTTTAGAGGCTTCAGACCCTTTGTTGGAAACGAAGAAATGCTTATTTTTCCTGAGTTTGAATTAGGGAAGAATTTCAAAATCGAATCCACTATCTCCTCATTTTAAAGAGACAAAATGCTCATCCATTGTCAGGTGCTTCTGTTCCTTTGATAGCTGACTCTTTCAGACCAAATTAAGACTTTGCCCAGAGATGTTTTGGTAAATGTTATCTAAGATGAAATTATAAATGCAAACAAAAAAAAAAAAAAAGCACAAGAACTTAATTTAATTTACTAGAAATATGTATATGGGAAGGCTCACTTCAGCTTGAGAGAGTTCTCTGGTCATTGAAATAAATATTATCTTTGCTTGACTGATTTTAAACCATATTAAAATGTGGTACTCTTAGAGTAAGACTGCACATAAAATTTGCTATAGTTTCCTCAATATGATTTCCTGTGTTTTTGAATGTTAAACAATGCATCTAAACTGGAGCTAGAGAGAGAAAAAGAATCTTCCCTACCTAAGTGCCCTGCAGCAATGAGTAGTAAGCATTGCTTATATAGTTGAAACTCAGCTTAGGAGTCAATAGAAGATAAGTAAAAACATTGCTAATGCATTTTCTATACATTTATTTTACTAAGCAGTGGGCATAGACACTATTTCTCATTGATACTTGGCATTTGCTTATTGTCACTCAAGCACTATGTGGATGACTGAGGAGGCAATATTAGCCTTGGAAGAAAGACAGACACCACAGCTTTTGTGGAGTAACAGGAAGGAGATGAAGTTGTGATACATTGCTGAGAATGTATTACTTCCAAACTTTGAAAAAATCTAGACAACAGATAATCTAAAACTATAAAACCTAAATCATCCACTTCAAAAAATACGTTGTGTTAAAATATATATTTTTTTAAATTAAGTTGCCCTTTTGTTTTAGAATAAGATTATTTAAGTAAGATGTAGCTTGCAGCAACTATGAGGGGTTTTTTTCACTTTTGCCTATGAACTGAAAAGAAATTGTCTCCATATTTCTCTTTTGCATTTATTACCTCTGTCTTTTCTTGCACTGGCATATTGATGTACAGACAACTACTACAGATATATGAGGTTTACCTACACTTACAAATCCATGCCTCTACTCCTACCTCTGCTCCATTTGTTCCAAAAATATATTGGAAATCAATCTGTGGGGGGAGTGCAATGTGTGCAGTGGAGAATACAAGGACTGTTTTTCAAAATTAGCTGCTTTTGCATATTGTGTTGAATCTTTACATCATGAATGAGTAAAAGAAATTCTCTCCCATATGGACCATACAACACCAAATGTATTTTCAAATCAGGTGAAGTATTATGCAAAATTATTAACTGAGACTTGTGCACTCTCTGAGGTTTGTGTCAACTAAGGGTGGTTTCAGATTAATGAACTTCCTGAAACTGCACATTTTAAATGTCTTCATGGTTAGTATCACACACCTACTGCATTGTTACAGAGTTAAGGATTACCATGAAATTCCTTTGTCACACTTTGTCGCACTTTGTCTTACATAGTTACAGCAATTCATACTTTATTCATATAACATAATTTTTAATTAATCAGCTGGAGCTTCCATGAAATATTAAGGAGATACAAAGTATCTCTCTCCTATTTTGTTTAAAATTATATCCATGACAAGGATTTTTAATTGGATATTAAAAGAAATGAAAGAGATCATAGGATTATAAATCCAAATTAACTATAAGGCTAGAAAAACTATAACCTTTAACCTACAGGCTGGTTATGCAAGTATAATGGTTCTGTATTTTATTTGACAAATATTTTTGGACATTATCTAAGGCTAATTGAGGTCAATCTCTTCTTTTATTTGAAATGACTTCGGGTCAGGTTCAAATTATATTTGGGTCAGGCCCAATTATATTGATTATCCTGAACAGGGTAAATATCTTGATGGCTTGTAAATCTATTCATGGCAAAACCCCCAAAGATATGGCTTATCTGAAAATCATAAGGGTTTGTTTTTGTCATATTTTTTTAAAGTATGTCTGGTACTTAAAAAATTGAGTAGAATTATATTTCAAATAAAAACATACTGGTCTGTTTGAGTCATAGCCAAGGGAGTGAGAATGAGAATTCCAATGCCCAACACAGTATTGGTTTTTTAATCTTCTCTGATCTCTAGCCATATCAACAGCTTTGGTTGTTACCCACCACAACAAATATCTCTCTTGCCATGTTTATTACCCCTGGTTGAGATGGATAGAAATATCTGGATTCTATAACAAAGAAAAGAAAGCAAAAGCATTGTATCATGCTTAAATCTTTGATACAGTGTGTAGTCGGTTTTGAGAACCTGAATGAAGGGGAAGTGTCCCTCTCCAGGCACAAGCCGCATCTGCTTCCCTTTATCTGACCTTGCTGCTTAGCTGGGACCAGTCTTGAGTTTTGTCCCCAAGTGAAGGCAACATAACGAGGCTGTGGGAGGGGAGGGAGAAGGTGAAGAGGCTTCTGACTCTCCCCCTTCACACTCCTGGAGGGGAAAGGCTGTGGAGGCATTGCTGTGGGTAAGGGCCAGTGGCAGAAGCACAGAAATACCAGATGGTTCTGAGCAGAACTAGTCTGGATTTTTGCTCATAAGGATTAAGCAGGAATTATGGCCAACTTGATAGCAAAGGTGTTTTAACGTTTTTCACAGCAGCTGACACCATGTAGAAATGTGATGCCATCATGGATTTGTTTTGTGTGTTAGACATAGTACCCATTGTTAACTGATGTCAATTAATAATTTTAATAACTGACTGCCTTAAAACTCTATTTTTAATTTGTTAATTTGGCTGAAATTCAACTGATACGAGTTTGTGCATTTTCAAAATCAGGCATTTGTTACATTAATCTGGTTTTAGAAACCAGTTTTCTTTTGAATGATCTCACCAATATTAAAACAGAAGTCACAGAATCATTTCTCATAAAACATTATTTCAGAATTTGGGTAAAATATACTGCAAGTTACGAGCAAGCTTTCTAAAAATCTCTGTAGAGGTTTCTAAAATAATACACTGGGAGATTCAAAATGGATCCCTTCAAAATAAAATCAAAATAAATTTCAGCAACCAGTTTAACTTTTTCTCTTCCTATCACAGAAAAGGTTAATCTCTACAGCATGTCAGGAACATTGTTGAGTCTTGACTTGGATAAATTTAAGTACAAATAACATTCTAAATTCAAGGTCTTCTCTGCAAAGATCCTCCCATCCTTTTACATTAATATCAGTATAAATAGGTCAAGTTCTAAGATTACTGTAATTTTGTAATCTCTACCAATATATATTAAAGATTATGTTAAAAATTATCTTAAACTTTCTGGAAAATAAAACCAGAAATCTGTGCCAATCACACAGAATTAAGGCTGTTACTAACTACTACCAAAAAAAGAAATACGTGGAACACTTTGATAAGCAGCACAGATTTTTTCTCAGTACTTGCTACAATTGCTGAAAAAGTATATGAAATTCCTACCTGTAGAATTCTTTTAAATGAATTGATATCCAAACTTTGTTAAAAAGACATGACTGTAGAGAAAAATAATTGTAGATGAATCCATATCTAAAAGAGAAAGATATTTTTTAAATAAATAACCCATACTTATTTTTTCAACGCATATCAAATACACAAACTGGAAGAAATATTTCAAGTTGTAGTTGTGAAGCTGCAGTTTATATAAAGTCACTAATGAAAGTTTGGGGTAGGGTCAGTGTCCTGTCTACACTTGTGCTCCCGGGCTCTGAACAATGGCGACTAAACAGGATTTATTGGAACACTCATTTTGTTGGATGGAGTAAAGGTGTGGTACCATTTGTTGATTGTCCATGTCACCTGTAAGTCCTAATCTTGGATGCTTGTATGACAGCTGACTGTCTGTATCAGAAGGTAAGGCAGAGCTTTTAGGAATACAAGGAAGACTTAGTTTCAGTGCAGGAACACAAATTCTGCTAAGATGATGTACTTGGAACTATGATGCAACTAACCATTTTTCCTCACCCTTTAGATTTATTTGCTATCCATGAGTATCCCAACAGGTTTATGTTTTGGGGTTTTTTTTAAAAGGAGTTACATATTTTAATTTGACATCAATCCATTGCAGAAAGATTAGGACAGCAATATGCGGCAATTATCATACTCTGAAGGAATACCTGTTCTTCAAGAGCAATCTGCTTCTTCTGGAAAAATCTCTGGAAATCCTCAAATACAGATCTTTCTGTACATTATGTTTCCTTGGAACAGATTTCCTACACATAGGACTTTTCACATAGTTAGAATACCTTCTGTTATCTTCCATATTCTTAAAAAAAGTTGTACAGAAATCTCCCTTTTAGCATGGGACTTCAGAAGCTCAATATTTTTTGTGTGCAATTAGTAAAGAAATAATGACAATAGCAGGGGTTTCAGATCTTTCCCCCGTTGATGTTTAGAAGAAGTTGATTAGCACAGAGGGACTGGAAAAGTATCATTGTTTTTTAGTTACTGATTACATTTAAATGGGATTATCGCAGAAAGATTTGATGTTAGAATTTCTACTTAAAACCCATCCTTTTCTGAAAGATCTGTGTGTTTCAGGAGAGAGACAATTAGATTCAGATAATGACTTTATTCATCTCATGGAATGTAGAGGGTTTGTTTGTTACATCAATAGATTTTTACAGCAAACAAGCACTTCTAAACTTGCAGCATTTTGAAAATGACTGTGCTACGATTGCAGAGCTTGTAATTTCTTTGATCTTGTATTGGTCTGGAGCCCTTGAAAGCAGCAAGAGCAGGGGGCAAAGACGTAACTGTGTGTGAGGTTTATAAGCGCTCTTGCCAATATTTGCAGACATTGTAAGCTTCATTGGCAGGGCTTAGTGACTTTGTAAATGTGGTAATCCTGGCTTTCACAAAGAACACAGGATGTCAAACAATCATTTTGATACCCTTGTTCTCAAAAGCTAGATAGACTTTGGCAAGTCTAAAATAGGTCCCTGTATGATACTATATTATAGAGTAATCTGTAAAATCAGTTTGACATACTGAATCAAAGCTCTTAGTTACTGGTGAACAGAAAATGGATGTATTGTAAGTCCCATAACTGATAAATGACTTCGTGGATTAACTACCAATTTTCTTTTTAAACTTTCCATCTACTTAATAGTTGCATGTGAAATTTCAGGTTGGAAAGAACCTTTTCCCTCCCCAGAAATATTAGACAGGTCACAAAGAGCGAAAAATTGCATTTAAATAGAATTGCAATCATACTACTTTGCCATGGATACTTCAGGAATAGAGATCAGGAATGTGGGCTAGCTAGGCCGTAACCTAAGTGAATAAATTTATCTTATGAATGATCATATCTGGTCAGAATTCTTACAAGCAGGACCCATCCTTTGCAATCTGTTCCATTTTGTGGAGGGCTGCACTTAATCTTCTCTCCAAACCTTCATCCTAGTTCCAGGCTCCATTTATGATGTTCTACTTAACTGAGAATGGAAAAGATGAGGAAAATGGATGGGAGATGTAGTATTTCAGATAGAAAGAATTTCAGAACTTTCTCTCATTTCCTGAAAAATACAAGCAAAACTGACCAGAATACGATTGATGTTATGTTCACCCTGGACACTTGCTATTGCAGTTTGTTCTTAAGAAGTGTTTTCAAGACTTGCTGGTCTTATTTTCACATGTCAAAAACGTGTTCTTTCAGAAAATGAACACTGTGTTTAACAAATGCTTTTCTCTAATCATGTGTCTAAATCCAGTCTGTCAAGCAGTCTGATCCTCTCTTTTGAAGACCTTTACTGGGCATCTGCCAAATTGCTGCAATATTAATTTGCAATCTCACCTCCAAATGGATCCCTGGGCAGCTGAATGGAAGGTCTGAATGTTCCAGACAATCTGCCAGTGAGAAAAAATAATCCTTTCTCTCTGTCAAAGGGTGGTGACCATGGCCAAGGCCCTGGCCCTTGAGTGTTATTTTATTCTGCTCCCAGCACGCACCATGGAAGCTGTTGTATAGAACCAAACAAATGGGAACTGACATGGAGGACATAATGAATAGGAGCTGGATGCAGAATGAGCTCCTCACAAAATATACCCTTCTTGCTAGCCAGTTAGAAGTTTTGCTTTCTTATTCCTGTCAACATAGAGACATTTCTTGATCAAGGAATCTTTATGAAATAGATTACCACAACTGATATTGCGGATTATTGAAGGAAATTAGTACTTTTTAAAGGAATATGGAGACAGCTTTCACCAGGTTTTCTCTGAGCTGAAAAAGAAACTCGTCAGCCATGTCTTTTATGAAGCAGTAAATAATTTTATAGGCTAACAATAATTCTGTGTAGGTTTATGAAAATTTGTAAAACCTATATATGTATGTATGTTCAAATTTCTAATGAGTCATTACAATTTCAGCATGCAGACTTCTCTTAAAAGAAATACTACTACTATTTTTTGTACTTAAACAGATTTCAGGCTTCACCATCATTACAGAAATTTTGCGCACATATCCTTCATCAAGCAAAGGCAGAGATAGAGAGTAGGAGCTACTGAGTGAGATGGTTTTTACTGCTGTGAGTCAAAGCCTGTGAGTATTTGGGAAGACAGAATTCTGTAACAGCTGATAATACCAGTTTTTACAAGTAGAACCTGATACTCTAAACAGAGTCAGCATGGAAATGATGAATGCCTGTGAAAAAGCCGCCTCACACTGTTCCAGATACATACTGGCACAGCATCTTGAGCAAGTGTAGTTCAGATTTTTGTGTCTTTCATGTACAATAGTGCCTCAAACATTTTACAGGTACTTCTGTGGTTCAAGTGACAGCCACTGATGCGGATGATCCTACTTATGGCAACAGTGCTCGAGTGGTTTACAGCATATTGCAAGGACAGCCTTACTTCTCTGTGGAGCCCAAAACAGGTAACTTTACATAAACCCTTTGCAGTAATGCTAAGAAAAAAAGGAAAATGTGCATTAAAACTTGCTAGGGACTTATTAATGTGACCTCTCAGTTAATTGAATATATTTGAGTTTTGTTGGTCTTTTAATCTCTTATTCTTTAGAATACATTATGAAAACCACACATCTGAGCTATGTAATAAACAGACTTTGCTGGAACAGAAATTCTTGTCTTTTTAATCTACCAGCTGCTTGGTCTGCTATCTGTTGTTACCTCTCTTATCAGTTAAAATTTCAAAATACTTTGAGCATTTTTTTGCAGATTTCAGAAATATCTATATGTCACATAGAGAGATTCCATAAGAATATATTTAAAGCACAATTACTCTCCATTCTACTTTTCAAACTGAAGTTTTTTTGTGGGAAATGAATACTTTTCTTTATTAATTTGAAGAAGAAAACACTGTGCTTCCATGCTTATCAGATGTAGCATTTTGCTGCCACTTTCAAGGCGTATTACTGGTGAAACTTTGTTTTTACAATTCTCTTGAAATTTTGTGAATATTTTTAAGCCACAATCAAATGCAACCTTTAATCCTCTGTTGGTTTAATAAATATTTCCCATTCTGCTGTATCATTCCATAAAGCAGGAAAGTAGGTTCTTGCTCTGCTCATTTCAGTTTAGTGCTTGAGCCTTCACTTACACCTACAAGGAGAACAGTTATAATTTTCATTTTGGATATAGCCAAGCTGAGACAAAAGAGAAAAAATATATTTAACCTTTTTATGGTATAAAATCTGTGATGTGAATCAGAACTGAGTCCCAATGCTGTGAACAGATGTTTAGCAACATCAAAATTTGCAGAAATAAGTTCTATAATTCTCTTCATATTGCAACAGATCCATGCTCAGCAGGGATATATAGCACTTTTCCCTCCAATGAGTATGATTTATAGTGGTTTTCTCTCTGTTTCTCTTTCTCCCTTTCCATGTGTGTTTATGTACCATGTATGTTGTCATAATGACTGCAGACAGCCCTTGAACTATATGGTAGTTTCTGCTAAATCAAAATCTTTAAGAATTCAGACTGAAATGTTTGCATACATTTTCATCACTTTGATGTGATACTCAAATTTCCTGTGTGCATGACAGTTTGCTTCCAAATGATTGGATAACTTTGCCTGGTAATTTAACCATGACAGAAAACAAGCAGGCCAAGAAAAACAAGGTAGAAACAATAACACTATGAAATTGTGTATTGTATTTTAACATGTCTTGTAAAATGGGTGAAATAGTGCCAGGCAGTCTGTGAAATAAATGTTTCAACCCAGAGATGATTAATGGCAAGTCCAGCATTCATAAGGGAAAAAAGAAATAAAACCCTAAGCAAACATTCAACAAATAGCAGATGAAGAGATATGTGTCCCAATGTGCCTCTTCTTTATTTAGCTTGTTTATGTTTCTTTTACTGCTGACACTACGTGCTGGTGGAGTAAATGGCTGCCTCTCTGGAAATCAGGGTTAGCAGCTGTACTATGTTCTGAGCATGAAATATTCATAAAATCATCATATTTTGAGAAGGCATATTTATTTTTTGATGTATATCAGCATAGCTGAAAGGATGGAACACTGAATTTTCTTCTAGTTTTCATTTCACATCAGTTAATTAATTATGCAGGTCATCAGATGGACACAACAAAAGCTACTTCAGATATTTAAGTATTTCATTAAAAAACAAAAAAACCCTTTTAACTATGCCAATGATTTAGAAGGGGATATTGTTCAATATATGGTAAAATAAGATAATTTCATATATCTGCAAAGTGTGGCATGTTATCAATATGGGTAGGAGTTAATGTGTTGAATGTGTATTCAAAAGATAGTGAAATGAATCTTGATCTTAGAATCTTAAAAATGAGAGCAGAATATTCTGTTCTTCCTAGCTCTAAAAGAGTAGGAAAACAAATAGAGAAGATTACATCTTCCAGGGAAGGGAGTGTTACCCAAGACACTATGAAGTCTAGTTCAGGGAGAAGGTATTTGGAAAACAATCATGCACAGCATTACCCAGTGAATCTAGGAATAAATAAAAATTGGTGGGTTTTGGTGACTATTTAAAAAAAGCTTATGGTATGTCAGTGCAATTCCTAGTCAAAACCTGTGATGTTAGTGTTGGAATTAATTCATTCCACTCTTGCTGCAACCACTGATCTGCTTTTACCTTTCAAAGGCAAACTGATCTTTCACAGTAGCGTATTTTTGCTTGTGCAATCCTTGTCTTTCTGCAGGTGTTATCAAGACTGCTCTTCCGAATATGGACAGAGAAGCCAAAGACCAGTACCTCTTAGTTATCCAAGCAAAGGACATGGTTGGGCAGAATGGTGGATTGTCAGGGACTACATCTGTGACTGTCACCCTGACTGATGTTAATGACAACCCGCCCCGCTTTCCACGCAGTAAGTTACTTTGTAAATACATGACTTGTAATGTTATTCCTAAACACTGCTATTTTCTTTACACACTGCGCTTTTTCTAAACAAAAAGTGCTTATTGTCCATGTTAAGTAATTTGGTAAACACTGACTGCGAGTTATTATTATTATTATTATTTAGTAAGCATTGTTTTTCATTACCTCGTGCATACCAGATCAGTTGAAATGAAATGGCGTACAGAAGGGACATTTATTAATGTATTTTACTTCCTCTCTGTGAATAAATAGACAAAAAAATATATCCCAATAGATACTTAGGTCTTGCCAGTTCAACTTCCAGATTCTTTAACTTGACCCTTAATCCCTCATATTCCTTTGGCATTTCCACATGCTTACAGTGTTTCCTAAAGAGTTAATCACAAAAGAGCCGGAAAGTCACCTTCCCTCCATTTGATTTCTTTGACCAAGGTGGCTCTCATCCAAACCAAAGAAAGGAGCACACAGCTGTATGTTCAAACCTGAAGAGCTCAGTTTATTCATAGCATTCTGTCTGGGGTGCTATTTTCTTAATAATAAAAAAAAAAAATTACTTGGTAACATAGAATTAAAATAATGTGAAGTATATATTCATGTCAGCTCCAGCCTCACCTCCAACGATGGAAAAAATAGATCTGGACATAATAGATTTCCTGTTATTTCAAGCCACCAACTGCTTGAAATAATAATAGAATAACTGAGGCTGTTTTTGAAGGTGAGGGTGTTATTGGTTACAGAATGCACTCTGATATCCTTTTGACAGCATATATATCATTTTGTACTTGAATAAAAAAGCTAGAATTTTCAAGATGGTGCACTTACTGTTAAATGAATATGTATTAGTTTTTAGTGATATTCAGATTAGGAACTGCCTAATCAAGATATACAGCTATAAAATAATAGTAGTTTATATTAATATTATTTTACTTGCTTTTCTTTCCTCTTTTCTGAAAAACAAAGTAAAAGAGTCTCTGCATTATCAGGGATTCACATCATGATTTGCAGTTAAGTTTTGGGTTATATTTTTGCATCTTTTCCTTATACTTCTCTTGTCACATGAAGAAGTTATGCCTGTTGTACTGAGAGTCTATCACAAAGAAAACCTAGCAAAAATGGCAATTTTATTTCAAAAATGAAGAATAGATTCTTGTAGCCTGAGTAAATGCTCAGGCACATGACTTAAAGGAAGGTAGATTTAAGAGCACTAGATTTATTTTTTTTGGCTTTCAGTCCCAGAAGGCTCTGAATTCATTAAATTTTATAATTTTGCAGGATCGTATCAGTATAATGTCCCAGAGTCTTTGCCAGTGGCTTCTGTGGTAGCCAGAATAAAAGCTGCAGATGCAGATGTTGGACCTAATGCAGAAATGGAGTACAAGATTGTGGATGGTGATGGTTTGGGAGTATTCAAAATTTCTGTTGACAAAGACACCCAGGAGGGAATCATAACCATTCAGAAGGTGAGTCTGATTTTACCCACTGATTGTATTTGGAACTCTCCAAAATGGGGACAGGTAATGAGAGTATGAGCTTTTGTTTCTAAGAGCCTTGTCTGCTGTAAAGGTTTCCGTTGGTATATTTCATCTTGACTTCATTGTGTGATTTTGAGGTTTTTAATGATTTGTGCTGAAAAATATTCTGCATTTTCTTTGACAAGACCTGTATTGTTATGAGGAGGATGTTTTAAAGGGCCGTGTTTGAATAGGAATCTAAACTTCAGTCTCATTTGGCTTTGTATTAAATAGTAGGAAATGTGAAAATATATCTTGCAGTAAAAATGTAAGTTCCAAATAAAAAATGGATCCTGAAATTAATTTTAAAAATAATTATCTAAATGGCTTTGGCTGAGGTGGTACTATTCAGAAAGCACATATTTTTAAGTTAAAATTATGTAACACTAAAAGTAGTAGGTTTACAAGATCATGTATTATTAAAAATATTGTTTTAAAAAAATGTAAAATTTAAATAAGTATTTTTCTTCATAGCTTTCTATGTGTGCAGTTAGAAAACATTATGGAAATTGAAAAATCATGTTTATATAAAAATATTAAAACTAAGCTTTCTTACATTGCTGCAACATATTTTTAGACTATCCTTTTAAAAAGTAAAAATGTGCTGAAATAATTTTCAAGGAAATTTAAATTTTTTGAACAGTAATAGTCATACAACACATTAGAAAAATCTCTATTTCCTACTCTTTAATGGGTGAATGCTTGGCAAGGTCCCTGTGACCTTTGTTATGCAAAAGGTCATCATTTCACAGCCTAGAGTTCCCACCCAGAGCCCAATCTGCAGCTCCCACTGCAGCTGCTCACCCAGCTACCTACACTGAATGGATTCCTCAACAGCTTAATACCCCTAAAATGTGGGAATGACTTGGCATTTTTGGAATACATGTAACTATGTTTCTGAACAAGGACCTATATACTTAATATGATTCCATAACAGGTTTTTCTTCCCTATATTTTCTTGAATCTTTGGAACCTTCACCTATTGGTGGTGGGGTTTTTTTGTCTTATTGTGTTGATATTTTTTTCCCTTCTCTGGTGCATAGATTTCTTCTTAAAGCAATATAAAGCTTCAGTTCTGTTTCCCTTTTGAAAGAAGTTGACTGAATGATGTTGCAAAGCAATGGGCTAATTCCCTGGTGCCCTTAACACCTGTTGAGAGCTGGTAGTCATCCAGAGATGTCACAACAAATGAAGTATGTTCACCCTTGAAAGATATGTGTAATGTGAATCATCTCTTTTCAAGGAAAAAACACCCATCTTAGGCTTCTTGCAAAATGTACTTCTGCTTAGCATGTTTGAAATACAAGTGATGAAAAGTTGGTAGTCTTTTTGTTCAACAGCCAAATTCAGTGTGGCTCCTTCAGTTTGCTCATTTAAAGTTTTTGGGCAAAGATGTGGGAGAAATGTGCCTATCCTAGAGGTAGAACATTTACGAGTACCACAATGAGCAATACTTAATCAGTCAAGGTCTTTAGTTATCTGAGAACTGGTGAGTTCACTTCCATTTTTAGTATGGTTTTGTAGTCATGGTATTTGCTCCTGGAGTATCCTGATTTTAGTGCTATACAGTGGACCAAATAATTGACATTTATTATTTCTGTAATCATTTTAGCTAGGGAACTGAACTGGACTTTTAACTACTGAATATTTGCCTAAGAAGTGCTCTGTGAAATAGCTGTTGGACTACATTAAAAATTGTTGACCTGATCAAATGGTCTAATCTGTTAATAATTTTTATACCTACATACTGCCATGTTTTGACACAAGTATTCAGACATTTTTCTCTGCAGCAGTAGACCTTTTCTCTAATTCTCCTACTATTTTTGACTTTCCTCTGTATGGTAGGTAGTCCTTGGCTAGTGCCAGGTGCCCACCAAGCCAGTCTATCATCCCCTCTTCAGCAGGATGGGGTGAGAAAATAAGATAGAGAAAACCTTGTGGTTAAAGATAAGAGCAGTTTACAAAAGCAAAACTGAAGGTCACATGCACACCAAGCAAAGTGAAAAAACAGAAGATTTTATTCCTTATGGAGGTGTCTGGCCACTTCCTGGGAAGCAGGGCTTCAGTTCAAGTAGCAGTTGCTTCAGAAGGCAATGGTTTTATATAATGAATGTCCACCCCCTCACTTCATCCTTGTGCCTTTGTCTTAGCTTTTATATCTGAGCAGACACCCTATGGCATGGAATATCTCTTTGGTGAGTTTGGATCAGCTGTTATGCCTATGTCTCCTCCCAAGATCTTGCCCACCAGCCTACTGGTGAGTGTGGGGAATGTTGGAGTGACAGTGCTGATGCTGTGCCAGCACTGCTTGGCAGTAGCCATAAAACTGGTGTGTTGTCAACACCTTTCCAGCTACCAATGCAAAGCACAGCAGTGCTCTGCTGCGGAGAAAACTGACTGCCCATCACCCAAACCTGACATACTCTGACATACCCAAAGGCGATTCCCCATTCTGAGGGGCACCTCCCAAACCTCCAGATGTCCTTAGCTTTTCATTTTGATTCCAGGGAACCATGTGCTTTGCTCAGTGCTGAAAGACCCTCCCTGCCAACCCTGCAGAGAACATTGTCTAGAAGTGAAGAGCTGAACCACAGTGGCTATCAGGCAAATGCACCTTCTTCTGGATAATAAATTGAATAGAAGTTCATTCATAACTGTGTATGCAGATTAAGTGGCTTCAATCATGAGCCTTACCTGCTGGATCAGTCAGGTTATCCCCGCATGTTAATGTGTGCTTGTTAGTTAGAAATCAGGGAAGAAAATAAGTATGTAGCTTGGAATCTGCCTAAACATTTTACTGTTGGGCACATGACGTTCTGTACTCCTCTGAGTGCAATTACCTTGCTCCTTTTCATGCCCTAAAATCAGCTGAGGTATTGAGAAACAGCTCAGCCTCAAAATGGATGCCTATCCTTTTCAACTTGTGAGTATTGATATGCTCAGATGACATGTCTGTGTACACAGTCTACGCCTTGGCAGTAAAATGCCAAGGCAAAGACTTATGAAAAGGCACACTTTGGTTCTAAATGCAAATGGGTGCTTTAGTTTTGCATACTTCTGCTGCAATCGTACATAAAGCTCAGCAGGCTGGGCATGAAAATCACCGGCAGTAACTCTGAGCAGCTGAAGGCACTTCTCCATTCATTTTTGTGCTGGGTGTTGTGGAGAAAGTTTGGCGCCTGGTTATCCGAGTTCCACACACAAGCTGAGGATTTTGCATTCTGTTTTTAGAAGGATAAGATACTTTAAGACAATTTTGAAAGTTGACTTCTTCACTCAAAACTAACACTTCTTTTAACACATGAGAAGCATTAAATTAAAAAAGAAAGAGTTTTTGTAAGAAAGAAAAGAAAACTGTGGGAAGTGAGATTTAAGAATTCACTGAGCAAAGCAAGATTTTTATGTTCTTTTTTACTTTTATTCCACAATATTCATTTTATGGAGTATTAAAGAAATTGCCCAAGGATGAGCAAAACACGCAGGAAAATGATCCGGTTTGAAACAGAGACATAGCAAATACCACGATACTAGAAAGAGAAAAGTGTTACATGGTTAGGTGTATCTCAAGATTACACCTAATATTTGTAATAAGATACAAATAAGATTTGTGTGTGTTTAATTTTTGGTTTTTTTGGATTGTTTTCCATGCATGTTTGAACATATTTCTTCTCTGCACCCTGTAACACAGAGACTTCAAAACATCCAAATTCAGTGGAAAAAAAAAATTATGGTTTTACTCTTAACAGTGATATTCATTGAAATATATGGAGTGTATTCTTCCTTTGTTTATAGCTCTTCTGCATTGCTATAAACCCAGATATCTCTTTGGCTTGCACAGTTTATTCAGGATGTATTTTTCTCTAAACATTTAGAGAACAGTGCTGTTTTCTGAATAGTAGTGGTATTTCTGCTCATAGTTCTTATAGCCACGGAAAGACAAGGGATTACAAGTTCCTGAACATGCTAGTACTGTTGCTACCTAGTGCCTAATGTCAGTGTAGATCAGCTACCAGACTAAACCTCAGCTCAAAATAACATTTTGACAATAGTCTGGGACTCTTGCAATAACTTCCTTGACCAAATGGAATCAGACAAGAGAAGAAAGCTTTCTCTGTGTTTCTATCCACTTGGTCTTTATCTTTTGAAAGAGTAAAGAGTAGGATTGTACTACCTTATGCAGCACAACTAGGAAGCATGTGTATCACTGTACAGTTTTTGCAGCCATATGGATTTTCACATACTCATCACACCTTATTTTATTTTGTCCCAGTTAGGATATTTGAATCAGGATTAAATGAATGAGATGTGAAGTTCACGTATTACAGGAAGTTGCTTAATTTCATTCTAAACAAAAACCCCCCAGCCCCCACCAAAAAAACCCAAACCAAAACAAACCAATCAAACAAAAACAAATAAATGAAAAACCCCACACACAACGTTTTTTAAATGTTTAGGACAAGGACTAATTTTGTTCATGGAGTTATGGCTCACATAATAACAGCCTGTTATGTCTGGGTAGTATTGGGTTTTGTAGGATTAGAGAAGCTAAAAGTTCATCTAATGACAGAAGCTAGTAAAACAGTGCTGCACCATTTACTTGGTTATTGGCACTAATAAACAAAATCGCTCTCTTCTGCAATATGTTAACTGAATTCATATGCAAAAAATGTATCCCGCATTCATCTACAATGGTATATAAAACTGTGTAAGTAATTTTTAGGCTATTTTCATATGTCATAATGTGAAATAGGATACGAAAAATTCTTGAAGACAAACTTTGATTCTTTTTCTTCGTTTTTCCTCTTTCTTCAGAATTTGTTATAAAAAACGTGAATGAGACCCATAAGTAATATTCTCAGCTTAAAGGGAGGGTGGGAAACTGGTAGGAAAGCTAATAAGGGTCTTTTCCTGTAACCTACTATATTCATACAATTTGTTGCCTAGTAGCTACAAGTCCCTGTGGAAATATTCCCACTCCTTTATTTACTTACTTTCTCTTTTGTTAAATAACACTAACAAATAAATGAAAAGTTCTCACTTGTCAAATGAAGCAGAAGAGATCTTTTTTATTTTTATCCTGTTCAGAGCAGTTCATGCTACAATTCTGATGTTGCAAATAATGTGAGTTTGGCTAATCTCTACACCATAGCACAGTCTCTGTAGTAAATCATAGAACAGAACAGAACAGAATAAAATAGATAGTATTTTAAATACTATCTATATACTAAAATAGATAGGATAGTATCATTAAGGTTGGACGAGACCTTCAAGTTCATCAAGTCCAATCTTTGACTGAACACCACCATGTCAATTAGACTGTAGTGCCTCATCCAGTCATTTCTTGAACACTTCCAGGGATGATGATCCCCTGTGCTGCCTGTTTCAATGCTTAAGTACCCTTTCACTGGAAAAAGTCATCATGATGTCCAGCCTGAACATTTTCCTGGCACAACTTGTGGTAGTGTTGCCTTGTCCTATCCCTAGTTACCTGGGAGAAGAGGCTGACCCCCACCTCACTACAATCTCCATTTAGGTAGCTTTAGAGAATAAAGTTCCCTCTGAGCCTCCTTTTCTCCAGGCTAAACAACCGCGGTTCCTTCAGCCACTCCTTATACGACTTTAGTCTCTAGACCCTTCATGAGCTCCATTGCCCTTCTCTCTACACTCCAGCACCTCCTGAGTGGGGAGCCCAAAACTAGACACAGGACTCAAGGTGTGGTCTCAGCTGTGCCAAGTACAAGGGGGGCAGTCACTGCCCTGGTCCTTACAGATACGCTGCTTTTGCTACAAGCCAGGACGCCATGGGCCTTCTGAGGCACCTGGGCACACGCTGGCTCATGATCAGCACCCCCAGGTTCTTTTTCTGATAGGCAGCTTTCCAGCCACTCTGCCCCCAGCCTGCAGGGGTTGTTGTCATCCAGTTGCAGAACCCTGCACTTTTCTTGTTGAACCTCACACAATTGGCCTCAGCCCGTTGATCCAGCCTCTCCAGATGCTACTGCAGAGCCTTCCTGCCCTCCAACAGATCAACACTCCCACCCAACTTACTGTTGTCTGCAAAGTTACTGAGGTGCACTCAATCCCCTTATCCAAATTTTTGATAGATATTAAACAGGACTGGACTGAACACTGAGCCCTGGGAAACACCACTGGTGACTGGCTGGCAACTGGGTGTAACTCCATTCACTACCGACTCTCTGAGCCTGGCCGGCCAGCCAGCCAGTTTTTAACCCAGTGACGAGTGCACCTGTTGAAGTCATGGGCTGCCAATTCCAAAGTAAAACTAAACTAGATGTGTAACTTACGTTTAAGCTGGATTTAGGAAAACATTCATCTTGTGTGATCTTTTCAGAAAAAAAAAGAAGTGTTGTAGAGTTTATGAAAAGGAATTGGGCATTTATATTTCTTAGACGTATTTCAAAATTTTTTCTTCGTTCACACCGTGACTCAGTTCTCCATCTGTAGAGTAGGATCAATTCCTTCCTGTGGTTTCATTTGTAATTTACATACTGCTATCAGTGCTCCGTTCGTAAGGACTGAGATCATTTGCATAGCTCAATTTCACAGTGGTGAGGGTGTTTGGAGAAAAAGTGTAATTTTTTTTGCATATATTGGAGTTCTAAAAAATGTGTCAGATTTTTCTCTGCAGTAGAAATCTTAGAATTGAAGGAACAATTATGGAAGTGCATGATGATCCAGTCATTTAATACAACAGATTCTGAAGTGTCCATGCAAACCTATTTTTGAAGTGAATTCATGTTGATTTTTCACATCTTGATTCAGAATCCTGATTGTAATACATATTAATGGAGTCTTGGCTTCACTTGGCTTCACTTTCTAAGCAAAATACATACACAAACCCTTATTTTTTGTGGTTTCCAAAGCACTATTCATAGAAATAGTGTACTAAAAAAGGCATCATATAAGTACAGATTTCACTTTATTCACGAAGTTGCAGGCTAAAGTTAGACTTCAGTAATATTAATATCTTAGTAGTAAAACATCTAAAGATTAAAACAGATGCTCTGTATCCACCTACACTTTATCAAATATTTGTTACTTGAAGTAGTTGTGGTAATTTAATAATAAAAAAAGGCTGCAAGGTATATTTTTATTTTTGCGACTTTTTGAAATGTTATGAGATGTGATTCAAGCCATTCAGAAGTCTATGGAGAGATTTTAGTTGACTTAAGGGGGGAAAAAAAAGACCAAAAAACCCCTAAACACTCTGTGGAGTTAGGGTTGCAATGTCTTACTGCAGAAAGTGACAAGCATTAAGATTTCCCATGGTAGAGTTCTTGCTCACTTTGCCTTCATTTCTACCCTCAATACGCAGCCCTAACACAAATATCACCAACCAGTTTGAATGTCAAAGGAAAAATAATGTTGCAAAGCACTTTCACATAGAAATTGACTGCTAAGAGATTATTTTAAAACCTGAGTTCATTCTAAAAGCAATACTGGCAATTATAAAATGGGGGTGGGGGGAGGAGAGGGTTTATGCATGAGCTTTTGAGTGAAGAGCTATCTTTCCATTACTGTTAACATTTCTTTTTTTTTTTTTTTTTTTTTGCTAGAAATTTTTCTTTCAATTCTGTATCAGAGTTTACAATGTAAGAACTTGAGGCTTCCATGGTTCCTTTGAGAGATTGTCTGCATTTGTTTGATGTACTGCAGTTTTCAATATAAAACCTCAACTGGGCTTAAAAATGGGATTTTCACCTCTGAAAAGTGCATTATTACAAAGTTACCATACAGTAAAAATGAACATTATAAAAATGGGCTTTCCTTGAGTTATAACTTCATATCCAGCCTCTCTAAAATAGAAGACTTGTTTTGTAATTTCCTTCAGAGAGGATAAAATTCTTAATCCTTAAAAGTAAAAGAAGAAAAAAAAAAGACAGACCTCAAAAAAAGGAAAGATTAATGGATCCTGCACAAGATCTAATCAGATAATACTAATGCAGAGATATTAATGAAGCTGTCAAGCGCTATTCACTGTACTGAAGGACTGAAGTATACATTGTCCGTTTAACCTTCACCACTGATGTAGTGATTTGCAGTCTGTTAACTTGGTGTTCCATCACTGGAATCTTGTGCTTTTGTTATAGCAGGAAATAACGAAGGCACAATCCGAAGGCCATTTAAATAATGCTCTCTGTATAACAGACACCAGTGATAATTAGATAAGAAGAAATAAAAAAAGGAAAATATTTTCAGTTCACTTTCTGTCTTTCATTAGTGTGTGTAGCATCTAATTTCTTCATTATATTAGCTAAGAAATGTTGAAATATTTACGCCAGGTCAAGAGTCATTGCATATTGATCATACCTTAGATATCCCGTTCATTTTTCCTAGATTATATTCTGCCTCAAACCCTGATTGATACCTCTGTATTCCTCACAGGAGCTAAGGTTGTGTATCGTAGAGCAACAGATTGAGGACGATGACTGTAGCTTTTGTAGGCATTGCTGCACCCCACAGGAGCCAGGTTCTACTAGAAAGAGCTTAAATAAAACATTACTTCCACTGCATAACACAGTAATACTTGATATTGTAAAGTCCCTTTGCCAATCCATACTTACCCTCTTCTAAACATCAACTTTTCTCTACTGTATCTGTACACAGATTAGATTTTTAAAATTTATTTATTTATTTTTTGTTAACAAGGATCCTTATATATTTTGGATACTGTCAGCAGCATTGGGTACCCAAAGATATCTGAGGGAATCCTAGGGAAGGATTCATGTTGCTGAGAGCAGATGTTTACTTCTTTCAGTTATTGAGACTCCCTTACTAGTGACTGGTGAAAAACAGGCATTCACAACTAGACCAGCTGATTTCTTTCCTGGAAGAATTTTGCTACAATCACTCTAAACACCATATGGTGATTTTCTTAGATGTACATGGCTACATTAAAGAAGGTTGAACATGCTCTTAGTAAGTAAGGCTGTTTAGAATATGCATCTACACCACTGTTATTTTTTCATCCTTTTCTATGAGGAAATACTTTTCTAATGAAAGTGTATTTTTGGTGAACTCCCTACTAGTCTAACACTCCCTCATGATAAACATTCACATGAAAAACCACATTTTTATGATTTCAGTTAATAAAGTTCTAACTTAGTCTTCTTTAATCAATACAGAAACTTGAGGGTGTCTTAAAATTAATTTAAATAGTATTTCTTTTTTGTTGTGCTAGTCTATTAAAATTAAAATGTATCTAATTTGTTCAATTACATATATTGTGCTGTATGTATTGTGTCTATTAAATCAGAGATTTCATAATCTTTTCTACTTAGAAGGACTGTGCTGTTGACATTAATATAGCAGAAGAAGCAATCTTGTCTGCAGTTTCATGATATATTTCCATGTGTTTGATATCTCTGTAATCTAAGTCACCCTATTTCAACAGATATCATTAATGGGGACAAATTAGCTTTCCTTTCTCCACTAAATACTTTTGTACATTTTGACTGAAAATATACTGTTTGCTAAAGGGTCAGTGTTTTTGTTTATTGAGGGGGAGTTTTGGTTTGGGTTTGTTTTTTTTTTTTTGAAGTTCAACAAATATTAGCCTTTTGTCTTTGACATTTTTCAGGTTATCATTTCTTTATTGCGTATGCTGATTTTTCAGGTTATAATTTTTTAAATTAATAGTTTGCTTTTATTAGATAATGTGATGCTTTAAGATATTTGTGTGCTTGTTTGTCTTCTCTTTAACCTTGCTGCTCATGGTCATATCACTTGCCTAATTGTTATCACCACAGAATGAAGTTTCTGGGGCATTTTTCATCTTTCCAGTATCACACTGCATTTGCATTATGGCTGTGAGGTTGTTTCATAACACATGTATTGTACTTAAATATAAAACCAAAGTGAAAATAAAAAATAATAAACATGCTTTACTAATGAATACTGACCAGTTGTATCCAGTAGAGTGGCAAGTATCCAGACAACCTTTCTATTTCAGCATATCTGTTTTCCTAGAGCTATGGATACTGCAACTCTGATTCAATGCAAGAAGTAAGTGCTTGCATAATGTGAGGATCACACGTAATCCCAGTCGGAGAAGCCTTTTGCTGCCACACAGAGTTTGTAAAAGTTCAGTGCCTTTCTGAGTGTGCTGTGCTGCAGTTCATTTTTCATATTTAAATCTAGACTGTTTGCAGCTGTATTATAGCATCAGCATAATCGCTGACTTTAAGATGCTCATTTGGGATTTATCCCACTGTAACTAGATGGAGAACTTAGGCCCTTGCAGGTCAACAGATGTGTGTTTCACCTCTGCTGCTCCTCTGAGTGAATACTGGAATGTTTCGCAGATGCTGGAGGATTAATTTGCAAGCACTTCTCAGATCCCTATGATGTATTCAGTAGCAGAACTACAGTAAAACATTTTTAATCTATTTTATACACTTGGAATTAGAGTTTGAAGATATTGAGTAACCAGACTGCAGCTTTAGAAGTGCTTGGGTATTTTGCTGCTGTTTTTGATGATTAAACTTGGAATTACAGAGGAATAGTTAGCTGGATGTTTGGTGCAAGCTGACAAAGTAAGACTATAGATACAGGGTAAATGGTTCTAATATTAACTTGATGCTTTCTTTCAGTAATGGTCTGTGAGCTAAAATGATTTTTTTTCCCTCAAAAATAATTTTCTTCTTTTTGGACTGTCCTCCAGATCACAGATATCTCATTTATTGTGGTGGGTAATTTTTGATTCTAATGCAGTATTTATTTGAAAAGAAACTGTACTTCCATCAAAGAAAATTAAAGCAGAAGGAAAGTATAAAAAAAAATGTGCATTTTGCTTAATAAGCAAAACAATACAAAACAATCTCCAGGCTTCATTGCAGTACAAAATATTGCCATATAAGCAGTGTCATTTAAGCAATTGCCACATTTTCTACGCAATTTTATAAAAGCTTGAAGAAAGAATTGTTTAGTCAATCCAAATACTATGAAAAACCAATAAATTCCAAGGAAATTTAAAATAAAAAAATCCCACCTACAATTTTCTGAATGAGGTGTTTTCACCTATAAGTAACCTGAAAAGATCGAGTTCTTATGTCTGTGTAGTATGTCCCATTGTATTTGCCATTAGCTTAGATAAAATATTAATAAGACAAAAATAAGTATTAATTCACAGTGGTGAAATAATATGTGAGAATTTGGTCCTCACAGAAGTTACAGAAAGTTTTGCCATTATCTCATAAATCTGTTTCACTCACGAAGTAGAACTATCTTTATTTTTAAAGTCATTGCAGAATATTCACCTAGTGAGACACTGCAAATAGTGTTTTGAGAAAGCTAAAAAACATCAAATATGGTCTCTCAGTCAAAGGTGCTGGTTGTATACAAATGGCAAAGGTAATTTTGTTTTTACTGAAAGTTTTAAGCGAAACAGTTTTGCGTCAACGTTGCTGAATAATAAAATTTCCTAATAACCTTGCCCATATAGGAGCTGGATTTTGAAGCTAAGACAAGCTATACTTTGAGGATAGAAGCAGCCAATATGCATGTTGACCCTCGTTTCCTGAGTCTGGGACCCTTCAGTGATATGACAACAGTGAAGATAATTGTAGAAGATGTTGATGAGCCACCTGTGTTTACTTCACGTTTGTACTCCATGGTGGTGTCTGAAGCAGCAAAGGTTGGCACTATCATTGGAACCGTAGCCGCCCATGATCCAGATGCCTCAAATAGTCCTGTCAGGTAATTCTAAGAGGTCTTAATTATTTTTTCAGCCTTTGCATTGAAGTTGTTCATCTTGTGGTGGGAGGGGTTTTGGTTACACTGAAGGTAATGAATAAGCTTTATTCCCTTACAGAGGGGAGATTCAGATGTTGTATGAGTTTGCATGGTTTGACTTTTATAACCTGAACTCTGAAAAAACCTCTGAAAAAACCTGTTATAACCTGAACCTCTGAAAAAAAATATATATTGAAATCTTTGTGCAACAAAGAAGAGAAGATACAGTTTCAGAACCCCAAAAGAAAATATCACCTAAAAATATCACTCATGTTTATTACTTTCTAAGCTTAGGAAGAGCCTATTATTATCTATAGCAAGTTATGTTCTCTTAAATCAACCAGGATCAAAAATTATAATATATGTGTATGCTTGAATAATGTTTTACAGTCTGTGTGCACTAGGAATCAGAATAGAACAGGACATAAATCCCCACATGGTAAACCAGAGCTGAGGTCCCACAGCAGGAAACATTAGTAAAACTCTTTACATGATAGAAGCGGACAGGCTGAGATGTATCCTGTTCTAGTCGGGATGGTTAAAGGCTTTTGGTTTTGTAAATTTTTCTGCAGCCAAATATCTTCCATTTGAATGGGAAGAGATATGATCACTGGAGATTCATAAGCTGTCAAGCCCCTCTTCCTTTGTCTTCAGTGTCTGAAAAACCGGCAAGTCTTCCACAATATAATGTCCAAGATCTTTAAGAAACCATAAGAGAACACAAATTCTCAATCACGTTTGCCTGTATCTAAGGTTAGAGCTGAATGGCAAAGACTCACCACCTTAGCTAAACCAGTAATGAACTACTTGTTATTTTTCTTATGCAGAATATTAATTCTCAAATGAACATGCAAAGAATTTAACAAGTAATGGTTATGACTTAGGAACTCTGTGAATTTAAACACCTGCAGGAGGAGGAACACATACACAAAACATAGTGCTTAGTTTCATTTGTTTTTATTGCTCACTTAGGGCATAAATAGGAAAGACCATTGCAGGTACTTGTTCGGATGTCATTTGTTTTGGTGATGTTAAGTCTTTCCTTTCATGCATTGAAAATGAGCTTGGGAACATAGTGTGTTTCTAAAGCAGTGATCTTATATTGCAAAAGTAAAGCATATGTTTCACTCCTAGAGGTGATGCAAGTGTTCTATCTCTTTCGTTATATATTTGCAACATATTCAAAATAGCTGATTCCTATCATGTATAAACAAGTCCTGGATGAATGTTTGGCATGGATTTACTTGTGAAATTTATCTTTGCTGAGCTCTTTCTTTGCTGTGGCAGTATTTTCTGGCACTGATGCTAGCATCTGGTGTATAGTATCTGGTTTAGCAGAATCATTTAGGCTTAAACACAGTTCCATTAATGCAGGCCATGGTCATAGTACTTTTGAGTCCTGTGTAAACATAGAGGTGAGTTTATTTGCCTTGATCTTGTTAATTTTTACAATTCCAGCATAAAAATTAGTTATATCACCAACTAACATCTTGAAGATTCCTTCTGCTTCAAAGTTGTTTGGAATTTGAGGGAGAGCAAAAAGGAAAAGTAGTGAGGATTTATCTATATCCTTGTGAACCTGCTATGTATATTGTCGAAGGTACTGAAAGATCACATAATTTAAAGCTGTTCTGCATATGCTTTGATACATCAGAGACAGATTCACCTAAAATTGGAATGTGAGGAGGATTAATGCATAAAACTTTTCATGATCTGTTTAAGAAGTTTAAATTATTAATCTATAATAAGTATTCCAACTTCCAAACATTGGATTATATTGATACTAAAAACTGATTTGTTACAATTCAGAAAATGTTGAAATTACAAGATCAGACACAAAACCTTGACTAGGGAAAATAGAAATGTTTTGAAAATAAAAGGTTATCTCATAAGGTCCAGAGAACTATTGGTGTTTGAACTAGCTTAAATAAAGGATTTAAACTCCTGCAGCTCAAAGATTTTCAAGTATTAATGGCTGTGAGGAATTAAAGGATTAAAAGTATTTAAAATATTTTCTTTTAGAATTTGAGTATGGATACAATGCTCGTAAATAAGGGAAACTGCTTGTTTCCTATGCATAAAATTATTTTTCTCCTTGTTTCATAAGAATCTGTCATTCAATTTATGTAACTTGTTTTCTTTTCCTCCCTCCCTCCCTGTCTCCCTCCTTGTCTCCCTCCTTTGCTGCTTTCTTCCTTTTCATCTTTCTCACCTCTCCATCTCCTCCTTCTCCTTTTTCTTTCTCCTTCTCCTTATCTTTCTCCTCCTTCTCCTTTGACTCTTCAAGTTGCATAGTGATAGTCTTAATAATTTAGAAATCTAAGGATTTCTAAGGGAAATCTGGCAGGAGATTGAATCTTAGCTATGAGGCCTGCCAAGACTGACTACACAGCAGAGGTGACAGGTATCGTCTCATGGGGAAACTTGCCAGCCACAAAGCAGCTGTAGAGCACTGACCAAATAAACATCAGTGCTGGCAAGAAATAAAGTGAAAAATGGCCTACAGTTAACACAAAATGAAAGAAGAAAAGAAAAAGTGAAGGAGGGAAAGCAGTAATCCATGAAAACTGCTGTTACTGTTGTTGTTACAACTCGTTAGTCTCTCTCTCGCTGTGACATAATGCAGCAAAACAATTCTATCTATGTAACAAGTCTCTGCACTTAGATTATAGAGCTAAGAGGGATAGTTCAAAAAACAGTAATACAGTAAAGAAGAAGATGGTGTATTGCAACACAGAACAAACAAATTGTTTGGTAAGATTGTGTCTAGGAAGTCCCATTTTTTAATTGTCTTCCATAATTCTCTCTTTTTATGTTGTTCAAGAAATTTGGTTTGTGTTATATCAATAATTTAATATATTATCAGTGTGACAGTAATTGCAATGATCACACTTGATCTGATTCAGACATTTTAATTCATCCTGAGTACGGGGAAGTGCTCTGGAGTACATACTTGACCTGAATGAGAGTGCAAGAATCTGACCCAATAATAAATCTAATGTTGAGAATATTCCAGTTGTAAATCTAAATTTGCCTAATCAACTGTCCCTTTCTCTCAAAAGGGATATAAGCAAATCACCCACAGGCATTTTGACCTTTTCTCTTACTCTATTTGCAGTTTGCTAAGAAGCTCATTTCCCCTTCCTAAAACAAATTGGGAGGTAAAGATATGTTAAGCCGAAGAGTTAAGGGCATGAGCCTGTGTTTGTCTAATGACAGTAAAGCATCAGGAGCTGACAGTGATGACATGCAATCCCTTGGCCCTAGTCTGCATCATCTTCCTTTGTTCTCCCTTCCCCTTCAGCTCTGGGTGACTCAGGGGCTCTTCTGCTGGTAATAGAAAGCTTTGTGCTCAGGCTGCCAGCCCCCATGGGATCACTGCCTGGCTTGTAGCAAATTCCAACTCACCTTCTCCTTAGCTGGCTCTCTGGAGGATGCTATTTGATTAATTCCTGAGTTTGACTTACAGCAGAGAGGAAGAAAGAAAAGACAGCGGAATACCTATAACCTCACTTAAGAGGACACTGTGGAAGTGGAGCCCACCACTGTCAGCACAAGTCACTGTGTAATTCTCTCACCTTTGCATGTGGCTTTGCGTCTCTTAATGCCCCAGGGAAACTGGACTGAACAATGCTCAAACTAAGGAAACAGTGGAAACACTTTCCCTCTAATAAGAAATCAATGAAATATTTTTACAAGCTGTAATAAATGAGAAGTTTTCTTTCATCCTTTACCTAGGTATTCGATAGATCGAAACACAGACCTGGAGAGGTATTTCAATATTGATGCCAACAGTGGAGTCATTACAACTGCCAAGTCTTTGGACAGGGAAACGAATGCTGTTCATAATATCACAGTTTTGGCCATGGAAAGTCGTAAGTATCCATAGCAAGATTTTTATCAACAGTTTGTGCGTAAAGCTTTAGGCTTGGTTGTGATCAGCTTCATTCAGAGAAATTGTGGCAGTTGCAAACCGTGGCAGACAAAAATCACTTATTACTTAATGCAAAAAAAATCTATATAATAAAAATTTAAAAATACAACAGTTTAGGTGTTTGCTCTTTCATTTGCTTCATACCTTGCATATTCTTTTGTCTTCTGAAAGACAAGTACAAAGGGAGTTGAAATATGTTAAGTCAGCAGTCTCCTACCAAGTGTCAATAGAGGAAAAGTGATGTGGAAGATATGGGGAGACTGGTTACCCCATCCAAGTGAGGGCACTCAGAGTTGATTGCTGTTGGTCAACCACAGCATTCTTAGAAGGTATGAAGAAAAGAGGATGTGAATGCTAATGTGGTTTCATTTTCCTGACTTTAAGGTACCACTGGAGAAGTTATTTTGTATTTGGTATCTTATTCCAATGTAAAATGAAGTGTTTAAAAATGTAATGCTTCAAGAGGGTACAAGAATTCTTCTAATGCCATTTCAAACCTAAACTTGTTCAGCTTTGTATGCGTTCTGTGAAGAACAATATATTTTTGCTTTTATATTTGAAGAATTTATTTCTTCAAATTTCATCCTTAATACTTCTCTTTTGGGCTGTGAGAGTAAAAGAGTTATCAGTTCTCTGGCTTGCTGTTGTAAAAATCAACACTTCTTGATTTCTGTGAGCTTAATATAACATTTAACCTGAATGTTAACATTTATCATTTAGTGTCTCTATGAATTTATCTTGTGTTATCACAAGTCATTGGTCTAAAAACCCAAAATGGAAACCAAAAATTTTCCTGGGTAGTAACAAAACTGATGAGGTAGACAAAGGGCATACCTGACACAAATGAGAGTCTAGGAGCATAAGCAAAACCTTATACTGCTTTAATTTATGTTCATACCTGCTTGGTTTTCAATAGGCTTAGTGCGGTAAAAGAAAAATTTGGTGTCAAAATTGCTTACTTCTCTGGTATTTCACATGTGGAATGAAAAAAGAAACCAAAAAAACTTTGTGATTTACATTTTGGGGCTTAAAATATTTATTAAAACTTGGTTGCAATACACTATAAAAAGACAGACACATATTTGCAGTTTTGTAGTTTTTCATTTTGTCCTGCTATAACACTAACATCACTGTTTGGGGTAAAAAAGGATTATAACATCTCTTTTCCCTGCTCCAAAAGAGAAACAAAATAAGTATTGCACTCACTGATATTACTATGCTTAGTCCAAAATACAGTTACTGTTTAAGGTTAAATTATGCCCTTGGACCCTGAACATACTCATATTTTAGCTAGAGATAAGTATCAGTTTAAGGATGTGATTCATACTTAAAGTGTTCAGCATGTTAATGACTAATACTGTCCTGCCCAGCTCAGGTCCCGTGTGCACCCACAGAAGCACGGGTGGGTTCAGTGTTACAGTCGGTAGCAGAGAGCTGAGGAGGGCATTTGCGTGCGTTCTGGCAGGAGCATTTATTGCTGCTACACTGTTAAAGCGTGCAGAGACAAATACCAATACGGTCCTGAAGCTCATAGTTTTATCTGGGGGTGGGGAAAAGGCGGGACTAGGGAACAGGGACCAGTGGGGAAGCTCTGGGAGAGTGACAAGGGGTAGAGGCGGACAGCCAGCTGGGGAATCCAAACTGGGATAGAGTACCGTAACAGAACATGGCATCCTGGGAGAAGCCTTTCTGGTCACCCTAATTTCAGGAGGTTCTTGTAGTACTAGGGACTTGTCTTCCTGAAAACTCTCTGTCTCTTGTAATGTATGTTCACTGGCCACCACAAATGACAGTATTGAAATAGTTGCGTGTGCACTTCAAATACTTTGGGATTTGCTTCAGAGTGCAGTCTTCTTTTCGCTTATATACAGCTGATAAAATTCTGGTTTTGACTTTTTAATGGACAGACCCATCTGAATTTCAGAAAGAAACCCCAAACATTGCACCCATAATAACCATGCTATTCCCAGTATGAACAGTGATGTTCTGGATAGCTTGGTGATGATTTTACATCATCTTGCTCTTCCATGTGATGTGATTCAATGCTGTGATTAGTGAGTTAGATTTCCAGTTTATCCTGAGAGTAAAATCTTAGTTTAATTGAAGCAGCTGGAGGTCCAGAAGATCAAGACAAGAGCTTCCTATGTATTTGAGGGAGGGATTATAATTGATATGACATGCATATCCAAAAGAAGAATGCAAATGAAAAAGATAATGACCTTTAGAATAACTTTCAGGGATCTTCTCTTAATTGTTTTGTTGGACTTTTTCCTGTAGAGAATCCAGCACAGATTGGGAGAGGCTATGTAGCCATCACTATCCTTGACATCAATGACAATGCCCCTGAGTTTGCCGTGGAGTATGAGACAACTGTCTGTGAAAATGCTCAGCCTGGTCAGGTATGTCTTGATAGGTTTTATGTTTATTTTTACCAGATAGGCAATCATTCCTTATGAAAGCCTTCCAGATTTAAGATAAAGAAAAAACATAAGAGTAAAAATGAAGCTTTGGTGAACAGTACAAGCAAACAGTAAGAAAGATGCAGGTATAAAAATTACTAGTTGAAAGTAGTGTTAAAGTCTCTGTCTTTCTTACTGGTATAACTGATACATTTTGCTTAACTCATCTAATTTTGGATAATACTAAAAATACATACTTCCTCCTAACTGTGGTGGGAAGTGGGAAGGAGTAACACAAAGGTTATTCTGAGACTAAAGGCCTAGCACTGCAGAACATGCAGTGTTCCCCCTAGGAAGCATGGACCTTAAGGACACAGTTTCACAAGGGGATTATATCCCTATTTTTTATTCCTGTATTTTCAACTACCCAGATATCTTCCAAGTAGTCCTAGACTCAACTAAATCCATCTCCTGTTGTTTGTCCTTGGTGTCCATCATATTTGGCCTTTTACTCTCTGTGGAAGACCTCACAAAATACATGTACTTTGTATCAGTCTCTCTTCCCACTTCCAGAAAACTAGTAGATGTTGCACCTGCATAGATCCCACACAGTCCCTGGAACACTTTGCACTTTTGTGACTTCTCCCAGTGTATTGTGATTCCTGTGGTAGATCTTGTTTACTGCACATTTCAAAATCACCTCATAATTTAAATTCTGAACAAAACCACTATGATTATCAGCTTGTGTTCATGAGAAACACAGACTAGGCATACGCTTATTATTGCACCTGTCTGTTTTCCCTGTGCTCTGGTCAGAAGAGGACCAGAGAATTGCAGTTTCCAATTTTTGTGGATATTAAGCACTTTCTTTAGAGGTAGATTTTGATAGAATTTTAGCAAATGAAACTTAAAAAAAATAGTAATGAAATTCCAGAAAATATTAATATGCTTATGCTGTGCCTTTCTGGTTTTCATTATATTAAAAAAAAAACCAAAAAACCAAACCAAACCAAACATGAATTCCAATGCTCAAAAGCATCACAGTTTCCTTGTGAAGGTTTAAAACATTGCTTGTAACCACTGATAACTACACTAAGAGCCATCCAGAAGATACACTTCTTTCACTGCGATGTACTTTATTACTCCAAGCTCTTGTGAATGACAGGACCTAACTTTCTCCCAGGCACTGAAAAGCATTGCTTTAGCCAATAAATTTGGTACAGGTAAAGTAAAGAATTGAGTCACACTTTAACAGTGTCTCTACATGCTTAGGAGATTAGAAAATCAAAATGCAAGATGATTAGAACTCAAGGGAGTGTTGATATTTTGATGGGTAACAGGGAGGTTATGTAATGTACATGCACATATGCTTCAATTAAACCCTGATGTATCTCAAAACAGGTGATCCAAAAAATTAGTGCAATTGATAAGGATGATCCACCAAACGGCCATCAGTTCTATTTCAGTTTAACAGCAGAGGCAGCAAATAACCACAATTTTACATTGCAGGACAACAAAGGTAAGAAAACTTCGATTTGGTAAATATTCACCACTAGAAGCTTTCATTTTCAATGCAGCATGCTTATTATGACCTACATAAACTTCTGTTCTGGTGAGAACATAAACTACAATCAGCCTGCAAAATATTTTTATCTGTAGACTATTTGTCAAAGGAATTAAGCTGTTGTTTGAGTCATTTAAAGCCTTGAGCCAAACAGAGCAGCATCAAATCTTTAAATCCTTTTTTTTTTTTCCCATCAGTCACTCTTCACATTTTTTCCCTGTATTTATAGGTTTTTATCTAAATTAGATTTTACCTTGAGGCAGTGACTGAATAATGTCCAGGAATTCATGTCTTATTAGTATAAACTCAGGGCATTTAAAATGAGTGCACGGTTAACAGAGATGTTTTGTGATTTGTGAGGAATTTGTTTTTTTTTCTTTTAGAAAGACATATCTTTTCAGTAACTAAGTATATCCCCTTTTGAAGAATGCTTTTGACAATGAAAGCTGCCTATAATATTTGTACAGACTTCTTATGACTTTTTCCTCAAAGACTCCCATTGACATCACATTTCTCTTAGTTAAAGTATCTGAGAACACACTCTAATTACTGCCCTCATTAGTTGCACTGCACAGTATAGCAGCTGGGCACGAGTCAGGCAGTTTATTTATTAGTTGAAACAAACAGAACTAAATAGACACTGTATTGCTCTGTGTTGCTCTTTTATGGATCTGTACTAAGCCAAAGCTACAAAGTCATCTTATTAGAAAAGCAAAAAACCAGACATATGGACACTGAAGGCCACTGTTTGTACAGGCAGACTTTGAATAATATTCAGTAAGTGTAATGTGTGACCTAATAAAAGTCTTTCACACAGGTCTTCATTGCCTTACTTTACATGTAATTAATGAAAAGCTTGATTTTCTTCATATGAACAGCTTGCAATTTGAAACTAATAGAATATAGAAGACTCTAATAGCAGCAATGATCAAAATAATAAAAGTGCATTAGAATATGACTGTTCAGAAATCTGACATCATGAGTACTATAAAGTACATAATGAAAACAGAGGCCCTCTTCCAAAGAACTTTCAATGTGATAAAAATAATAACAGACTTTTGTAATGCCTGTAAAATCAGTGGAGTTACAAGACGAAGCAGCAGTTGCCTCATTCAAGATTATTAGTTAATTTTATGCATATTTAATGTGAGGTTATATCAAGGTGTTTGCTTGATATAACCTCATAGGTCTATTATGACCTAGATATATCATAATATGATATAATCTATTGATCTAATCTATTATTATCTAGAGGTTAATCTATCATAAGATAGGTCATAATAGATGACACGATAAGATAACTTTACTGACTACCTGTCTATAAATAGATAGGTAAGTACATATAAATAGATAGACAGACCAACTGAATGAACATTTCTATCTATACATCCTGGGGGATGTAGCTCCCTGCCTCTCAGAAGCTCTCAATCTGTATTGAACACAGTGAGTTTTGCCCATATCTTCTTGAACACATGGGCTTTTTAGTCACACAGCTCAGAGCACTGTCAAACTATACATCTTAGACTGATTATAATAGCTATCTTGAATCTCAGAAGAATCTGAAAACAACTGCATGTCTCTGTAGCGTGCACAATTACCTGCATTTGTGCACTGACTGGATTATTTTTGCATTCAAAAAATATTTCATTGATCTTCAGAACCTATTATCCTATTAATATGGTCATTGCTTCCATTAATAGGATACCTGTATCTGTAAATAATTGAAATAGATGCTTGCAAATTAACTGGAAATATAGATACTTAATCTGATCACTGACGGGTAATTTTTTTTCTTTTTTATAATGATCTCATCTTCAACTGTCTATCAAGAGTGTGAAACTGTGAGTTTAGCTAAAATGAAATGGACCTCTGCAATTTTGAAATAATCTTTTGTTAAAAATAGAAATCTTCTTGTTTAGTTGGGTGTGATTTCTCAGTTGATCTTACCTCTGCAACTTCAAAAATATATGACTGGGAAAGTTAAATTTGTTGAAGTAATATGAATGCTTTTATGAAGTCATTAAGTAGAAGGCTATAGTATTTATAGACTTGTGTTTTAGAAAAGTCACATTTTATAATTTGTCTTTTTATTCCTTTATCTAGATAATACTGCGACAGTATTAACCAAAAGAAACGGGTTTCGGAGACAGGAACAGTCTGTTTTCTACTTGCCAATATTCATAGTGGACAGTGGATCACCTTCACTTAGTAGCACTAATACTCTCACCATCAGGGTCTGTGATTGTGATGCAGATGGTATTGCTCAGACGTGCAATGCAGAAGCATATATCTTGCCGGCAGGACTTAGCACTGGAGCCCTGATAGCAATATTGGCTTGTGTCTTGACACTGCTAGGTATGTCTTTTTTCTGTTACCCTTATTTTCCATTCAACACATAGTAGCAGAAGATATATGCATACAAGCTTCAACATTCCCCTTCACCCTAATTTCTGTAAACACGCACAGATAGTATTCAAGGAAGAGCAGCATTTTGTATCATGACACAAGAAAACCTTTAGATTGGGATTATCAATTTGCATACTTTGTTTCTATATTAAACTGCCTCCAGACAGATATAAGAAATAACAGTAAAAGAAAAAAATATTACTTGCCTCAAATTCAATATTTAAAAGACAGACAGTTCAGTTTATGGAAGCATTTGGTTTAGCATACTCACCATATAACCAGTATCAGCGTGTTCCTTTTCCACAGGAATAAGTGTTTTTAAACTTCTATTGATTTGCATAGAACAAAAGATATTCAGAAAATGCAACAGATGTAATTTACTGATGAGAATCATAATTGATTGACATAATCTACAGAGTGATCTTTTGTTACTTTGATAACACAGTTGGATTTTATGTTGAGCAGTGAAACTGCAACTAGATAAAAGGCAGTGGAAAAGAGTGGAATAGTGTCAACATCCTAGTTTGCCTAGCATTTCTCATGTAATACCTAGTCATTAAACAGTAAAGGGTCAAATCAAGAAATAAAGATAAAGGATCAGGTGAGCAAAAGTGAGGTTTTGCCTATTGTCTGAAAATTCATATGGTAACAAGGATACCCGGGGTTCAGCACACAAGAATTTTCATCAGTGTTGTTATCAATTAAGAGATTTTTCTATTCCCTGTCTGTACGTACCAGTCTAAGGAAAGGTAGAAGGCCACAGTCTTCTTATGTTGGTATAATCTCAGTGATGTTTTATCTGTCACTGTTGCCAAAGTAATTTAGATAGGTCAAATCAAGAGACTTGTGTCCAAACTTCTGTTCATGACAATATTTCCACCATGTATAGATACATCTTCATTAGCACTCTTGATTCGTGTCACTGGAAACCATTAGAAGGAAATGTTCCTTCTGCTAAAATATTTCTAAAGGACTCCAAAATGAAAAACCTGTTGCATACTTTTTTTACAGAGTAATAAAAATCATTACCTCTGCAATGAACTGAACCAACTTACTCAGTAGCTATATATATATATAGGAGGTGGCATTTCTAAAGTTTTCCATCTCCGTGACATAAAAAAAATCTAACACCATAAGCCTTTATTCTCACTCAACACATGGTAGGCCTAGGTTTATGAAATGAAAGGGAATTATTGCCAAAAGTTTTAATGAACATTTTTAAATACCATTTTTCTAGTAGCATTTCTAGCCAATTAATGTACACAAGTGAACTTTATCTGGACAAGAAGCTAAATGTTAGAGTTCAAAAAGATATAAAAATATTCTCTTATATCAACTGGCATTAGTATCAGTGAAAAAACACCTGTTTTAAACTTTAGTCCAATATACTTAGGAACAAAATTTCTGTAACCATAGCAATTCATTTGATCCCAAAATGAAATGTCACCATTTCTGTTGTACGTGAGAAAGGAGCCTCTGAAGATTACACAGGAAACTGCTGTAGGTACCATACAGCCTGGTCTTGCCGTAAACTTTTCTTAAATAGAAGCTGTATGATTTCAAGTCAACCATTGAGTGGAGACAGCATGTTGGCACCAAATAACTTGATTATTCTACTCAGTACACCAGGGTTCAAATGCAACCAGTAGATCAAGAAACTTGAGCTTTTATTCCAGTCATTTTTAAAGTGTTCTGAACAAGGGTTTGGTAAAAAAATCTTGCACATTACCACATTACCATTGATTTTATTTGACAAAGACTTTGGGTTTCCGAAGTCATCTGTTTGAAGGCATCAACATTGTTTATCCAAAAAGACATTTGTATTGGCCATCATCACTTCCAGTCTAAACTGTTCCTTTTGAGTACATTTCAGAGCTGCAGGAACAGGTTAGACTGCATTTATATGATAGCCCTGGCTTTGAGTGCTGCATTTTAGTACTGTATTCTGTTTTATTGTCAGCCACATGCCAGTGTCCACAAGGAAGAAGTACCTAAGCATCACTGATGCCCAGTGAACCCCAACCAACTGTTACAGCTTGTCTGGTCCCAGAGCCTTTCTTCTCTCATTTGTTCTTCGAACATATTTTCTGGGCCCAACTGCATGGTGGTATTGCTAGGAATTTACTTTTTCCCTTTTGCTCTTTGCATTAATTCCTGAGAAAAATGCTGAAGATCCACTAGTACTGCATAAAAAAAGGCTTCAGCTGTTGGCAAGTGAACTGGGACAAGGGATGCACATTTTTGTGTAAGACTTTTATCAGTGAAAAGAGGTGGATCAATATCTTTTTCTGACCCAAGATTACCACCCAGTGTAAATGCAGTCACATTGATCAATGTCATTTTAATATGGGTGCCAGTTGTAAAGCAGAAAAGGCATGAAATTTGCATAAATTGAATGAATACATGCATTCTGGCACCAGTGTCTTGAATTCTCAACTAGCTCTCCTTTTCTTAAAGTTAGTATGATATGCTTTATGTTCTTTCCCCATACCTCCCTGTGTCTCATATATAACAATTTGTCTCTACCAAGGCCCAGATTGTCTCAGTGGGATTTCTTATTACTTTTACTTAAGCAACCAGTCAATTTTAGATAAGCACAATATTTTCACAGACCCTACAAAGGAAGAACATTACTAAGTCATATTATTTCGTGATAATTGCATATAACATGGTATACACTTCTTTTTCAAACTAAAATAATTTTAGAAGTTAAAAACATTTAAAAACAAAATCTCTTTCTATCTTCATACTGACTGATGGAGATTAAATGGTAAATTTTATTTCAAATGAAAGTTCCAGTACTTTGTTAATTACTCAATACGGCTTTCCAATTATGCAGTAAGGCTAAGTTTTACAGAAAGAAAAAAAATCTAAAAAAATCATAAAAAGCATATAAAAGTAGTAGTAATTGGATTAATTTGGGATTGCACATAATTTTGAGGAAAGTAAGCAGGAATTTTTTAACTGTTCTGAAAATTATATGGTAATTTAATTCAAGGTAATTTGTTTTTCAGTTAGCATCTTCCGGACACAGTAATTGCTTTTGTAACAACTGTTTAGCATAAAATGTTTACATAAAATCACACACACAGAATATTCACCTGTAGATAACCTAATTGCATTTGAGAGCTTAAGTATTTTCTTTGTATTGATTCAATGGAAAGTTAGATTGGAACAATACTTTCTCATGATTTTTTTCTTTCATGCTTCTGAATGTAATCTATTAGTGTCACCTATTTTCTTAGAAAGACTGAAGAAAGCTTCCTATTGGTGTGGCACTAGAGTTTACAAATTAGTAATACATTGATAAAACTTCAAAATACAGCTTTAAATAATTATTTTTTCAGTTGAAAGACAGCAAATTTGTTATCATTATCACAATACCTGCAAAACGCAAATTAAATCAGAACACATAACTGTGATTTGTAAACAAGAAGAAACAGTTCAAGTTATAAGAATCTAATTCTCTAAATAGGTATAACGTGTACAGAATGTGACTATGTAATATGTGTGGAGTTTGGCCTTGCAGTTTTAAAAGTGATAAATGTGTAACTGGGGGAAAACATTTAACTGGGATTAACAACACTTCCAGAAAGTAGTTGAATAAGAAATGCAGCAGCTGTTTTCTGAAAGTTAGGGACCTGATTAGGGTCACTCAGTGTGGACATTTAAAGGTCACCATCACTTTGCAAATATCAGTCCAAACTGATTAAACAACAGGTTTAAGTGAACGTATAAGTGGGAATTAAATTCGAGTTTCTTGAGTCTTGGCCTCTATAATCCCCAAAACTTATCTGCCTGTACTGGCAACTGCAAGGTATAACTAAATAGGCTATTAGCGTGCTGTTTAGATGGCTGAGGTTCTCCAATCATCAGCTTTATGAATCATGACACACCTAAGGCATAAACCAGTCTGCTGATCTGCTTGCAGCTGATGTGGCTTATTGCTATAGTAAATTCCTGGCTTAGGGGTGTAGTGTATACAAAGCATGGTAATGCTTGTGATTTAGCTCTGTGACCTACTGTATAGCTCTGTGCCTCACTGTATAGCTCTGCATGTTGTCTTCTCTCTCAGGGTGTCTCATAACTTTTATGACTTCCTTACAATTATGTTGCAATCGCCTTGAGTACAAAAGGAAAAATTAGTACTAAACCAGGGAAATATGTTCAGGTGACCTAAACCTGACTTATTACCAGATCATACCAAAATGGAAATTTCCTGGTAATTCTAGAAAGAGCACTGCAAAATGGCAAAGCAAAAATCCGCTCTTGCATTCAAAGGTGTTTGTTTAAAGACTGATTTGGGTATACCGAAACTATGAACATTAGTGTTAAATCTATACTGACACAAGGATTAAACTGTGTATTACCTCAGCTAATATAAAGACAAACAAAATTTTTTTCTCGGCTATTGTACCTATTAAAGGAAATCAATGTTTCCAACAATGCAGGTGAATCAGAAGAATTAAAAGGTTAGTTTAAATCTGTCTTTGTTAATTCTGGTTGTTAAAGTCTTTATAATTAGTTGCTTAAAATATCGATTGATTTCTTTATTTGTTACATCACATATGAAATCTGCATTGTCACTTCATCTCTTTAGTATGAGTTGGGTGTATCAGCATGGAGCCAATCTAGTGCCCTCAATGTGCAATACATATGTGCCTAAAGGTTTTCCACCGTATTATTTCTTTTCTAAGAATCATGAAATTAGGTTTTTAGAAGTTTGGCCAGTCCCTAATTACTGACTTAATCTCTGCTTTTGTCATAAATGTAGGAAATAAAAGCCCGCCATGACTTAATGAGAAATGAAAAAACTTTGAAATAATTTGCATTTGATTTAGATATCAGTGAAAGTTGTTTAGGGCTTGTATTCATCTCTGCAGCTGCAATGTAGCTAAAGCTTTGTTCATTTAGAGGTTAAACTTTATTGTTCATGGCTGTTGGAAAGGCTAGAAATTAATAATCTTATAAAGTCATCTAAATGCTAAAATATTTAACCTTTAGAAAGGCTCCATATTTTTCTTGGCTTCAAGCAAGTATGAGGTAGAAAGAACACTATATAAAACATTCATTGTATCTTGATTTTTATTGTACCTTTAGGCAGACCTTCCTACTAAGCTTCGTATTTTACACTTATTAGCAGGTCTTTAACTTTCAACATGAAGTATGTTAAAAAGGACAGTACAGTGAAAATGCATTTACACTTGAGTAAAGTAAATGATTATCTGCTTACTTATATGGCAATAAAAAAATGTGGCAGCAAATGTTAAAAATAATAGTTAAAAAAATTATGTCAATAGAAATCTTGGTTTAAATATATATTCGTATTGTCAGCAAGCTAATTTGCCTTTCACTTTAAAATATCTTTTACAATGAGGAAAAACATTAAGAATGGAGTGCAGTTGTCTCTGATGACAATTTTATGTTCTCTGCCGTATAATTTACAGCTTAATTTGTATTATACAAATATCAGAATGTTTTGGAATTCCACAAATGTCACTTTAAAGGTCAATATTTCATATTATTAAACTGCTTATGTAAATATTGTTCGAAGCAAAATGCCCCAAACTAATGGCTTCTGAATTCAATACATAAAGCATGAATCAGGTAGATGCCAGGGGCAAAAAACATGAAAGGGTGATGCTGATTACGAAGTAATATAGTCATGAGACATCTATTAGTAGATGGATTATTGGATGTGTGCTTGGTAGCTACTGAGAAAAGAGGAACGAATTGTTGCCTAATATATTTGTCAAAAAGTTTAGGGGAAAAAAAACCTAGTTGCAGTTTTATTTTTAGGCATGTGTGGCTCCAAAGGGAAATAACAATTGTGCAGAAATGCATGTCCTGCTTTATTTGGTTCCAAATAGTGCCATAATATCTGTAGACACATACAGCTTTGTTGCATGTACAAATTAATGGTTTATTCTAGCCAAGAAATCCTAATATTAAACCATTCCTCACAATGGCTAGATTGATACTGATTGTAAGATTCCTCCATGAAAGGAAAGGCTTTCAAGAAAAGTAGTCCTACATCATGCAATTTTTGGAGGCCACTTTTGAGACTACCTAGCGAACCTCAAGCTTAATATTATCTATATCACCTTTTAGCTTTTGCTTTTCCATATGTTTCTACAACATTTAATTGGCATTGTAATTAAAGATTGAAAACCTTATGAATGCATATATTCACATATTCTTAACATTAAAAATAATCATAAAATCAGAAGAGATTAATTAAATGTGGAATGTCACTTTTCAAAGTACTGTTATTTTTACAGTCATATTGAATGTCTGTTATTTCCTAAGAGTATCATTAACTCAGCAAATGTTATCCAGATGCTACAATATAGTATTAAACATTTTCTAGGAGGATGATTCACACTCCATCATGTCCCACAGATGGATGCAATATCCATAGCATTGGTTCCATATTTTTTCTGTCAGCAATGATGTTTCTCTACCAAACTGTATTAGAGCAAGAGGACCCTTGAGCTACTTTCTTGCAGTACTTTTGACTGTCACTGCAGTTTAGTATTAGCTTTCAAGTGGAAAGAAACTTTAAGGACTAAAATTAAATAACCAGTTACATTTCTAGTACTGGTTCATCCAGTAAACTCCAGCCCTAGCAGTTCTCATTAGATGTAAGTCATAAATCTGTAGTACTTTGCACTTTTCAGGAAAGAGAGATCTTATATAAGGGTGGTTTTATTCCATGAACTAACAGTCTGATTTTACACATTGCTTAACAATTTGTTGTCTCCAATCTATAATTTTTTAACTTTATTTTTGTTCAGCAGGTATTGGTCATACATTTTAATTCAGTCACTTCCCAAACCATAGTTTTTAAATTCTATTCCGTTATTTTACGAATGTGCTTTTTTCACATGGGCATTTAAGAGTTCAGGAAAAGGTCTTTATTTTTTTAATATTATTATAATTTCTTGGCTGTTAGATTGTCATAATTAGACTGAAACAGTATTGAAATTTATGTTTAGCAGACAGTGTGGGTTATAGAATTAGAGATGAAGATGCTAATCCTGAATGACTAGGGAAATAGATTCTTTAGGGTCTAAAAAGCTTACAGTTTAAAAGTTATTTCAGAACCTGCTAGGTTTCACATCAAACTGCATAAATTTCTTGCTATTTCCATATATATTTGCCATATAAATTAATGAGTACTTCCAATATTAGGAAGAATATGAGAAAACTTCAGCACAGCTAAAACTCTAGCTTTTCTTTGTTCCAGTTCTTGTCTTGCTGATTGTCACCATGAGGCGACGGAAAAAAGAGCCCCTCATTTTTGATGAAGAGAGAGATATCAGAGAAAACATTGTCAGGTACGATGATGAGGGTGGTGGAGAAGAAGACACAGAGGCTTTTGATATGGCTGCCTTGAGGAACCTCAACATCATGCGAGACACCAAGACCAGAAGGGATGTGACACCTGAGATTCAGTTCTTGAGCAGACCAACTTTTAAAAGTATCCCAGATAATGTCATTTTTAGGGAATTTATCTGGGAAAGACTAAAGGAAGCTGACGTGGACCCCTGCGCGCCACCCTACGACTCCCTGCAGACATACGCGTTTGAGGGGAACGGCTCGGTGGCAGAGTCGCTCAGTTCTTTAGATTCCATCAGCTCAAACTCTGACCAGAACTACGATTACCTCAGTGACTGGGGCCCTCGTTTTAAAAGGCTTGCAGATATGTATGGGACTGGACCAGACTGCTTATACTCCTAGCCTTGGAACCTTTCTCTGAAAATGCACTGAAGAATATTAAAACAGAAAACTCAACCTTACAGACTGAGGAAAGTTGTAAATATTTCTCCATTTTTAAAATTTTAGGTTGTTTTTTTTTTGTCTTGGTGGAACATATCTTCATTAGACTTGTCCTAGGGACTGCACTGACCACACAAAATATGAGCATTTGGTGGCATTTTTGATAAAATGAAATGCTCAGCCACGTTCAAATAGATAGCAACCCTCAAATACCTGCAGAGGCAACTCACTTTCAAGAGTATGCAGTCACTTCAGCGAGCTGGTGATACTCTGTAGATGCCTTCACAGTATTGCTATATTGAGAGTACAGAGTCTCTTGTTTAAGAAGAAATAAACTTCCAAGTATATAACTCAACACAATATTACAATACATGGTATTTACACATGCAAGGATTTTTTTAGCAAATTTTCTTTACAGTGGGCATACAGCTTACTAGAACAAAAGCAGAAGGACTGATGAAAACAAACAGAAACCCAGGAAGTATTTTTTTTGTGTTTCTCTGTTTGTTCTCAGAGCTATTTAATTAGAAGCCTGTAATTTTCTGAGTAGTTTTTGAGAAATTATTGTTTGTACTGAGAAATTCCACAGTGTTTGTCATCAACTTATGAAGTAGCTTAAAATCCACATAAAATGAGAAATATGGAGGTGTAGTCTTATGCCTGGGAAGTTTTGTGATGCCCATGTAGGTATAGAAAAGGTGTTGCTATCTATTTGCTATTTTTTTATTCTCTCTTCTGATTTGTACAGGAGAATTTATCCTTTTTTATTATTGTTTGACATAAAGTATTATATTTATTTTGGAGCTCCAATCTCCACTAAATTCAGGTCCATTTTACTGCCTTATGGTTTTAGACTTGTCAGAACGTGCTGATTTTTCTCCATTCTCAGATAAATGTAGGAAATGAAGCATGGAAGTGGAGAAATTACAGTAAACAATGCCACCCACCATTCATCCCACAGAAAGGAGAGCAGCTCCAAGGATGTGCAGTTGTTCTTCTGAGCCATTACAAAGTCTGAGACATTTAAAGAAAATATTTGTACATTGAATTTTTTGAAAGAAGACTGCAGAGGTAGCTAGGAGTGTCTTCAAGGCAAGATTTAGTTTTCAAGTTTAAACACGCTGTATTCTTCAAAGACTGTAAACACCTTGCTTTTCTTCTTCCCCTTCTCTTTTGCTGCTGATGAATCACAGCAAAAGATTTTTAAATTTCTTTCTTGTGTTAAGCAATGTAGTACTATTAACTTCAGAAGTCGTCTTTAGATCTTGCTGCACATAAGTATTTTTTCCCCAAGGTGTTAACTCACTGCACATAATTTCTATGCTGGTTCAGGAGTGCCAAAACAGAAGGACAACTATTGTTGGTTAATATACTGTATGGTTTTGAAGTAGGATTTCTTAGAATAAGACAACTTTTTTATGATTCTGACAATATTTATACTTCATCTTTCATGATTTGTTACTAGATAATAAGGCATATATTCAAGTAAAATAGTGGGTTTAAGTATTATTTCAGACTTTTTTTTGTTTGTTTTAGATAAAATGTAGATGAGTTTCTAAATTAGAGTCTGTTCCTGCAAAATTTTTGCTTGTATTTAACTTGAGATGACTTGACCTACCTGCATTTACTGAGAGGTACACAGAATTGTTTGCAGAACTGTTTGTTAACAGAAGGTACTCCACAGAGGATGGTGCTCACACTTAAAGTACTTCGTTCTGAGAGAAGGATCCTTGTACTGAAATCCTAGTGTATGACTGATGTGAGGCTGGGGGATGGGAAATTATCATTAAGGCTTTGTAATTTTTGCAGCCCAGCATTATCAATTAACTATGTGAAAGTGGCCTTCAGCTCCATCAGAGAAGAAAAATAATTTTAATCATCTACAACATACTTAATTTGAGTCACATTTTAATAGACAATCATTATTTCATAATTCAGTAGATTTGCTTCTAGTTGTATTAAATATATATATATAGGCATATATATATATATATGACAGATTTTGTAATGGAACTGAAAGATATCGTCCATGACTTTTAGTCATACATGTAAGATTTTCAATAAAAAATTTAAAAATACAAAAAAAAAAAGAGCCATGTGTATACGGTTTAATGAGAGCAAGATATGCTGCAGAATTTAAGCAGGTATTAAATCAGCAAGGTTCTGAGAGAACAGTTTTTCATTAATCTCCTTGTTGTTTGTGGGAAGATAATTCATGCATCTGGATTAAGATGTCAAAAATGCTGATTTTAGCACGTAACAGTTGCAGGAGATTTAAATGTGGTTTAGAGTAAACAGCCCAAATTACTCCTTTTCCACCTTCTGTATCTGTAAAAAAACCCAAAAAGCTCCACTATTTGGAAACTATGTTACGGTGGGGGCTTTTTTGGTGTGCTTTCTGTGGTAAAAAATATCCTTTTTTCTGCTACCATAGAAACTCTTGCATATGTATGTTTTCTGTTGCACAGTTCTAATTTAGTGAAGTTTGCTGTTACACTCTACATGCTTGCCTCCTGCTTGCCTTCTGCTTGCAGTAAGAAAGAAAGGTGGAAAGGTAGAACTCCCTTAGGTTCGATGGCAGACGTTACTATAGCATAAGGGTGTGCATAATACACTTACTATATAATGCTCACCAAAAATTACCTCGACTATAAGTTTTGCAGTTTGTAATCTAATTCAAATTCTTTCTCTCAGTCTTATTTATGTTGCATAGGTGGATGGCATAAAGTATATTCTACTGACTAAATGTAAGAAATATTTTCTCTGTCCTGGAAAGGTAATGAAATTATTTGGGCAAATTAATTAAAACAGCCCTTTAAAAAGACTTCCAATCATATTTATTTATTTAACTTTCTGAAAAGCTTCAGTATCTAACTAGAGGCCATAAATCCTAGATAAAAAAATGTATCAAACATTGCAATCACTCCCATCTTGCAGTGGAATAACGTCTTTCCTTTCACTATATGCCAGTTTAATAGTTTTATTTTAAATTGAGATTTCCAAGAATCTTGAAAAATGCTCAGCTTCAAGAGTGCTACTAAAATACCCCTACATAAAATTAAGCTGTTTGAAGAACACTTAAGGTAAAGACTTTTTACTCTCTTTGGACCAGTATGAAATATACTGAATTCAACAGAATCAAACAATGGAGATTCTGGCTTACATTTCTTATTCAAAAGAATAAACTTAGTGTACTTACTCTAGGTTATATTCCCACTAAGACATAGCACAGGCCTTACTAAGCCTTCTAGTTCTGATAGATGCTTAATATAATCACTGTAGGACTCATGAAATTTGATGCTACCAACTCAAACTTCTCCTACTCTCTAAGAATTAACAGAGAAAAAACCCCAACTTTGTTTTTACTCTTTCTTTTATTTGTTGTTTTGAAAGGGAGTGGTAGAATTCATCACAATGTTCCTTTCCAGTTAAAGTCTCTTCTCAATTATTTTTCCTGTTTACCCTTCAGGTGCTAGCAATAATTAGTAAAAATATTTCCTGTCCTTTTTTCTTTTTAGACATTCTGCATGAAAGCACGTTATGAAATATAAAATGGCAGCATCTTATTTTTATGGACAAATACTCTTGTATGATATAAAGGAAAGTCATAGTTTGTCATTCTGAAAAGGAAATAAATACACTATAAAGCATACAATTACATTGATTTTTAAGATCCTTAAAGAGTTGAAAGGTGAACACAATTAACTATATCAAATCTAGTATTAAATTCTTGATTGCAATCTGTCATGTAACTGATTTTAATTTTTTATGTATAGAATTTTTGTCTACTTTAGAATCTATGTAGAGTAATACTGCTTTGAGACATCATTGTATTCACCTCATTAGTGACAGAAGGGGTCATCTATATTTTTATTGGTCTCTGACTGTAAAAGTGAATTGCTAAAGATAGAAATGTCGCTTTATTTGTTTGACAGAAATGGGAAAGTCTACAAGACACCAAGAGCTCTACAAATTTCTGTCTTAACTATGGCATCCCTAAGTTTACCAGATCTACATTTAAGTTTGCCAGATACATCCTAAGATATATTTTCACCCTAGAATGATTTCTTCTACACCAAGAATTCTTTCTCAGTTCATTTTTAATGCAGCTAAAAATGTATTTAATTGTTCACTGATTTTTATAAATTTCTTCCTTAACTGTTGTTCTTTGAACTAGGGGAATCTCAGCATACAATATGATCTATTTTCTAGAAGGTAATGAAAAAAAAGATCTACATATAATAGGCTATACTTTGTTACTATAATTTACATCTTCTCACAAAAGAAAGAAAAAATCTTTCCCTATGGTACATAAAATCTGCATACATTAGACCACACAATTGCATACAGAAATATATTCGTTGAAAAAACTTGATTTACCTCATCATTATATGACACAGGATTGTAATGGAATCTTTATATGGAGCCTTATATATCTAATCAAACACAATGAAAGAAGAAATCAGCATAAAAATTTTCTGAAATCAGAAGAAAATCTCCTTTGAAGCCACAGTGGTGTGTTGCATACAGTCCTCATATGTGAACACGTATTTTCTACAATTATATGTACATTTAAACATTCCACTCCTAAACAATTTCTTTTAAAATACCTTTTTTTAATCAGAGGGTATCTGGAAAAAAGTAATCCTACTCTCAAAAACTTTGTTTATCCCCATCAATGACTGAGGTAGAAAAATATAATTAAGGCTCAGGCAAAACTTTCAACATTGCCCCCATGATGAAAGCAAATTGGTTTCATATTTTGACCCAAAGTAGTTTAAAAGCTGTTAGAAGTGTTGCAAGGACTGTGATTTCCATAAATTTTTTTAAGAGATGGTATCAAATTGAAATTCCTATTCCTAGAAATGGTGTAAAGTTGAGTTTAATATTTGGATGATTAACTGAGGTCATAAACCTTTTGTGCAGCATAACAGCAAGCTGAATGCTGAACCACTACTGAAAAAAAATCAAGGATTTTACTTTCTACTTCTATTCACCAGTATCTTGGTCAAAGTCAGAATTTCTTTTCACTGTATACCAAAGTAAAATCATTCTGAGTCTAAGCTGAACACAGTAGGAAATTAAATCCTGTCTCTTCTTCACATAGGCTAAAAGACCATTTACCTTGTCATTCTATTCAAGTATTTTTGTCTGATAATGTCTTGACTGCCTAGGTCATTCTACCTGAGACCTGTGAAGTTGATGTGGTTTGGGGGTTTTGTGGGGGTGAGGTTTGGTTGTTTATGTTTTTGTTAATGTTAAAATGGGTATTCTTGCTGAATTGCTTATGTTTGAATGAGCTGACCTTTTTCATTGAATTTTTTGGGTTTCCTTTTCTTTGGTCAAAACCATACTGGCCATGTATATCCTGACTTTTTCTCTATTTTGACTCCAAACCCACCTTTTTCTGTACTGTTAAGAGCACAATAGAAAGTCCTGCGGTGTTCCCTCTCTTTGGTGTCAAGAAACTATGAAGAAAAAGGTAAACATAGGATCAATAGACTGCAGTGAAACTAATCTGTCATTTTCTTGAAACACAAGCTCACAAATTCCATAGTTGAGATGCCATTAACACCATTCAAATCAAGACATTGATTTAATTTTAAATCTTTATAATGTTCTGGTACTACTATCAGCAATTTTTATACATTTTATGAAATCGCATTTTAAAATTGTCAAGGTTTCATCATTATTATTTATATCACGATCTTGATGCACAGAAGAAGGAAAAATTACGAAGTAAAACAGCCCAAGTACAAAATGCCCCTATGTGCACTGACATTTAGTGCAGCATTTTAATTACTGCTCTGCCTTAGTATTCCTCATATGCTGATAGCTTTTCCTCTCTTTGAGGCTAGCTACTGATAAATTAAGATAGTGTGATTTCGAGCCAGATATTCAAGCCACATTAGACCCTTTGAGTCTAACAAGAATATTCAGTCTGAATTTTAATGTCCTTCTATTTCCTTAATGATCAGAACATTCATTATTATTGTCATCAGAGTGTTGAAATTTTATGGAAAAAGAAGTGTTTACTGATTCACCTAAAAAATGCTAGGCAAAATCTTGTTCATGTTGAAGTACTTGGCAGATCTCCCTATGGCTTTCAAGAGGTGTCAAGATTTATACATTGGTAGGGGAGACAGATAAATGATCACTTACATCATCAAGATGGGAGATTGTTGCTTTGAGCTGGATACCTTTTCTTTTTACACAATCTCTTCTACTGACTTTCCCATTTTGGAAGACACAATCTCTTTCTTTTAATGGTAATGTAAATAGCTTAATAGGATGTTTTTAATGGCATAAGCTACTTACTATCAGCATAGTACACATAATCTTGCTGTAATGAATATTATCCTTGCTTATAAAGATAATTTCTGTTCACATGCTAAATAGAGAGACTGTTAGGAAATGTTTACATTTGATGAAGTACCAATGGTAAAATACTGCCTGGAGAAGAAGCCAAAACCAAAGCAAAACACAAACAACGGTTTCTCCTTAAAATAAAAAACACACAGAATTTCCAGGCTATCAAAATTAAATATCTTATACTTTCCTCAGACTGTGGGACCATATGTAGCTTTACTGACTCCTATGACTGTAGGTACAATCCAAATTAACTATAGTCTTCTTGTTTTCAAATATGTTGTCTTGTTGATTCTTGAGATTTTGTTAACATAGAAAAGGGCTGTATCAAAAAAAAGAGAGGTTAAAAGTATCAAGCTTTTTCTGGTGTTTTTAGTGTTTCATAGATGATCTAATGATGTGAAAAATAGTGTTTTACCAGATGCTATCTGAATACAATTTCCTCTGAGCTAATAATATTTCCACCCTGTGGAACAATATCTTCCAACAGTCTGCAATATTTAGCCTGGCCTCATCTCATTCAAATATAAAGAAAGAGGTATTAAGGGGAGAGATTAAACACCTAAGTAAGTGATAAGCTTTATAAGAAATTTTCAGTTAGTCAAAACATTAAGTTTTCCTGTTTTATGTGTGAGGAACACATGAATGGAGCTCTCATAGGACATACAGCTTGTTGATGCAGCTATTGATTCTGTCTGGATATTTGTTCATGTTTTTTCCCCTTCAGTTTCTAGTAGTTTGTGACTTGATTTATCTTTCAGTGTAAGTTAGTATATGATAACATAATAAAATAATATGAAAAATTGATACTTCAAAACAGCTGATCATGAAAAATAGGTTAATATAGTATGTTTGACATATTTTTTTTTACTGCAGCTTAGCACAGGTCAATATACTTTATTGGGACTCAGAGATTAATGTAGGCCAACTTGGCTCATGCACAAAGCACTCCCATGAAGGAATTTAAATTCAAATAGCTACTACAAAATGTGGAGTTATTTGAATATTCAAAAGCCACTGTTCCTTGGAAATAAGCAGAGGTAACCAACAATCCATAATTCTTGTCCTTCTGGGGACGGATAGATATATTCAGAGAAGACAAAAAGGGCAAGCTCTTCAAATTTAACACCTGTAGTGAATATGCATGAAAATCCAATTGACTACTACTGAAAGCAGGATAGAAGCACAGGAGGCATGTCAGTGGCATTCTTTCTAATCAGTCTAATTTAGCCAATTATCGTCATCTCTATTAAGAGTTGTCTTACTTTAGTTTGGGCTTGGTGTATTACACAAAACACAACTGCAGAAACTGAAAAGGTTTACGTTGCCTTCTGGTCAATTTTGCATTCATGAAGAGGTAAAGCAAATACAGACCAAAGCTGTGGCCAGCTGGCTGTCTGGCAGTCTGGCCTCACCTACAGTATAGATAAGACTGATGGTATGGCTGAACCACTACTGAAAAAAAATCAAGGATTTTACTTTCTCCTTCTATTCACCAGTATCTTGGTCAAAGTCAGAATGTCACAGTCAGAAAGGGAAGATTTCCTTAAACCCTTGTGCTTGACTTGTGTGTCAGGACCTCAGGAAAGCCAAGACACTTGTGCCTGATCAGTTTGCCAGTATCCCATTATGGGGACTCTCCACGGAGCAGTCCACTGGAATGGAGGGCAGTTCAACTGTTCAAGCACACACAGCAATAGTGTAAGAGAGACCCCCTCCCAGGTGTGTGGTCGAGTGTGTTACCCACTGCTGGTGACTGCCAGCGCCCTTGAAGGACTCACACAAAGAATTTGCAGAATAACACTATTAGTATAATAGAAAATTGTGACAGGTTAAGGTCCAAAGGTTGCTGGTGATAGTAACTGACTGCAAAATCTTATTCAAAGCAATATATGGATAAGCTCTGATCCCTAGCAAAAGTTAGCTAGAGATAATAATTCAGTGTGCATAGAGCATGATTCTTACCTGATAGATGTCCCCATGGGGGGGAAGATATGTTAAGCTTGTCAACTGATCCCCGAAGTTATCATGGAGTCTTCCCTAACTTCTCCCCATTCTTAACTTGTATAATAATACTTCCTTGTGTCTAGTAGAGCTTGAGTGACTCTAGGCATACTCAGAGAAGGGTGCCCATACCTTGGAGGCAGGCAGCTTTGGGATGGAGGTGTTGATCAGTATTACATCTGAGGTAACCTTGGGATGGGGATGGGCATCAGTATTATATCTGAGGAGAGTGATTTCTCCCTGGTTTCTGGTTCAACAGCAAGACAGCTCTTTTTATCTCCCTTGGTAGGCAGCTAATATGTGGCTTATCAGCTAAAAAGTATCACTGAGTTCCCTCCTCTGCAAGGATTTCAACAGAGCTTGGTCATTGTTTCTCCACTCTGCTCCACTCAGCTTCATCCCCCCCTTAGCATATATTGTGTGTGGGAAGTCGGGCATGTTGACCACATTCCATCCAAGGAACAGCATTTTCCCCCCTATAATTTCTGTACTGTTATAACTTCCCTGTTTTCTTTATTTTTAACCCTCAGTCTTTTCCCTACAATGAATGACAATGTCTTGCTGCCTCACTCTTCATCCTTCCACCGCTCATCGCTTTCTCTAGCTGGAATTTCCTGGAGGAGAGTTGTAACTTAGTGAATTTTCTCTGGACTCATACCACTTATCACAGATGTTGATTAAACCTTAAAAACAGAACAGCAATACTAATGTTACTCTTACTACTAACACAGTGACACTGTCAAAACCAGACATTGTTGGTCTTGGAATCAGAATATCAAGTTATCTGCCCAGGTTTGTCAGTGATCTGATCTGTGGCACTGATTGATCCACTTTTGTCATCTGTTGATAAAAAGACCTGAAGAGGAACAGGAACAATACTTTGGAGAATGAAAATAATATGGCGATGTTCATGTAACAGTTTGATTTGTTTTTGTTAGTTTATTTCATTCCTGCCGTAAGTCTGGAGTAAACTATTCCCTAGCTAATGACAGCAACAATGTCATTTCAATGCTGTATGTAAGAAGGCAAGGAAGCTTCAGAAAACAACAAGCAGTCCTGAAAATTAGTTGGCATTAAGAAGGCATACAAATGAAATGTGATAGTCATACCAGTGTGATGGAATGCTGTAGGAAAAAAAGCCAAAACCCACAAAATGGCTTCCAATACTTTAATTTCATACATTTTATGATTCATATAGTTTCAAAGAAAAAGACATTAAATTAATTTTCTTAGCCATTCTGTCTTTGAAGTAAGCATTCTCTCAAATCTGCAATGAAACAGTGGCATACAAATATTTTGGAGGCCTAGTATACTTTGTAATGAAGTAAAAGGAAGCTTCCTAGCCTTCCACTGAGTATATACAGGGAGACAAAGACAAATACTTTATTGATGTTTTAATGTGAAAGAAGACATACTTGCAAGTAACCAGAAAGGTTTTGAGAATGTATTTTCTCCTCAGCTAACTTACTTCAACAGCTGAAGCTTGTTAATACCCAATCCTAAAGTAAAACATCTATCTTTAAAACCTTATGGTTTAACTAATATGAGACTAAAAAATAAAAACTTTATTGACATCGAAGCTCCATCTGAGGAGGGATAACCAATTTGTCTTTCTTGCCATTCAATCATAAGAAAACCCAATGTCTTTGTAAATTTGAAAGTCTGTCCTTTCTTTGGAAATTAGAAATTAAAGAAATTAAAAGCTCTCTCACTAACAAGTTTTATTGGCAAAGCAATGTGTGAGAAAAGCTAATGGCCTTGAACAGACTACCTTGCCAAATGATATCTCTAAGATTAATCTGCCATGTGTCTAAGGAATCATCAGGTTAGAAAACCAAAATCACTGCTCTGTTAGAAAACCCAGGTGGAGGCAGTTCAGGTAAGCTTTTATCAACCTCAGTAGAAAAACCGGTTTTTGTCTATCACTTTATCTCTGTTATTTGTTGGTGTATGGAAGTTATAGAAACCAATTGATACAGAAAAAAATTTCAACATTATTAGATTTAAAAGTGACCATGCTGTCCAAAACTAATGTGTGAAATAATTCATCAAGATTCAGGCCAATAAATCTGGACTGCTTATATTTTTTCTGAGTGAATTATAAAGGATGCCAATACTCTGACAGCAAAATTATTTTCTGAACTAAATGAGATCTCGTGGAACATGTGTTCTACTGTTTGCTTTCAACATGCTTAAGAGAAAAAGAAAACCAAAACACAGAGAAGCATAAGACATGAGTTCAAAGTTTTTGTAACTACAGTAGTTGTTTTATTTGTCTTCCAGTAGCTCAGAATTTGTGCAATATAGTGGCAATTATTTGGTACTATATTTTGTACCAGAGCAGCAGTGAACTGACCCAGAGGACAGCACGGTTTTTAGCATATTCAGCCTGAGAATGAGGCCAGTTCAGGATTTTAGAGGTATTTAGGCACATGACCAATGACAGTGTGGCAGCTAAAGACCTCTTAAGGGTGATGATCAGAGCTGTACCCTCATCTTCCAAATTCCCCAGAGACCAGATGTCTGAGGACAACATCCTTCAGACAGTGGAATGTGACAAAAGTCTCTACCTTAGGAAATCTAGCTATAGGAGAAAAAAGAGTCATAAATAAGTTTCATCTTTCGATGTTTTCTTATTGTATTGAAAGTGATCTTTCCAGTCTTTTATCTACAGATAACCAAAGCATCGTATGAACCTTTATCTGCACAATTCCCATTAAAAGTCTGTAAGCTTAATTCTTTAGAAAGTCTCCTTAATTATTCTTGGGAATCTTTGGCATTTAAAAAGGAAGTCTTTTAAAATTTCTGATTATCTATGCCTTTCTTCTCTATGTTTTGGGTTTGCCTGGCCAGGTTTTAGTAGCAGGGGGCCTACAGAGGTTACTTCTATGGGAAGCTGCCAGAAGCTTCTTCCATGTCCGTCAGAGCCAATGCCAGCTGGCCCCAAGATGGATGTGCCACTGCCTAAGGCCAATCAGAAATGGTGATGCCTCTGTGATAACATATTTAGAAGGAAAAAAGTTATTGTGCAGATGTAACTGTGGCCAGAGGAGAACAGGCTGAGAATATGTGAGAGGAACAACTGTGTAGACACTGAGATCATTGGAGAAAGAGGGGGAGGAGGTGCTCCAGGTGCTGGAGTTTGCCCTGCAGGCTGTGGAAAGGGACTCACTCCTGATCAGTTCATGAAGAACTGTAGCCTGTGAGAAGGATTTACACTGGAGAAGTTTATGGAGAAAAATTCCTCTTCCCAAGCAGTGGCAGAAACAACATGTGATAAACTGACCACAACCTCCATTCCCTGTTTCCCTGCACCCCTGGGTGGGAGGAAGCAGAGCTGGGAAGGAGAGAGGTGTGTGGGAAAGGTGTGTTTAAGATTTGTTTTACTTCTCATTATCCTGCTCTGATTTTGTTGGTAATAAATTCCATTAATATCCCCAAGCTGATTCTGCTTTGCCCGACTGTAACCAGTGAGCGAATCCCAGTCCTTAACTCATGAACCTTTTCCTATATTTTCTCTCCTCTGTCCAGTTTTGGAGGTGAGTAATAGAGAGGCTTTGGTGGGCACCTGGAATCCAGACAGCATAAACCAATGCACTCCACATGCTGGATGAAGAACCATACATCAATCAGGCTCTTCTTTTTAATATTTAGTCTTTTATAAAATCTAATTTTTTGACAATATGAGCTGCAGTATAAATCAGAGTATCTTGTGTTTAGAAGACTAGCAAATTACCTGGGCTTAGGATAAAGCTGTAATAGCTCCGGAAACAACTTATTCTTTTTATTTTTTAAATGCTTTTTCTATAAGTAAGAGCCTACTGATTTCTGCATTACAAGACAGACAGCAAATGTAACGGGTGTTATACATATTGTCCAAGGACACAGAGACATGTTATTTACACCTAACAGGCAGAAGAGTGAGTGTGTACAAGATGACATGATGTTAGACTAAAAGGATGCAACTTTAACCAGCTTGGAAAAAGAACATCTTGTTTACAACTGAGTGTATTCATCAGAGAGCTGTTAAGTATGAATTATTAAACTTAAAGCACTTCAGAAAATGTAATTGAACATGGAAGAATAAATATATAAATTAAGTCTGCAAGAAAATTAACCTTCTATTTCTAAAAGGTATATAAAATATAATATTAGCATAAAGTTTAAAGGTCAATTAGCAGTGGTAGTACACCAGTATTATGGAGGTTAGCCTTACTGGGAGCTTGAAAAATAAATGACTTTTCACATGATTTTACAGACTTCTGTTAAAACCTACTCCTTCACTTTTTTCTTTTAGTTCTCCTCTCCTTATTCCTCTTCACTTCTTTTCTCCTTTAATAAATCAGTTTTTTTATGCAACATCTCAATCTCTAAAAGGTCAAGATATACCAGGCACTCTCACTATTTGAGTTGCAAAACTAGATTGAAGGAATGGATTTTGTAATCAGTGCTTTTGGTAGTGCTGCCTTCTAGATCCATCTGCAACAAAATTCTCTACTGCTATTTACATGTGGTCAGAATATTTCCTCTTTTTATAAAAGGCAGGCAAAAGACATAAAACCAATAGACTGCCTTATGTCTTTTTCTTCTGCATGTGTATTCTATGAATTCTAAAAGAAAAGTTTTCAAGAAGTTGTGGCACTGTATAAAGTAAGGATGGAGTAAGACAATGTACTTCATGCCTCAGGAAGTTAATAGTGAACCAGGAAGAAAAACCTCATACCTATATGAAGTGAGTTGTGAGTTGAAACTAGGTCATAGAGTGTAAGTCCTCACATAACTGCTGACCATTAATTTAACATCTTTTCCAGCAATCTCAATAAAGACAAAAAGAACTAAAACAACACGCAGAGTAAAATACCCTTTTGCTGTCCATCTGGATACAAAATGTTTCCTTCAGGCCTTTTTTTAAAGTGACACCAGCTGTATTAGCCATCACAGAGAAAGAACAAGAACGCTTTAGATGTTAATGGACTGTTAATTCAGCATTTTTCTTACAGCATTGGAAACAAAAGAATATTGTTGACTAAGGAAAGATAATTCAAGTTAAGGTCAGTCATAAAACCTTTCTGATATTTAATATCCTTCGGTGCTCAACTTTCAAAACTTCTATCAGTTATGTTCAAATCAGGTCAAAAGTAATCATTAAATTATATATGTGTTTAGATAGACTTTAAATCCAGTTCTTGAAAAAGTTCCAAATTCTTCCTTTTTCCTCACTTTTTTTTCCCCTTTCACTTACAAGAAATTGCAGAAGTTCCTTATGTAACAATCTCAGTAAAATTCTGGAAGTAACAATTCAAATAAGTCTGAAACACTACAATTTTCTAGGCATATATTTTAAAATAGATATCATAATAACTTTAGGGACAAAATATTCTTGCACATGGAGAGGGCAGATATCTCTACCAAATACTGAAATGAAGCAGGGAAATAAATTCTTTTAGATCAGAAAGCATATTTATAAAAGAGTTAGCCACAGAAAGTAATCTGAGATATTGAAATGTAAGACAAAAATTAGCCTCTGACTTTTTAGTTTCTTACTTCTAATTGACAATGTTGATTGGCTTGAATGATGAACACAAGTATTGGAATGGAATGAGCAAAGAATTATTTTCTGTAAAAAGGACAAATTTGAGCAGGAGGGCACTCATATGGAAGAAGTGCAAGCCTTACTGAATGAAAAGAAAACTGACACAAAACAATATAATATATGTCCAAACAATTATTAGGAAAACAATGACAAAGTATAGAAAAAGACTCTCCAATAATTTTTCCTATGACAAATTTGCAAGGAAGTACAGAAACAAAGTGAAAATAGTCAAAATACAGTTAAGCTGAGTCTTTTAAAGAAAATTACATCTGTCAGTGACAAAGATAAAAATAGAAAAGGGTCAGCAGGGATAGGAAACAGAAGAAAAGTGATACTAATACATGCTCAGAAAGGAGAAAAGATCAAGGTTAATCTATTCCAGTTGCCAAAGGAATAGTTTTGCCTCAGATTTTCTTTTTTTCAATGTAACTACTATACAGAAAAAATATGGTAACCAATGGTAATAAAAAACCCCCACACCAACAAAACGATGACAAAAAAAGAAGTATATGACAAAAGTAAGAATATCTATAATGTAAACAAAACTTAGATTTCAAATTATAAAAAAGTCAGAATAATCCCTTAGTCTCTGTCTTGAAGAATCTAGTCCTTAAAAGAATCATCATTTGAAATTGAAAGTCCAGTACTATGAATGAATGAATGAATAATGGAAAAGCTCTCTGAATGAAGAGAAGAAAACACAGCACTGTATGTACATCAGATATATGCATGTAACAGGCCTCAGTGATGTATAATGGCCTAGAACATATTTTGGAGAAAAAAATTACCACATCCATGCAGCTCTGTGGACCTTTGAGTAAGTTATAAAATTATTATCTAGCACAGTAGATTCACTCCATATATATTTTTTGGAAATAAACATATATGCATATTTTGTGACAGCTGATCTATTAGATCAATGTAGTCAAGTCATTCCAATCTATTTAGAGTTACAAAACACTTCATACAGTTCCCTATAGAGGAGTGGACTTATATTCATTAGAACTTAGGAGTAGATAGGCAACAGGAATGTGGCAAAAGTTGCCTTGAACAGATCAGACTGGGAAGAAATTAGATAACGATTTCCTTCAGTCATTTTTCTTGGGGTAAATATGTTTAATATTTTCTTTAGAGAATTTTATGCAGGAAGCAAGTGGGCACCCTGAAATGTGGAAGTGTTAGAAAGTGGACATTATTATCCAGACCTGATCAGTAAGTGGAAGAGTTGGATGAACTTGGGAGCTAAAGCAATGGAAATGAAATAAAATAAAATAATAAAAATTTAAAAGATAAATAATTTATGATTAATGAGAATTGGAGCCTATAAATGTAAACTACATTCATTGTATGAAAGAAAGGAAAGGAAAATTTGAGTACATTGGTAAATAATAAGATGACTGTGACATGGCTGTGAAAATAATAATAATATCCTGGAGTGCATCAAACAAGGAACTCCCATTACAGATAGGAAAATATTGCTCCCATTTTGTAACATATTGTCAGGATCTTACTCAAAATATTGTATACAATATTACTCAGCTGATAATGATGAAATTTACCTGAATTAGATACCATAAAAGATCGTAAGGAGGACTGTAAAAATGAAAAAAATCCCTATGAAATCATGTTAGAAGAGATAGTAAAAGGTGGAAGGAAGATTACTTTCTTTTTAAGTGTGAAAATATAAGGACAAGAGTGATCTGCTTTAGAAGACAATGCTTATGCATGACTGTAGGGATATGAGATGGTCATGAATAATGTTGTCATCACAATCAGAAAAATGTTTCTAAGAAAGGTCCTGGGATCACATTTCTAATGATTTTGGCTTTAACACTGAAGTTTAAAAGATTAGAGAAAAAGAGATTACATAAAACAAAACCCCTAATTCTCATGATGAAAGATTGTATGAATTCAACTCATTTAAATTTTCAAAGGCTGTTAGAATTAAATGTTTAATTGGTCAAAAATTACAACCCTGATTTTTGTTACTACACAGAAGTTACATGTCACCAAGACTGCCTAGACAAATAAATTTGCTCTTGTTTTGGTGTTCCATCTTTCATTCTTCTTCCCAAAAAGCATTTGGAGACTGATAACTGACTACTGTACAGATTCAAAAGTAGCTCTAGCAATACTGATAATTTTTCAAGTGCCTACATGCTATTTCATACTTAGATACAGAACTTATCATCACATATCATTAAATTAATAGTCAGGAAGTAATTAAAGACTGACTGTCAGAAAACATTGGAAATTTATTTTAATTTGTTTTCAGTTTTCTTACCTAGATGGTTTCCTCTGACAAATGCTCATATTCTTCCTGTAATCTAGGACACTGTCAATGTCCTTGATGAACTCAGCTTTATTTCTGTGCATTTTTTCAGCTTTTGATCTGATGTTGAAATACTGAAATCTTTGATTTGTTGAAAGAACATAGTATGGTCACTTGTGAGTTTAGGTTTCCCAGTGCTTATCCAAGGCATTCAACCTACAGCCGGTGAGCACCCACCTCTATTGCCATAGAACTTTTTTTTTCTTGCAATCTCTTTTTCCTTTTTTTATTGGCATTTATTTATGCATTTAAGCTATGTTATTGACTTTCTTTTTCCTACATGATAACAGAAATAGTACCCCATTTTGTGTAATTCTTGTTTGTTGGGGTCTTAAAGCAGTATTCTGGGTCTGAAATTTACAATTTTGATATTGCAAGGAACAAAATTCTAGAAGTTAGAGCGCCTTAAACACTGAAAATGTACCTCTAAAATCACTGGTTTTAGTTAAGCTACTCTGACTTCTTTTTTTTTTCTCTTTACTGAAACTTATCTCACCTTTTCCAGTTTCTCTCATTTCTGGCTGAATATCTGAAACTCCCTGTTATCATTCCTATACTGTATGTCACTCAAGACCGCTTTCCCAGTAGTTAATTGGGAAAAGACAGCTCAGGCTGGCAGGAATAGCCTCATGATATTTGCACGCAGGAATCTTCATCACTGAGTTATCACAACTGATGCTGCTCTATATATATCACCGAGCAGAAAAGAGCAAGAAATTCGGAAGACGTGGAGTATTTTTCTACACAGGACTCTAGAAGAGAAATGAGCAAAAAAGAAAGAGAGATTTTGTTGGACAAAATTAAAAAGGTAAATTGAGATTAAGGAAGGAGAAAATGGTATGTTTAATACTGTCTTGGGGTGACTTTGTGATGTGTATCCCCTATCGCTGCCCCATGCCCAGAAATTAATTTAGTGTCTTTCTGTGCTGTTAAATTGAGCCTGAGAGGGGGGAGGAAAAACTGAGCAAAAGTTCTTCAAAGCAGTTTGCAGCTTGTTCAAGGTCACACAGAGATAGAGACTTTTTTTTCAGCTGCAGCAGCAGAGGGGGAGTGGGGAAGGCACCCGGCTTGATTTCAGCCAGTTTTTTCAGCTCCTTTTTCTTTCTCCGGAGAGAGATGGAGAGTTGAACTTTTGTTTTCCTGGGATTTTGGTTTTTTCCTTTTTTTCTCTGCTAGACTGTTTCAACAGCAGAATACATTGGGAGGACTTTCCACCAAGGCCTTCACCCTGGAGGTGGGCCCACCACCCTGTCCCAGCTCCAAGGAGGGGGAGAGAGATCTATGGAAGGACTCTGAAATTTTCCCAGGTTTCTCTCAGCAGAGTGAGAGCTTTTATTATTTAGCATTATTATCCTTTTCCTGTGTGTTTGTTCAATAAATAGTTTTTATCTCTTTCACTTTCCTTCAAGGAAAAAAGTTTTTCTTCCCGAACCTGGTGGGGGAGGGGTGGTTTGTGGCCTGCCTTCTCTCAGAGGATGTATTTCTAAATTTGGCCAAACCAGCACAAATACTGAAGGAATAAGCATAATTTCAATCAACAGTTTTACTATTTTTATAGGCAAAAAATAAATAAATGTAGACCAGTTTGGAAACAGACTTGTATGACCATATATAGTTTTTTTCTTCTTAATCTTTTTCTTCTTCACTGCTTTCCCTTGTTTATTATGACAAGAAAGTAGCAGGAAATTGATGGACATATTTTCTCAGTTCTTTTGTTATCTGTTTTAAAGCACTAATTTTTACATAATAACTTTATGAAATACATATTTTTGAAGTAAGTACCATTCATATGCAGAAAGTAGGATGACTTGAAATATTAGATACACTCACAGCAGAAACATGCTGCCTTTAAATCAGTAGTGAAACTGTTTCCCCTAATTAGGGAAAGGTCTGTGCAGAATAAAAATAATAATGGCAGTGAAAAAATTCAGATTTATATTATGTGCTGTGTGTGAAGAATTCAAAGTATTCTTGAAGCTCAGTAGCATTTAGCCAACCATCAAAACTCTGTTGACACGGGAAACTAAGAATAGGGGCATTGACAATTTAAATGACCTACCCAAGGCCACACAACAATTCAATTCCAGTAACAAAAATAAGATTCCGTAATTTTAGTTTCCTTCATACCTAGCTATACCTCATTCCTGCCAAGCATCTGTCTTACAGACAAGTACCCTTGTTCTCAATTGTGAAGTGAAATGAAAGGAAATGAAGTCACCTTGTGTAATTTTATTAGATGACCTGTCTTAATGAAATATTGAATCCTCTAAAGATGGTGCATAGAATTTATCTTTCTGGTCCTAAATATGCTAATAATATTGTTTTACTCTTTCTCCTGCAGAAATTTTGAAAACAACAGAAATGTGGCAGTGTCACCAGACGTGCATGCTTACAGGACCATCTTTTGCAGCTGGGGAGATTTAAGACTAAAAGAGAGCAGATGTGACAGCTAAGGACTGACTGCATTAGCAGCTTAAATACAAAGAAAATGGCATATCAGACAGAAATGTGAAGGAAGTGAAATACCTTCTATCTAAATATACACATGCAGTCGCAGCTGTTTCTGAGGTAACACAATGTGCCTTTCTGAACAGTAATTCCCCAAAGCAGGTGTAACTTTCAAGGGATAAGTCAGTGCAAAAAGACATTCCGAGCTATAACATTTCTAACACCAGCAGTTAGTTATTTTAGGTGATTTTTTCTTGACACAGGTTTTTTTAATAATTACTAGGAAAAGTTTGCCAGGAAAATAAGTGCAGTCTTCTGTCAATCTCTATATATGCTTGCTGTAGGGTGATCTGTGGTTTGTAAAACAAGAAAAAAATAAGTTGATAAGAAAACCAGGAGGAGCAAGAGGAAGTACGGGGTTAAAGTTTCACTGCCTGACAGAACAGCTGTCTATAAATCTTCTGTGCATCTTTTACCTTTGCAAAACTGGGTACTAGCCAGAAGTGTACAATCCAACATAGGCAGGGAATCCAATCTTTTACTGCCTGAAGCCTCTGTAATTTCTTGTAGCTTTTCAGTTTGCATGTAAAATGCTACTATTCTGATCATACCCCCACTTCTTTGCACACAAGATAGTGATTACCTAAGGCAGTGTGGAATCAGACCAAGAAATACAGGGAAGAGGACTCTTTCCTTATGATCGATATTTAAGTACGAAAATACAGAATAAGAAGTAACACATGAGTTTTCATGAGTATTCACCTTTTTTTTTTTTCCACAGTGTTTGCAATAGCATTAAACATTTTTTAATTATGAATTCAGACAGGTGTTAAAATATTCAAACTGTATAAAATTTTCCAATGGATTACCAATGCATTCAAATGCATTTAAAATTACATTTTTGTGGCATACCTGTATAAAACTCTACTTACTCATGTCTGCAGAAGTCCTATTTAAAACCCATGCAAATATTTAGAAAATGAAACTCCTTCTGTATCACTTTTGGGTGCTGTAATGTACTTTTTTCAGAGTGCTAGGGGACTAAAATACCTAACAATGCATGGAATGACTATAAAACATCTACCTGTTAGTCTTTTATAGTCTTTGAGTACATCTTGGTGCACCTTAATCAGTTTGTAACATACTCAAAGGGAGGTTTACAGTGAAGGACTACAGATTTTCAATTGCAACAGGATTTGTGTGCTTGTTATTGCATATGGTCCCACAAAATCTTTTACAAGATGCGATCATTCATACTTATATTTTTTATTCACAGATTGAAAGTAGAGATCTACAGCTAAGAAAGATGTGACTGGCTGCTTTTCAGCACTATAATGGAGAGTAATCATCCATCATTTATGTTCTCCTTCCCCCTCACACAGCCTTACTCATATGTGGTAATAACTGCAGTTTGGATGAAACTGCAGCAAATATAAAATATCCAGGTTCTGCTGTAATTTTGAGAAATGACAACATATTTATGTGAATAATTTCTAATACTGCATCAGCATTTTAGGTAAGAGGATTATGTCATTCAAGGAAACCTTGAAAATCTGTAGAGATATGTTAGGACATAGGTAATATAAAGTTAATAGACACAAAATATTAAGAGTGGCTATAATTCAGACTAAAGGCCCCATAATCAAAAGTGAAAAATTAGTTTAGAGGAAACATAGCAAGTAGAGGCTGTGCTGCAATGCCCTCAAAAAAACTTTCCTAGGCTTGAGATGGGGACTGTATTTCCAGGACACAAGGAAGATGGTATGTCCTAGTCTGTACTACCCAGATGAAAGCTGAGAAGGCAAAGCGCTTTCACATCTCTAGGCATATATGTTCTTCCTGCCTTTTATCCCACTCAGGGATATTTATTATTATTTATTATTTATTTGTTTTTCTCAAAAAAATCTGCCCATTGCTGTATAAACATACTTCACTTCAGAGACTTCATATTCTTTGGTAATGATAAGTTTACTAGTCAGAGAACCAAGGACCATTATGAGTTCATGAAAATTCCTCAGCTGTCACATCTGACCAGGCAGTAAAACTTACTGATTGGCACAGTTAGCTTACAAACCATGCAAGAAACAGGTTATTGCATTTTGAGAGATGACTTTCATCTATTAGTTGACATGATTAGTTGAGGGGAAATTGATTCTGTAACTTTCATTTCTATGGAACTGCAGTAAAATCATTAATATTGGTGTGAATGGATAATTAACAGTATTTTTCTGCTATAGAAGTAATGGAAGAAAAAGCAGAAAACTAAGCCTATGAGAATAGCATGTCCTGATAGCATGTAGATGAACAGCTGACCATCAACACCCACTCACATTTATGCATTGATTTTCAAAACATCTGATTCAATAGACAAATAGCTGAATAAATTCTGAAGGACTGTAGAGGTTGAATGAGATGGAGAGATTAATCTCTGAAGAGTCCAACAGACACATGAAAAACAGGCAAGCTAGTCACCCACCTAAGAAAAACTGAGGAGGTAATGAGGTGTTCTTTGGAACCTGTATCATCCTGGGCCCATTATTGTACAAGATTGTTGCTCATTGCACACTGAAGAGGATGCTAAACCACAAAAATCTTGGTGTCTGTGAGTATGTGAGCATGGGTGTTAATGTGAGTTAATGTGGTTGGGGTTTTTCGTTTATTTATTTTCATTTTGTTGCATTTTTAATAAAATAATCTTTTTCTCCTACAGGGCCTGCACTAAGTTTTGCTACAATTTTTCTACTAAGTTATGACATTACTTCCTACCTTCTCTATTTTTATTTTGCTTCTATTTTCTATTTTATCACATATTCTCCTTCTGTGTGAGCTGAAAACAAAACAAGAAAAAATAAACAACCCCCCGCCAAGAAACCCAAATAGCTAATCAGGATGTGGTCCTTAAAATTTGTTTCACAGACAGTACTTTACAGCCATAGAGGTTTAGAAGAAATATTGCCAAAAGCTGAAGTACAGCCAGACTATGAACAAATTTCAAAAATATCTCCTTTAACAGAAATTAAATAAATGCCTTCTGTCAAGACAGTACAATTTGGCCTGGCTTTTTGTACTTCATAGACCTTGAACTCTTGAAAATCCTGCGGAATTCAGTAAAGTTTCAGTGGTTAGTTTGACATGGTTTTTACATGATTTCTCTATCAATGTAGTTTGCAAAAAATTAAAACTGTATCAAAGGCACAGATTCAAGATGTAATATTTACTTCTTGGTTGTAAAACCAGAAAAGGATGAGGAATGAAATACATCTACAATAGCTTTTACAGTATGAAATGCAGCTGTCCTCTGCGTTGCCAGCCAGCTGGGAAGGCCAGTGCAAAGGGGCAACAAAGGACACTCTTCCAATCAGCTTTTGGGGACATCTTGTTTCCAAAGGAAGATGCATAGATAATGTAAATTCTAATATTAAGAATAATCATATCAGGTCATGGAGGATGCACTCCAAAAAAGGGCTGTCTGACCCTCTTATGCTGGAAGGAGTAGACAAAAGACAACAGATCCATTTTAGTTCTGGGAATACAAAGTGAGAGGAAGTAAAAAGAAACACCTCAATTAAATGCCTTTTTTCTTAAAAAAGCCAAACAACAACTGCAATTTCTACCAAGTCAGGTAGTTCAAGCTCTCCAAGCTATAAATGAAGTCTGTATGTGAAAGTCTCACATTTAATTAGCAGGTGACAATTCAGAATGCTAGCCAACAGGTGCCTGTGTGTCTGGATAATTTCAAAGTAATTAGAGCCTCCTGAATATTAGATCAGTTTAGCTGTCTATCGTTGCATAGTTAGCATTCTTCCATACTTCCCATTAGCTTAAACACTGCCAGTATTTGATTACTCAATAAAAAAGAGGGAAGGAGAAAAGGAGAGAGACAAAAGTAGGAAGAAAGCATGAAATGCTTAAGAGATAATTCCATTTTTTTATTGTAACAACTAGGAAATTTACAAGAGGAGAGGGTGCAGAGGGGGTCAAGTGCTGTTGTTTTCAGTTTCATCTTTTGCTTATACATGCCACTGATTCGGTTCTGAATGATGTCTGTGGCTTGATCCAAAGGCACAGCAGCAGTCATACTGCTTCTTGGAACATGTCATTGACAACCAGATGTAAGGACCAGGCACAGATTTAAGACTGATATGCTGAAGCTGTTTTATTCCATGTAGAATAAAAAAGCAGATGAAAACCAGGGACAACCTGCAAGTCTGAAATTTAGCTTTGTAGCCAAAGAAACAACTGCAGCACTATTCCCCAGCTGTGCTTATTACTACGGCACAACAGTGATAATTACCAAATTTCTATATTTATAGAAAACTGAAGCCTCATAAAGACCTAGCTGCACCTTTATCTAAGTACAAAATGTAACCATTTTCTTTAAATATGGACATTTGGTGGAAGCATATTTTAATTGTTAAAATGTAGGATTAAGGTATAGGATTTTTAAATATTTATTTATAATTTAAAAAATTCTGCCTTTCAGGAAAATCAATCTGACTCATTCCCATTTTCAGGGAACACATCACTGATCATTTAGTGATTTTTGACCATGAGGGCTACAGAGGGATTTTTTTTTATCAGTATGTCTTGACAGGAAACAAGCAGATTATCAAAGTTTTCGATCATAATGGCTAATGTGCATAATAAATGACTATAGAGGCTATAATGCTGGAAACACTGGCACCAAGAAGTCTGTCAGTGGTGTGGAGCTGCACAGGTAGAATAAAACAGAGACATCGATTCAGATGAGATAGGTGGAACATTTCAATTATTTATCTGCAAACAACCGCAGCAGCAGCAAACCCCTGACATAGCATAAGATGGTTAACTTTGAACTTGAAATAGATCTTATAGTCACTAAGGTACCTCAGAGGCAGAAGGAAAGTTGTCAGAAATTAATGGCTTGTGGATTTAAGAAAAGAGCAAGGTGTCAGCCTTTACACAGTCAAGGATAAGAAAGTACGTGGGACAAATCTAGCTGACAACTGCAGGGAGTTTTGCAAATGCTTGCAAGTGGCATCTTAAGAAATATTCATCTGAAAAATAACTATACTTATAAATGGATTATGGTATCTAAAATTCCACATGCTTTTTATTGTCAGTTCGGGCTGCTGGTCTTCCATCTTGTCTAATAAGATTTACCTTAAAATGTTTGTCCTATTTTAACAACAGCAGCACCAGCCAAAGCGAAGAAAAAACAACCAACCCCATTTTTATGTCAGAGAAACCTCTTTCTTTTTATTAGTCCAAATGGTTCCAAAGGTTGTTTTTGTATAGTGCATGATGTGTGTGTGGCAGCAGTGGCTATATATAACACAAATACACAAAACTGGCAAGGTGGTTTTCAGTCTACTACTGATGAGCTGCCTCCTTTTATCCCTTTTCCCTCCTTGGAATAAACTGCTAAGCTTTCAAAAGCTATCTTGTCTCCATGTAGTCACTTGACTAAAATGGATTTTAAACTTTTCACCTGTTAAAGCTCTTCTTTTTTAAACAGCACTGAGGGAATCCAAAGCAATAAAAAACTAGCAGAAGTCACAATGTCATCCAGAGAGAGGGAAGGGAAGAACTCAGGAAACTAAATTGCTACTTAAAATGTCAGCAATTTAAATTAATTGAAAATAATTAAGGACCTCTCATCTTCTTGTTCCTGTTCAGTGTTTATTTAATTTTTATAACACTACTATAGCAAGTTCATACACAGGCTGAACACATGTTGAAAATGATCTGCAGTTTCATTTCTGATTATTTGGCAGGGGGGTGTCGGGGCTCTGTGGCAGCTTGGGGGTCATGAAACAGCAGAGCCTGGCAGCCAGGCCCATCCCACCACCCCCCAGCCAGGAGGACACTGGGGCATCCCCAGCCCCTGGCATCGGACACCTCCATCTTGGTGGAGCCCAAGGCAGGGCTGTGGGGACAGGTGCAGACAGAAAAGGACAGTGCTGCTTTTGGTCATTATCTCAGCCTTGGGATCCCCACATCCAAAAAAGCCCCATACAGAAAAGCAGAAGCTTTCTGGGAAGATGCATTTCACGAAGTTTTGATAGCAAACATATTTTTATCTTATTACAAGTACACAAGCAAAAAAACCCATAAAAGAAATCTATCCTCCTTGCTTTCAGAAACCACTGTTCAGTTCTCCTGTTTTCCAGCTAGGATTTAGCAACTGAAAATCAAAATATTTATTCTGAAATTAAAATGTATGACGAGAACACAGCACATTCTAAACAAAAAACACTTAGTGGATGAAAGTGAGACAAGGCTGTAATGACAACTAATATTCTTATCTAGAAAAAATAATGTGTTTGTGAAAAGTAAACTTTTGAGCCCACTTCTTTGCATCTGAATTCGGACTACGGCGAGGCTGGTAGTGACTGTCAACATTCATACACCTTCCCCTGGCTTCCTGTGTCCCTGGCTTTTCCTTCTGAGTGGTCCCTCATACAACTTCTGGGGGTTTCACCTGTGACAGTAAATGCGTGTAGGCCACTGGTATATCCCAGATGAGGCAAATGATCCAGGATAAAGACAATCCTTGGGAACTAACAAATATGGAAAGACCTACATGATATTGCACCCTGAATTTAACTTTTGTTACTGTTCATTGTTTTTAGGGCTTTTGGACTTGATTTCTGTCAAGCAGAAAAAAATGTTAGGTATGGGAGAAGTAAGAAAGGTGTTTTGGTCTGCAGAAAAAAGAAGAGTGATTTCTACCTAAGAAACATTAACAACTGCTGTAGGGAGGGTGAGGGAAAATGCATGGAGCATGAAAAGAATGACCCTATTGAGCCTTTTATTTTTAATAATACTTTCAATAGTAATGATATATTTTTTTTTCCTTCTACAGATAATATCTTTCCCAGCTGCTAATGTTAAAGTTATGCCTGTGTTGAGATCAGAATATGGAGCATTCCTTAGCAATAGCTTATCCTCTATGTCTTGCTTTTGTTGAGATGTTTGAGCAATGAATTTTCTCTAGTGGATATTTGCTGCCTCATCAGGTCTTCCTCACTTTTAAAATGTAAACTACTTTCTGCTCTCCTTTGATTCCTTTAATTTATTTCTGAAATTTCCTTCTGAGTCAGAGCATTTCATCCAATCAGCTGGTATGCTGCCGGGCTTTTATTTCTTTTGTATATTTTGTCAGGTACAGACACACTTAAAGTTGCCCTCGTCAGCATAACTCAGCATTACAAGCCCAAGTTGTACAGCACAAGACTTTTTATTTCACAGTACAGGCTGGAGCTAACCTAATCTCTTTTAAAGATGAATTACAGTATAGCAGACCGGTGAATATGGGCTAAGCACTCAACCTTCCTCAATTCACAAAAAATATGAATATATATAAGTACATAAGACTTGCCAAAAGATTGGTTTTTAGCTCAAGCTGTTGAAATTCATGTTTATAGGTTTGGAATTTCCCAGTCCCTCTGCTATGATTATTGACAGTTATTCAAAATTCAGGTGGACAAGATTATGAGCAACTTGATGTCAGTTTGAATTTAATCCTGCTTTCAGTAGAAGGCTTGGCTCAGTGAACTTCAGAGTTCTGTTTGAACCTAAAGTTATCTATGCTTCTATGAATTATAATGAACTTGATGAGGACAGGCCTCTGTTCAGTAGTCAATTTAATGTTTATTCTGAAAACCTCATGACCCTTGATAATTTTTAATTTATTTTTATCTCAAGTTTTGAATGGCTCAATGAAATTCTACTTGGTATTTAATTCAATACTTTGCTTTATTTTGCTGATAAAGCAACATGAGAATATAAAATCTGAACAATAATTAGTATATTTACCCCTTTTTTCTTCTTTTAATTGCCAATAATTGTATTACTTGTACATTTTGTCACATTTCTTCCTTTGCCCCTCATATTGCCATTGCCATTCTGTGAGCGGTCACCACCATTTCATCAGTTACTGGTGAGAAGAACAGCTGTCATTCACAAAATCCCTCATAAAGAAATATCCTTCTGTAAGCTAACCGACATCCCAAGAATTTTCTTAACAAACTATTGATCTTTTTTGTGCTTTTCTCTTCACATCAGACATAGAAACTTCATACTTTTGAAGGTACTGTAACTAGGAAGAAAATGCAGCAGGTACGTCTTGCACCAAATTCCCTTTTTCATACCTTGATCTTTATTTTTCTGCAAGTTTTTCAACTCCTTTTTATCATTATCTTTGCCAAGCAATCAAATCTCTCTTGAACGCATAAGTCTTTAGAAGCTCTAGAGATACTTAAAGAACATTGATGACTTCTCTGGTGACCCACCTATAAATCACAGTTTAGTATTACTTTCTAAAATTTATTAAAATTGGAGAGTATAGAGCTGCAGATTTGGGTTAGGAGGAAATAAAGACATGAAGAGCTCATTAATTTATTTCCCCAAACAAGAATTTTAAGTAATCTAATTTTGTATGTTTTCATATCCTATCACACAAAGAAGGTAACTGCTGAATGTTTTGTTGCACTCCTAAAGATATGTAAGAAAAAAATACATTTCTTTTGTTAGAGATAAATATTGAAGAGGTTCTTACAGATGAGATAAGTATGAAGAATTTCTTGTTGAATATAGAATTAGTAGAAACGCATTTAGTTTTCAGTGAGAGGTATGGGAAAAATGCTAATCTTCAGCAAATATGGAGATTAGTAAGTGTCTTTTACTTCCCAGTAAAATCTTTGAGATTCAAAGATTTTGCTAAGCAGAATACTTGTTTGGGAGAGTAAATACAGGTAGGAGCCCAAGACTTCAAACCTTCCTTTTTTGTGCACTGCCTGAATCCCTTCATCAGTTTTGCAGATGTCCCTCCTTTTAAAAAGTAATAATCCTCCTACATGGTCACATGCAATAGTTGTGTTGGCAATGACACATTTTAGTTGCAAAAAAATAAGCAAATGTTTTAAAAAACTGAAGGCTGGCAGGAAAGTCTTGTTTGTTCTAGTTGCAAGCAATAAAAAATAATAATATGAGAAAGCTGAATGTAAGTGTTACAAGTCATTTTTTAAATAACTCAGTTCCCACTTGCAAAATGCAGCATGTACATGTGGGAACCAGAGAGTAACATCTCTTGGACTTTTTATCAGTGATAATCCCACCTTACTTGCAGTTACTTCTGACCTCCTGCTAGAAGCATTAGAAAATCACTCCTCATTTGATATGTCTACAAGGCATTAAATATATTTTTGTAAAATATAAGAGCTGATATTTGAATAGAGACATGTTTTAGTGAGGTTTTTCATATATTTATTATTTGTTATATTTTCTTGGACTTCTAATTTTACAAGACAGTTTCCTACCAAATGTGTGGAAGCTGTGAATGTTACTCTGTTTCTTAACAGCAGTTCTCATGCTCATAATCACTGAACCAAAATTGAAGGGTTTCTGCTTATCTTGAAGGGATAAGGCTCATATGATATACAATAGAAGGAACACCATACAAAGATTTAAATATTGATGTCCTGTAAAAGTGATGTGAGGTAGATGAGTGTTCTTATTAGATGGTATCAGCTCTTAATACAGTAATAAAATTTCCTGTGTCTGGGTGCTGTAGTAAATTCCAGCAATGGATATTTGTGTAAGTGACTGCTGACTGAAAACACCTACCATAGGTATTAACCGTGGTAGGTCTGGAGCAGAAAATTTTACAGATTTTCTATCAAATCTCGCCTAATTAACAATTTTTCAGAATTATTTTTAAAAAACACTTTCAAGAGACATTTTGAATAGAGTGGGTAGTGGTTATAAGCCAAGATAAGTCCATATTTGTGATTGAATCCCTCCTCTAGTCAACCTTTGGACTCATAACCTCTCCCTATTTAGCATACTCCCCTCCAGTATCACTTACACAGATCTCTAGTCATAAATTTTAAACTCTTCATTGTTCCTAGAAGGATAAAAAATCTCTTAAAATCCTTTCATTGTTAAATATATAATTGATTTTATACATTTTAAACTAATCCATACGTACACTAATACAAAGCAGACAGCTTCTCATCTCCAGGTGCACTATGGGATCTACTATTAAAAAAGGAATCACAGATGAGAGGAGACCTCAGGAAACAGACACTTTGATCACTCCTATTTCCAAATGCATCTCATAGTAATTTTTCTTTCAATCACCCCACACAGCTGCAGCAGAGACTTTCTTCCTCATTCATATTGAGTAAGAAATTTTATACATGTCAAAACTGAGATTCTTTAAAAATTTTGTTTCAAAAATAAAAGTGTTTCAAAATGAAGAAAAGGGAAAATGGAATATACACACATGCACACAAACACACACAAAAAAACCCAAAACCACCAATAAAATAAAGAAAAGTGGAAAAAGCAAACAAACAACAAAAAACCCTATTAAAAATCCTGGCAAATAAGGAAGGAATAATGATAATAATAATAATAATAATGTTGTCTGGACACAGAATCATGGAATATTCTGAGTTGGAAGGGACCCACAAGGGTCATTGAGTCCAGCTCTTAAGTGAGTGGCCCAGACAAGGATTGAAACAACAACTTTGGTGTCATTAGCACCGTACTCCAAGGGGAATTAAAAATTATGGTATAATCATTACAAGTTTTCCCCAAAGACCACAGATAAAAAGGTGTCAGAATCAGTGACCCAAATATAAAATTAATGAATACAAAATATTCTTTGAAGAACAAGATAACAAAACACGATGATGGGGTATTTTTTCAAGCCTGTGATTAAAAAGTGAAAATAAGCTGCTTCTGTGACTTGTAGCTATGTACATGTGCCTACAGTTTGAAAGAATAGAAGCAACTCTCCTGTAGTGGGTACAATTTTGAAGGCTAAAGGTTAGTATCAGGTAAGGTATTCTTACTAGTCTGTCATCAGTCAGTTCTTCTTGCCTTTCCCATCAAGAGAAGTATCATCCCAAAAGCTCCTGAAATCACAGACTCAACAAAGTTGCCAGTAGAAATCAGAGGACTATAAAACAGCTATTTGGAAGCAGAGGAAAGTTTAGGTGTTTGTTTGTTCAGAAAACTTCAGGCAGTGAAGACTCTTCATTTTTTCTGCCAATTGTTGAAATATCCTTTATAATTTCATTTATAAAATTATTTAACTTATAAAGTTTCATAAAAATCCATACAGTTTTGCTTTAAAAGCTTAACCAAGTTGGATTCATCCAGTAAGAGAGAAGTGCAGCAATAGGAAAGTGATTATTCCACTCTGCTCTGTACTAGTGCAGACCTGCCCTGAATATTGTGTGCAGTTTTTAGTCCTGCAATGTAAGAAAGACATTAAACTATTAGAGAGAGTCCAAAGGAGGGCCACGAGGATGGTGAAAGGCCTTGAGGGGAAGCTGTATGAAGAGCAGTTGAGGTCACTTGGTCTGTTCAGCCTGAAGAAGTGGAGACTGAGGACAGACCTCATTGCAGTTACAACTTCCTGTGAGGGGAAGAGGAGGGGCAGGCGCTGATCTCTTCTCTGTGGTGACCAGTGACAGGACCTGAGGGAATGGCCTGAAGTTGTGTCAGGGGAGGTTTAGGTTGGATATTAAGTAAAAGTTTTTCACCCAGAGTGTTGTTGAGCCCTGAAAAAACCTCCCCAGGGAAGTGGTCAAAGCACCAAGCCTGACAGAGTTCAAGGAGTGTTCTCAATGACATGGTGCTACTCTTGGAGATGGTGCTGTGAAGGGCCAGGAGTTAGACTGGATGATCCTTGTGGGTCCCTTCTAGCTCAGCATATTCCATGATTCTGTGATTCTGTAGTCCCAGGTCCTGCATCACAGCATGAGATTAGTGCCCATCCTCAAGGCTTCAAGTGACATTAGATTGTGTGGTCTCTTCCTCCATTAGGATTAGATATATTTTGTGCATGATGAGCTCTAAGAATGATCCTCCTTAGCACCTCTTCAGAGAAGACACACAGACCTTTATATTATCTCTAAAGTTACATTTGTTCTGTATCTGAGTGATTTTTGATTTTTTTAGGATATTGAGTGCAATCTATTTTTGCAACCTCCTCCTCCTTCCCCTTTCTCTGGTAATACCTTCTAAAGCTGCTATATCCCTTCATATTTAGCCCACAGTGATTTTAACTCCTCTGCCATGTTCCAGTTAAGCATGTTCACTTAAATGGAACAGTCACCTGTCCTTATCACTGAGAGGCACCCTGTGTAAAAGATCTTAAAGTCCAAAGAGCAGCATATCAAAAAGGTTAATGGCAAATGAAATAGTGCATTTCAGTGTTACTTAGGAACTTCATTAACATTTAGTACCTATTATTGGTCTTTTTAAGATCCCAGCTCCCATTGAATGATCTGATTTTGCCCTTGTAATTTCATTAATAATTCAAAAACTTTTGTTTCAAACACCTCATGTCAGCATCTCTGTCAGTGTCATGCTAATAGTTTGAACTTCACTTGAATGTAAAAGGAAGGATATCAGCACAGACAGAGACACTGAAGCCTGAATTCCAGGCTTGCAGTAGCAATCAATCAAAAGAAATGTATTTTACACTGAGGGATAGCACCAGAATAGAGATTTTTTAAAAATTAATAATTTATTGTGTGATAAATAGAATCATATGTTTTTACTGCAGGGAATGCTCATAGAAAGTTAAGCTATAAAATGTGAGCTACAGATTTTATAATGGAGACATCTCATAGTGGCGCATTGCCTCCTAGTTAGGAGAGGAGGAAAGACACAGAGAAGGAGAGAAGAAGAGAGAGAAAAAGGGATTGTGTCTGAATCTTCAGGTTCTGACTTTTGTTTTAGTTAAGCTCATTAGAAAAATAATTTCATAGGAAAGAATAATATAACTTTAAAATAAGTTCCTATGTATTTCTTTACATTTATAAAATGCCTTTATACATTATATCTCTGCAGAAATGCAATCCATGTCTCTCATATTCTCTCTGTGAAAAATATTTTTAAAAGCATAAATACAAATATTTTTAATTAAGAGAAAAATTGGTTGCTGTAGAATCAACAGTCTACAGCAGCCTTTTCTCTCCCTTTATGCACTCATAATGGAAACTGTTTTATATTTAAGCAATACCTAAAATGTTCTTATGTAGGCATAAGACACATGTTCTAAGATAATAAGAAGATTAGTTACATTTGCTACTGTAAGTGGCTCTTATTCAATGAACATGGATCTTGCCCATTGGAGGCTGATTTGTGTTGGTTTTCAAAAATATCATTTTAAGAGTTATTGTTGCCCTGCTTTGTCAAGTACAAGAAAAAGTATTTGTCCACATATATTTGCTTTTGCTGTTTACAGAATATGAAAAACTAATAGCACAGTTCTTGAAATATTGTCTAAGCTGTCTACAGAATACAGGCCAGACACACTGTGTCTCCCAACACATCAATGAGGAAAAAAAAAAAAAAAAAGAAAGTAGTCAAGAACCCCAAAGATTAATCTATATAACGAATTTTATGCCAACATTTTTAAAAATTACACTTTTTTTTTAGACATCAGTTTCCAATGTCCTTTTTAGAAGTAGTCTTGAGACTGACTCTCAGAAAATAGGCTTTTTTCTACTGAGATTTTGGAATATTGTATGTAAAGGCACTCAGATTGGTGATTTTGTAGTTCTCACTCCAGTTTCTTAATGTTCTGGCCTGATCAATTCCCAAAACTCTAATTACTTCCTAAATATTATTGAAAAATATTTTATTTTTCTTCTTTCTTTGATAGTTTTGCTTTTCCTCCAGGACAAAACTCCTAAAAAAATCTTAACAGTTACTCAGAATGCTTTCAAGAGTGAAGAGGAAAGCAGGAGAAGCATTTAATGCTTCCATGAGTATGCGGAATACTCTTGGTGGAGAGAAGCTGCCTATCTTTTCTCAAACCTCTTTTTACTTCTTCTTACAGTTGGAGCCAGGCTACACACTAGTTATGATCTTTCAAGTATCCATTTCATCAGCTTAAAGGAAAATAAAAATATCTACACTGAATTCAGTTTCAGAAAAAGATCAGCTGTCACTCAGATGGTTACGGAACTAAGACTTGCAAAGACTTGCACTTTTTGTTCTTTTTTCCCTCTTTCTTGTACAGCAAGGAGAGATGGGATAAAGTCATCAGGTTTTTCTGAAGAGGGAATTTTTGGAATTCTGCCTCAGGGACTAGGAAATCAGAGTGCTATCACATAAACCTTCAGAAATCAGAAAGGAGATCAAGCAGGCATCCATCCAGAAACGATGTAAAGAGGACAGTGGGTTTTTTTTACCCAGAAATTTCATAGGGATCTTGTCACAAGGAGAAGAACAATCCAAATCTTGGATGGAGTCTGCAATGAGCAGAATGAGCAAACCATCTTCTTTCAAGGATTCTTCATCTAATCTTAAAAATTTGATTTTAAAAAAAGTAAAAATTGCTCTATATTTAAAGAGAGGAACAAGACACATTTTTGATGGAAACCATATTATGGGGAAATTAGCTGCTAGCATTTAGAAGACAGTTTATGAGGTGATTGATTGGAAATTTTTTACTGAAATGTTTCTGACAGTAAATGAATTGTCAAAACTGAAATAATTTCCAGAAAGATATTGCCTTGATTAAAAACTCTGTGAAAAAATTGACAGAAAGTTTAAAAGTGTCAAAGCATTCTTTTATACCCTTTAAGAAGACATTTACATTTTAATTTGTATAAGACAGACCATTTCCCTTTAAAGCGGGTTTCAGATTCTTTCTGTATGCTAGGTTTTAAAGTATTTTCAGTGCTGGTATTCTGGTGCCTCTGATAATTCATATTCCTTTTGATTTACTGTATTAGATATTAAGGAAATAGTTAATATTTACATTGGCAAGAAACTGTCATGAATATTTTAGTGTATTTGTATTATTCTATGCTATAATATCAAGAAAATATTTTAAATTATACTTGCCAGAAAAAAGGTTAAATGGTGGTTCTTTAGAAGAAATGACTGTTCCATCTAAATATCACAATTTGTATGGTTTTGGAAAATCAGTATTATGAATTGATAAGTTTTTCAGAGAATCATACATTGCAAAGGTAGTTTATGTTTTTAAATGTTTACCAGTGAGCTGTCTAGCCTATGGTCAGACAAAAACAATTTTTACTTCAGCCTTGTCTTTGTTGTAATTTGATATTGATTTCTTTCCCAGAAAACTTAAAAATAGTCCAACTCAGTGCCTCAAAAAAAAAAAGTGTTCAGCATTCAAATGGAGAGTGTTTAATATTGATAGGAAAGCACGCTTCAACAACAGAAGTAGTGATGATTTCAATAATCAAAACATTTACCAAACATTACTCTAAAACATTAATGTTGAGGTCAATAATTTCTTTTAGTTTGTTTTTCTTTTTAGTTTTTCTCTATATTTATTTCTGAAGCTGCAGTGAAAAGATGTAATTTAAAGCAATAAACAAGAGCTGGACATAGAGATTTTTCACGTTAGACCTTTATTCTTCTGTTTTTTCTATAAATTGTCAAATTGGCAGAAAAATGAACCAATAAACACTATAAATAGTATAAGAAAGAGGGAAGAATAAACTTACAGTTATCACTAGCAGGCACTAGTCTCTTGAAAAAATAATGACAATTATTTTACTTCTCTGTTACTAATGCATTCCAAATGCTGGTAGTTGGAAAACATTCTATCTTATTTGCAGCTACATGATATAGCACCATTCTGCACCATTAGTTGTATAATTATGGTACAAACAAATATCATCACCATTTTTCAATCTTGTATCATATTTAATACAAAATATGTGCTTTTTACCCATAATATTAAATGCTGATATAATACTCAATACTTTTTTGACAAAATACCAGATTTGTGTCCAATGTAAGTGAATGTTTTTTTCATTGTCTTCTAGAAAATTGAATTGGAAAATCTAAAGACTGATGAAATATTCTGTCATGTAAACTTTGGTTAGTTAAATTTTCTATATACTGCTTTCCCAAATCAGATAAAAATGTTCCTAATTTAGCTTTCAGGAATTTTTTTAATGAGTTTTTAAATTTGGTTTTATTGCTTTAAAGGTATGATTCTATTAGTATGGTCTGTTGGAATGTATCCAAAATCTTTAGAATTCTAAAGTATCTCATATTAAAAGATTTACTTTTTCAAGTAAAAAAGCCAAGATAAGCTAAAATGGAAATGTTCTATGGCCTTTAAACTGTCATCATCATATAATATCTAGGAAAGTGACTACAAAAATCACAGATTTTTTTTATTGGTAGTTATGGTATTTTCTTCTCTTCCACCTAGATTAAAATAAAGGATAGAGATGGAGATGTGATCACTTTTTACAAGATTTCTTGTGGTATTACCCATACTATGTAAGTAATTTTAGGTAAGCTTAGGGGCCACAGCAAAAAATTTTCTCTTGTGATCTTTACTTGTGGAGAACATTAAATATTTATGTAAGGTTCCTATCTATCTATTAAAGCAGCTCTCTACTCCTTTTTATTTAGCCATATCATAGAACTAAAGTAATGTGTTTCTGTATTTCCCCTTCTTCCCTGTTCTTTGTAGAGTGAAATTAAAACCTCATGCTTGATAAAAGGCAGGAAGCTGTTTTTATACCGGTTGTTTTATCTCAGCTTAAGTAGTACTTTTCAAAACTGTTTTCTCCTGCCTCTTTCCTGCAAGTTAAAAATATAACAGCACAAGTAGTTCAGAAAAATAAGATTCTATAGTGTATCTGGGGAAGCAGCTCTTAGCATGCTGTGTGCTGACTGACTTTTTGTCTTGAAATCTTATTGAATACATTCCTGAACCCTTTGTTTTCCGGGCAGTGCCATCTTTTGCAGAACACACCATCAGTATTCCTCATTAATACATCATTTGCATGACAGATTCAATGGCATGCTGAAGCAACTGCTCATCAGAGCAGCAGCACACTGATGATTTATCACTGTAGCATATCATCAGAATGAGGCACACTAATAATATTAGATTAAAAGAAAATCTACAGGGGTATTATGCAGGAGTGAATTCAATTCCGGCACCAGAGTGAAGGTATAACTTATAAATCTTCAGCCATTGTCACTGAGGTAACAGAATTTGCATTTTTGCAGAGTGTCATATTGTTGTCTTCTAGATGCCTTGTCCCCTCAGCAGGAACCCTGAGGCTCTGTGGATAGGTGAGGTGTTTGCTCACCAGTACAACTCTCTGATCTGTCTTGGCATAAGACAATGGTTAAACTGTTCCCCAGAGTCCGATTTCTCTTCCTTGTCGGTTATGGCTAATAGAGGCATAAGAATATGTTCCATAATATACTGGTAATGTTCTTCTGAGACATTCTGTTAAGAGAGTATGTCCTGAAATATGATGCAGTCAAAGAGAACTGTTGCATTTATTACCATTAGTTACAAGGTCAAAGTCAATGGCACACAAGGCATGAAATGAAGTTGCTTAGGGATTGTCTACTAAATATGCTCTTGCTGTTGGAAAGCTTTGCTACAGAGGAGTATCAAATAAGCTGAAAAAAGTCTGCAAGCATATCTTTTAAGGAAATTCACAAGACATGAAGTGATAAATACTCCTCATTTGGTCTCAATCTTAGGAACTTGGGAACTCTGCTCCTTTTCTACAGAAGACATTGAGGTACTCAGAATTCTCTGGGTATATCCTTAATCTTATTGAAGTCTCATTTTTTCATTGCATGATCACATTAGTACATTATCTTTGACTAATATGACACAATTCCACTCTGTGCATGGAGTTGGATGTTTCCAACTAACCAGCTGATTCATGTTAATTGGAAGCATTGTAAAATTAATCGTACTAAAGATCTGCTTATTAATTTAAGTATCTATTTAGTGTTATCTGTGAGCAGATGAAGATAACTATAACTAAAGATGTTAACAAATTAATCACAAGATTCATATAAATTTATAATCAACACAAACAAACCTATACACTTAGGCACATAGGGACACATGATTCATATAATATCTAAGTCAAAAGTATTTAGTACTCAAGAATGAAATTGTATCTCATTAGTTAACTGACTCAGAGAACAATACTTTCTGCATGACTTATGCAGGCCATTTAGGAACAAGTATGAAGCCTATATATCTTCAAAGTAGTGTGCAAACCTTGGCAAACTAATCCATTTATGCTAATCCATTTACTTAAAGCACTTGAATCTAAATGACCTTTATGAATCAGGCAGAACCTTTTTATGTTTTCACAGATTGCTTTCTACAGAGCTTTGCTCTGTGGGTCATTTTCCTTTTTTTTTTAACCCACTGAACAAGACAAAACTGTCTGGAACTACCTGCATGTTAACCACAGTGCTAGCTTTGAAACTTAAGACTGAAAAAGAGAAACCACACAGTTCCACATGCTCTCCTGATTTGGATTTTTCTGTGTACCACCACCCTTCCTTTTAATGATAAGAAATCCTGATAATTTTACCCTGAAGAAAGGACACAGTCAGCAATAGAGGAGGTATGAAGTCTTTCTTCTCAAAGGGTACCTACATCACTACATCTGTAGATGTGCAACAGAATTTGTTGGGTTTGGGCTGGGGTTTTTTGTGGATAGCCATTGTCTTCTTGCTGCTACAGGTTTTTACTGAACAATTTCAATTAGTATTTCATTCAAAAACCAAGACCTTTTATAATCTCTAGCTCCACAGATCTAATCTTTACAAAGACTCTAGTATCATGTATCCTTTTGTTTAGCATCCAGTTTATTCTTCCCTTCACTCCCACAGTTAGGAAATATTTGACCTAATTGTCACTTTTCTTATTCTTGAAAAGAAAAATAATGTGTCAAAAAACCTGACCTTGTCATGTTATTACTATTTCAACATATAATTTCACTGACACATTTGATACATAACAAAATATTTAAGATACTTCACACTGATAATATATAGGAATTTAAACTAGTGGCTATTTTTTTTTTTTTTTAAATTCAGTATTACTTTTAAATGTTTACGTTAATTTACTTTGGTTCTATGTTAGGATTGTCAAGGGTTTTTAATCATCTGACTTGTATATACTATCTTATATTGGGGCAATCCTGCTGAAGAAAATAATTATTTGAAAGAACTGAAATTATCTAATGAAATCCCAGGTAAAACAATGCATATTTTCTAGTCCCATCTTTTCTAGCTATTCAACAGCAGGATTCCTAGACCAGTTTCCGAGGTTATCAGTAGAAGTGATTTTTCTCAGATTCAGATAATTCTGAATTGTTTAAGTCTTGGCATATACTGAGAGTTTGTATTTTTGTCTTTTTCTGCTATGTCCAACATATTTTGAGATGTCCCAGGGGTTCTGTTATAAGTCTTCCATTCTTTGTTGGCTGTCTGCTGCCTTTAGTTGATCTGGTTTGACTGAGTGGTCCAGGCTTTCATTGCTATTCAGGAAAAAAAAAGCCGATTTTTTTGGCTTTTAAAATATGTAATAAAATCATTATTTTCCTACTGTCTTTTCTATGTCCAGTTGTGCTGGCTGGATTATCTAAATTAAAAATGACACTGAAAGAAATAAAATTATTCCACTGGTGTTGGCACTTATATCAAAGAGTTTTTAATTAGTGTTAAATTAATTGTACCCAGGATTAGGAACTTTCTGAAGACAAGAAAAAACCCAAGGTACCCTAATATTTGTATGATAATGAACAGTAATATGTAAAAAAAATTAGCACTGATTGCTGTATTTGCTTAGTTTCCTCCCTGTATCTGCCATGACTTAGATTTGAACAACTTACTAACATTTCATAGAATCATAGAATCGTTTGGATTGAAAGAAACCTTAAAATTCATTGAGTTCCAACCCTCCTGCCATGGGCAGGGACCTCTTCTACTAGACCATTTTGCTCAAAGCTCCATCCAGCCTGACCTTGAATGCTTCCAATCAGGGACAATCCACAATTTCTCTGGGTGACTTGTTTCAGTGTCTCAAAAACCTTACTGTAAAAATTTCTTCCTTATGTCCAATCTAAATTTACCCTCTTTTAGTTTAAAACTATTGCCACTTGCTCTGTCACTACAGGCCCTGTTAAAAAGGCTTTCTTCCTCTTCCTTATAGTCTCCCTTCATATATTGAAAGGAAGGTCTCTTCGGAGCCTTCTCTTCTCTAGACGGCACAATTCTTGACCTGTCTTCATAGGAGAAGTGCTCCAGCCCTCTGATCATCTTCATGGCTATACATTTAGCCATGAAAGTAGTTCTATATTTATGTTTTCATCTGTCTAAAGCAAACACGTGATTTTGCTAGACCCGGAACATCTTTAATTACAAATTTCTCATTGGTCTTCTAAGGACAAATTATTTTCTATATACCTAAACACTAACATTGAGATGGGTCAGCACATTTTCTAGCTTTTTCAGCTCACTCTATTGTTATCCATACAGGTTCAGCATCAATTTAAAATATTTCTTGCCCCACCAGACTTTGTTTGCCCTTGAATTCTCTTTGCTTAACAAGCTGTTCTTTCTTCATATTCTGGTTGAGTTCTAAGTGCTCAAGATGCCAGTCTGCTGATTGTGCCAAAATTGAAGCTGAATCAGCCAGTGAAATTGCTTTGACATCTACAATGCTGGAAACACTACACTTTTCAAAGCCAAACTGAAGGCATTTCAAGATTATTTTTAGTTCCATGAATTTCAATTATTAAAAGAATTAGATGTACATAATGTTTCATTTGGGACTGTTATCTGAAGATCTCTCTCCAGTTTCAGGCTCCCCACCAGGAGAAAGAGTGAAATGAGCCCAGTGGAGGGCCACAAAGCTGGTCAGAGAGCTGAAGCATGTGGCATATAAGGAAATACTGAGACAAGTACCTGTTTAGCCAGGAGAACATATAACTTTGGGAGATGTTATTATGGACAACAACTACTTCAAGCCATGGGCACAGAAGAGTCAGAGCAGACTCTTCTCAAAGTGCAAAGTGAGAGGAAAAAGGGCCATGGACAGAAACCGACACATTTGAAATTATATATCTATAAGGAAGTATTTATTTATTTATTTGCTATTTCATTTTACCTTTAGGGTAGTAAAACATTGAAACAGGGATCTATGCAGTTTTTTTGTCTCCAGCCTTGGGGATGTTCAGAGCTTAGCTGGACAGAAGTCTGAGAAACTTGGTTTGATTATACTTGCTTTAAGCAAAGAATCACTTTGATGAGGATGACTTCTGGAAGCCCCTTTTGACCTGAATTGTTCTATGATTCTGCTACACACATTTTGCACTCTCAAACACCTAAGATTTTTAATTATTGTATTATTTATTACTATGTTCTGTACTGTAGTGGGGATTGTTTATTTGTGCTCCCTGTTTGAATCAGCTAGTTGTACACAACAGTATGAGATCAGAAGATTCTTTTCATTTGGCTTTGTGTGTGTGTAACATCCAGGGAGTAAGTAAAACAACACAAACTACTTGAATTAATTGTACAGAAAGAGAAAATAAATGACACTTACAGCTTGAAGAGAGCAACTTTGTATAACTTCCTGGGTAACAAAGATTATAAAAAACTGTGAAAGCAATGTCACATCACCCCAATCTCTGCTTCTGGAAGAATATCTGAATTCAAAGCTGTAACTTGGGCAACTCAAATCTTCAGCTTTGGGCTGAAGTTGTCTAACGAGCTGCTGAAACTGGTATGACTGAGGTCACATAGGTTCCAGCTGTATGCCAAACCCAAGCTCCTTTTCAGTGTTGCAGAATAGAAGGATATGTTGTTAATTTCCTAACTATTTCTAAAACTCCCTTCTCTTAAGGTACTATTGCTTTTGGTAGAGGGAAGACTTAATTATGCAGTTCATACAAAGTGGGAAGGTTCACCACAGTGAGTTTACAGAGAATTAGAATTTTCCTGTTTGCTTTTGGTTCATCATTGTATTTTATCTTGTGGCATTTGTGTTGCCCTACAGCAAATTATTGAGAAGTTAAAATAAAATACTAACTTACTGTTTCAGTAGCATTTTATATTTGCTTTATATTGATAATAACTTTCTATTGATAATATTATTAGACAGTAAAGGACAGGATAGGAAAAGTATTTTGGTTTGGGGTTTTTTTTATTAGTTATTATTAATAAAGTCAACATTTGCAAATATATGCCAGACCATCATAATTATGGTAATTGATTCCTAGACTGAATAAAAGGCATAAAATTTAGTAGCTGACATTGGTCACTTTTCTGGTGACCAAATTATTTTATTTTTAATGCAATAAGCATGAAAAGTACCAGTCTTTTAGCCCTGCAGCAGACTGTCTTCATGTCCTTCAATAAAATGCATACTGTTTTTAATATCTACTTGTTATGTTTGTTGTTTACAATACATCCTGCTCAGAGATATGGCAAAATTATGACAACTGCTATATCTTACATGCTGATTTTATACTTAGGAATGCCATAAAAAGAAACACACTATCTTCCAGTTTTCATTTTTTGCTTTTAATTCCAACATTTGGAAAATTAATGTTCTTAATCAGGTTCAGCCCTAAGTGTTTTCCAGGGATTTTATCCAGATATATTTAAAAGCATGACAAACTGTATCTCCAAGTAACATTTGTTGCCAAAAATTGAATTCTGAAATATAATTATCTATTATATTTCAGTGCACAGTATGGCACTGTGCTATGCAGACAGAAATATAGAAGATAAGAGAACATAAAGAAGGAATGTCTCCTTTAATGGGATTACGAAATCAAACCAGAATGTTATGTAGATTTAGTGGTTGCTACAAGGCTTTCCTAAAGTGGGATGTTGAAGAAAATCAGTAATTTCATATTGTGAGTTACTTTATTATGTAGGGGGAGAATGTGAAATTTTTAAAACCTGTGTACAGTCAAGGTAGACTAAGTTAAAATAAATATTTTGAAATCAAAATAATATCTCAGTTTTGTTTGTGGCACTGAACTTCAAGTCTGTTATTCTGCTATGAACCTTTCATTTCTATGTTTTGCCTACCCAGCTTGATTTGGGAACAGTAAGGATTTTTTCTGGATGGAATGAATAATTTGGAAATGTTCTCCTCCAACTATATTATTTATTACTTCCTAAAATTGCTGAAATTGATTTAGGTAACAACTCCAAGTACATGGAGAAAGTGGCTTTAACGTATTCCTGAAAATTTTTTTTTATTTTATATAACAAGAAACATGTTTTTTTCTGTGGGCTCTGTCTCCCATGTTAATGTGTTTGAGACTTCAACAAGGTGTAAAAATGATTTGTGGCTTTTGATGTTAGAGAGATATTCTTTATTATAGATACATGTAAATTAATGTCTCCTATCAGGTGTTTATTGTTATGTTTGGCCATGGAGACCCCATCAGTTCTGGTCATATGTGTCATGGCAAAATATGCTGCTGACCAAAATAACCTAAAAATGTGTCTATTTTTTAATGAAAGAAAGTATAGGAAGAATTTAAGTAACAGAATAAATTGTGTGAGCATTCAAAGTTGTTCTTGGATGGTTCTTTTTCCTACCCTGTTAAGGTGTTTCTTGCTTTGGTGATTATTTTATATTATTTTGTATGGACTGTGTGGGTCCATAATCATAATAATATTCAAATTCAAGTATTTTGAATTTAAATTCAGTAATTCTATTTTTTGTGGTTAAAATATTGCCATTTTTAAAATTTTATTCCAATTTATACTAATGATTGTATTTTATTTACAATACACTTTGAAACTGAATGTTTGAAACTGAAAATAAAATAATCAAGTTTATAATTTATAACTTATAATAATTACTTTTAAAAATATAAATTTATAGACTATTAAAGCACACTTCAAGTGGAAAGCATAGGGTTTTACAACTTGATTAATTCCAATGGAAAAATGGTGAATCTCAAAACTTATAACCAGTTCCATTATTATTATTTCTAGTCAGAGATTTGGGAAAAAATAAGATCCATGAAAAATTAAAGATATTCTTTCCAATATGTTAGAAAACTGTAAGGAAGTTCTTGATGGAATCTACTATTTTCTCCACTTTAAAGTTTCATGCTGAATCCTGCAACTAGAAGTATAGATATTTTTTACTCTATTGCTATATAATTTCTATATATTGCAATATAAATTGCTATATTAAAAAAAATGCTTTTCCTTAAGTATTGGATTAGTGCTTGACAGTAGAAAAAATGCTCACTAAAATTCTCAAAGTCTTCAACTGTGTTAGCAATTTTAAGATACAAAATACATTTGAAAACACTATCAAGAAGGCCTTATTCTTTGATAGAGAGGGCCGTTTTTAATTACCCCATCTTAGCTAAACAGGGGTAGCCTGCATGTGAATGGTAATGTTATCTTGAGCCATCATTTGTGGTAACTAGACCATAATGTCTGTTCCTACGTGTTACTTTTGATATTGCAAACATCTCTCCGTGATATTTTACTTCCTTTGGCGTGATCCAGAGTTTTATTCACATATATAATTGAGAATTGTTTAGTTCTTTCATGGAAGCTGTTCTTGACTCATGACATTAAACATAGGCAGACAAGTCTCCTTTTAACAATAAAAATGTAACCTTGGATATTTTACACATATTGAAAGTAGAATGAATGAATTTCTCAGACATCATTTAAGTTTTCACACCATCATTTAATTAAAACAGAGTAGAAATGTGGTTAATATGAATCATAGTAACTGGAAGCGTTTTTCATACTGGAAGAATGTACACTGAAAAATACCATTTAACTCAAGGTAGAAAGACAAATACTTGAGTTATTTTTTAAAAATAAAATTACCTACTGGGGAGGGATTGATAATCCTTTCCCTGATTAAAAAAAAAAAAAACAATTGTTGCACTAAATTCTACAAATATTTATTCATTTTGAGTTAATATGAAAAGGAGTTGGGAAAAAATATGCTCACTCTAATTAAAGAACATCTTAGTTTTTTTCTGTTTCTGGATGATTATTTACTTGCTTTCATATGATATCATGTATTTTGTTCTGATTTGTTGGTATAAAAATGTTCTGATTTTTGTTGGTCTAAAAAAAATTACAGTATCTTTTTTGCTCTCAAAAGGCATTTTAATAAAGAAAAAAGAAGTACACATTTGTGCTAAGAGAGCTAGGAGTTTTAATTCTGTTAAAAAAAAAAACCTATAAAGCATTTTATGGCACTTAAAGGAAACGATGCATTTGAATATATTAAAGTTTCCTGTTCTTCATCTATTCAGTAGCAGGTATATTGGCTTGCTGAAATCCTAATGCTGCATTAGATTTTAATATGGCAGCCTCTGCATGGTAACGAACTTTTATTATTAAATTTTAGTCTATTAAATAAAAAGAAAAAGAATTCTTAATGGCAATGTAATTTTTTTGGAAAGAAAGTACCAAATGACTGTGAAGTTCTGGATATAAATTTAAGACGTTTTCCATAATGTTCACATGTTTCAGATAGTACTCAAGCTCATTAACTTTTTTTTTTCCCAAACTTAGAATCAAATGGGTTGTGCAGAAAGGGGCACTTTGATGATATAATTTAGATATGTAATATCTGATCATTTTCTTTCTCACTAGCTCATTTCCAGTTAAGGCTCAGTAAAAGTAGAACTGCCTGTCAAATATTCACTGCACAATGAACAATACTATTTTTTGGTGATGTTTAAGCAAAATTTATTGAGTAAGAAAAGGAAATATTCATTTCTCAATGCAACTGTCTTGCTTTATCCTCTCCAAGGGAGTATAAAATCTTCTAGATTGAGGACCTCCAAATCATAAAAAGAAACAGATTTCTAGCTTTGTAATATAGGTAGCATAGGAAATAATTTTACTTTTTAAAAAAATATTTTTAATGAGGGTTTTTTAATGAAAAATCACTGTGACATTAGTAGCCCCTGGGACAGTGTAACATTTATGAGACTGTTTTCTGCCACAAACCCAACTGCAGTTTTATGTATAGAAAAAAAATAGCAACAAAGCTGCACAAGCTGTCTCATGTATGATCAACAGTCATACAAATTAAAAACTGTGATTTTCACCCTTGTAGATGAGAACTACAAATTAATCATAATCTCAATTCAGTTTTTCTGGAAAATCTCGAAAAAGTCTTTCTGTCTGCTTATCATCTGATAATGATGGCATCCAGATAATGTCAATATCATTAATTTAATCAGTTTTGTGGATTGTGAACCTTGAGTTCTACCAGGCCTGCCCTGCCTTGACTTATTGCCCAGGGTTGCTTTGTACTCTTGAAATTAATCTTCATTCTATTGCATTTCCAGGTTTTCTTTCACATTGCTTTTCCCTAGTGATACCCCGGTCATCTTTTTGCGTTGGAAAAACATTCCTCCTGTGATTGTTTGCTGACCAGATTTCATCTACTTATTCTGCTTTTTTTGTTTCATAGTCACTAAAAACAAATTAATAAAGAAAGATTCATAAGGAGTTTACAGCAACGTGTATCTTTCCTGCTTAATGTTAGCTCTTGACCTTATGAATTTTTTGAATTCTCAAGATCTGTTACATGTTTCTTTTCATATTTGGCACTCTTCAATTCCATGCAAATTGACCTCTTATCTTAAAATATGATTTTCTTATGAAAGAAGAATTCCTAAATTAATCTAGGGGTAGCGCTTTTTAATAAACTCATACTGTATTTTATTCTACATTCCATTTACACCTGTGCCTTTAATTGTTCTATTCTTTGAAATCTTTTCTGAAAATTTGCATATGATTAATGTTAAACTAATGTGCCTTTCATTTCATGTGTTACTTTTCACACTTTATAAATCTGGGACAATCCCCGCTCACAGTCCTTGGCCAAAGTTAGACAGATTTATGTAAAATACAGTAAGTTTTATATTTTTTATGTGTTCCTTCTGAATCCTGAACACAAATTGTTATTTGATTCTGATTCTTTGAATTTTAGCCAGATGATCTCTAATCCAAATATTTTTAATGCTTTATTTTACTTTACTTTCATTGTGGTCCTATTCTTTTCTCATTTTTTGTATTTGTGTCTCAAACAACTTTTAATTTCTTTTCAGTCTTACATTTATTTCTCTCTTGGTGAAGGAGGTTGCTAAATATGGCTTCTTTGCTAGTCAGCTTTTCTTTTTTTGCAGCATCTTTCAAAGGTTTTTTTTCTCTGACAATGATTGAATCACTCTTTCCTGGAACAATTATTCATTCTGAGACCTTTCGTATTATATTTTTATCTTCTTTTAAGTAGAGATACATAAAACTTTGAAACCCAGCATTTCTCAGTCTCCTCTATAATTGAATCCTTCATGATCTAGTAGTAGTTCACTAAGTTCCTGAGATTGTCAAATTTTTGCTTATAGCCTGATCTTTGAAATGTTCTGCCAACTTCACTGTTGTTTCTTCCCTCTTTGAATTAATCTTCCTTTCAAGTCAGTGAAGTCCTTATTTTAATCCCCAAATTTCATTTCCTGCACACATAGTTTAAAAACCTCTATTTATTTAACAACCCGTTGGCATTTATTTAAGTTCTCTGTGGTTGCTTCTTATTTCCAGATTCTCATTGTTAACTAAGCATCTTCAATAAGTACATGAATGCAATCCATAGAGCTTTACACATTGGGGAAATCTCATGGTGCCAAAAAAAACGTCTCTTTTCTTGAGCTTCTTTTGTCAAAGAAGAACATGGGAAGAGCAAATTACGTATCAGTGTGATGGCTTCTGCCATCTGGAATGTATGCAAAGAATTCTGATGAATTTACCTAGCTGGATCAAATCATTCTCTCTGCCAACCTTTTGGGGGAATTTGCTATGCAAAACAGGCAATGCCCTGGCTACTCTCTATAGAGCTGTCAGTCTTCACCACTTGCTTAGACAGTATATTGCACCTGGTGAAATAAAAGATGTCTACTGAGTACTCTTGACTGGGTTAATCAATTCTTTTGTTAATATGTGTGATTCATAGTCTCAGTGTTTTAGTCAATTTATTCCTCCTATGTTGGAACCCTGGATTTAGAGAATTTAGGTTTCTGGGATATAATAATATATATATGTGCAACAATATGGAGGATTTGGGGGTGTGAATTAGCTCTTCTTCTTTTCTCCTTCTTCTTCACAAATCTGAGTGTTCTGGTATTGGATCAAAAAACCCACACTGCGGATCATAAATAGTTAGTAATTGGATTATAAGTAAAAACATAGTACTTAGCATTTTACAATTGGTTGATTTGGACTTTAAATGGTCTTGGAAGTTAGAACTCGGGGCCATTTTCCACCTTATTACCTAAGAGGCACATCCTGTGCAGCTGTGCTATAGATAAGAGAATAATAAACATCGATTAGAAGAAAAGCCTGGCGTCTCCTGCGTTCCATTCCGAACTCTGAGTAAAAGAACTTGCTATTCAGAGACAAAACGAAACAGAGAATATTAACACTCCTACATTCACCAATATATGTAAATTATCATTTATCACATAAAAGCACAAGAAAAGAAGCCATGAAATAAAATCTATATTGGTGACAGGTAGAAGGTATTAAAATATAAATAGGTATTTATTATTTAGAAAACACTGGCCAGTCGTGTTATGAGCAAAGGTTCTCAGTACTTAAAACTGAGATATCGAGCTATACACTGCTGAGTACAATACTTCTACGACTCTCAGATTTACCCATTGGATTCAAATTCTGTGTTTTAATTTTTTTTTTTTAATTTTTAAATTTGAATAAATTCTTTCTCTTTGAAGACAGACCTGGCTAACATTAAAAAATAATTTAAACAAATTCATCTCTCCTAAATGCTCTAGGATGCTTCAAATTGTACTCTTATATCTCTACGCTAATAGAGCAGTAAAGTCACCCCATGGATAAGCCTCGGGATGTGGGCTTATGAATTTTAATTCCACATCTTGAATGACTCCTGTGTGGAACACTGTTGTTGCCTGTAATACAGGATAGATTGTTTTCTTTTTCCCTTTTGGTCAAGGGAAAATGTTATACCTTGTTATATCTCTAAGACATTTTGCTATCCTCAGTGATTAAATTATTAGTTAGATGAACCCCATCAGTGCTCATAATTGACTCCTGTGAGATGGAATAATAAAGTCAGTTGGGAAAAAACAAGGAATTTTATAATCGTAGGGAATTTTGACTGAAAAAATTTTACAGTCCCATATAGTGTAAAGTTTAGAAGTAAAGATCTATTCAATTGTTTTTTTGATAGTTCTTTTAGATACCTCTTCCACGATACTAGACATAAATAGTTTCTCCTTTCTTTCCTTTCTTTCTGCCTTTCCCATTTTCTTCTTCTTCTCATGTTTTTCCCGTATGTTGAACAACTTCTGCTTTCCTGTTCTTCCCACTAATTTTCTCTATTTTCCTTTTCTCTCAAAACCTGTACACTGTTTAAAACAATTGCCTGCTTTGCCTGTTTTGGTCTTCTTCAACTCTATTCTACTCCTCTTTTTGCCGCCCTTTCTGCTTTTCCCTTCCTTGAAAAAGACTACATTGAAACAAATGCTGATTATATTTGTCTAACTTTATTTGAACTGTGGCCCCTACCTGTTTTCACTTTTTAAATAAAACCCATGACACATGTTTTGAAAGACCCATGTATAACCTTGATGAATACGTGATTGCATTATCAAATAATTTTAGAGCAATGGAAGTAGGTGTTCATGCATTATTTGCTAATTATGCTTGAAGCTAGAAAATAATTTTAAAAATGTCATGTGTTGGTTTTATAATTTTTTTAAGATGATGAGTCCAAGAGATCTATTTGCAGGACAGCAGAAAGACATTGAAAGTACAAAATAACTCTTTTATATAAGCAAAGGAGATAAGCAGAACAGTGAAAGCATTTCTTTAAAGCAGAAGAGTGAGGAATATTATTCCTAATATATTGATAATTGCAACAAGATTTAATTTGAAAACATAATGAAAAAAGTAGCCTATACAACCAATAGCTGTACAACAGAAAAAAACCCCAAAACAATCCAATGACTTTTTGCTTGTAGTATTGATTTTCCAGTTACTTCAGTAACAGGAATTTCTTAAGGTGCCCTCCTCCTGCAAGTTCCAACTATTCTTTCCTGTCTCAGATGTCTCATAATCTATTTTGTCCCCACCTACTGACCTCTGGGCTATGCAGGAAGCACGAATGAACTGCTGGAAACAACAATGGAGCAGCTTGAATTCCACACAAAGAGACTTGTGACAGAACACTTCAGATATAATTTTGAGGAGATGATAGAATAACAAAGTACTTTCCTTCCTTATATGTACAAACTCTTACCTGGAGCTGTAAAAAGCCTTGAAGCGGGACTTACTAGTGATAAAATATTACTTCTTATTGTATCACAATATGTGCTTGATTTTGACCTTACCAAGAAAAGCTGCAGAGAACAGAGTAAATTAGGTAATTGTCCTTTCTACAGATTTGCCTTTAATTCTTGTTGATGCACAGGAGAATTTCAACAAGTTATTAATTTGCTATGGGAACTACCATTGGTCTGACTCAACAGACAAATTTTAATTTAGAGGTGCCATGAAGGCTTGTAAAGGAAGTATAACTAAACTTAGGATTCAGAAAACTTTTAAGCTATTTGCTGGAATAATTTTCTTTAGCTTAACATTTTATTTCTAAAAAAAACCCCATCATTAGCACCTGAGTATGTATTTTGATACATTTCAGTATATCTGGAAGAAAAGCTAGCTATTATTAAGTACCTGTCCTTCCTCCTCTTTTTCTGACTCATAATTTATCAAGCTGGGCTGCAAAACCAGGCGTGGTAATTTAGTATATTAGTAAAGAAAGCGTGTCTTAAGGTTATCTATTTACTTCAGTGTATTCACCACCTACACTTCAGACAACAAACAGTGAACAATAGTATTAAAAAAGCCAAACTCTTTCCACAGTTTTAATAGGATTTGAAGTGTTTCTCAAGTCAATGATTTTTACTTGTGATCTCTTCTTCCTCTCGTCTTGTCCTAAACTTCTCTGCTCCTCTGATAACAAAGCCTACCCTGTCTGATCTCCCATGACATACAAGTTGAATGTAAATCTAAGATGGAAATATAGTGAGACTCCTCTAGGAGGTAAAAGAATATTAAATATGTACATAATGTGATATTTTGCACAGTCTACTGTATGTCATTTTGTACTTAAATAGTTGGGGTTTTTCTGGTTTTAGTTTTAAGTGAGAGAAAATTTTCTGCAGTATGTTATTTACATGGACTTTGATGCTTTTGGTCTGATCTGAAAAATGCTCAAAACCTAAAAGGTTAAATTGTAAGGTGCAGGTTACTGTAGTTCAGCTAGCAAACACAGAGTGATTCTTCCACCTCCCACTCCAAGCAGTAGAGATTGAGGTCAAAGACCCCAATTTCTTCATTGAGACTTTTCTGTCACCATTTAAACATTGTATTTTAACCTTTGAGTTTAAAGCATGGATGAAAAATTGCAACCATGACCCTTCCTTATTTGGGGGGGAACAAAAGATTCTTGTTGAACTAAGTCTTTATAATTTGTGCAAATATACCATACAGAAAGAAATGTTGGCAAACAATAATTGAGGTGAAATTTGAAGTCATGTCCTAATTAGAGCTTTTCAGACCTTAAATATTGGCCCCAAAAGATCTGGAAGAGAGTTGGTTACTTCACACAGGAAAAAGTTAATACTGGGCTCCTACATAGGTCTTCCAAATTCCTGATTTTCAGCCTATTGAAGGAATATTAATATGAAGAAAAAATGAATTAAATTGTAAGACATTTGAAGGAAAGTGTCATTCAAGGGAACAGTGGTGATGATACTAATAGAGGTTTTGAATATTTTACAGATTAGAGAAAGATTTTTACTCGTATTGTGAAACATTTGAAATATATGCATGCAGAAAACCTAAATGCATCTTCTGCCTGAGATGATGTACACCTATAATACAGATAATTATTGAGGGGCTCAGAGGGTATGTCAATACACTTAAAGGCAGGGCTGCTATGCAGGGGGACCTAGGTAAACTGAAGAGTCAATGAGCATAAATTGAGAAAAAAGGTGTTCATGCTGGATCTAAAGAAAAGTTTATCTCTGAGAATAGCTTAGCAATCTGCCCAGAGATTCTGTGCAATCTCCATCCTTGAAGGTTTTCAAGACCCAGCTGGACAAAGCCCTCAGCAACTGGAAGTCTGACCTTAGAAGTGATCCTGCTGTGGGCAGGAGGTTGCACTGGAGACCTCCTGAGCTCGCCTGTGACATGAGCTGTCCTTTGAATATAATTTTAAAGTTAAAAAATAGTAAGAGGTCCAGGGCACGGGATCTATTGTCCATGGTGCAAGAGTAAAAATGAGCAGACTTACGCTCATCCCCTTATTTCCCAGAAATTTCTAATATGAACTTTTTCAACTGACTTTTCTGATCCTCTCTTCCCTGTTACTTAAATGGAATTAAAACAGTGTTTATTCTCCTCTCACATTTTGTCTAGGCAAAGGTTCACTTAAAAGCTTTTAAGTATAATAACAAAGCTCCTAAACTCACAATATTAATCAATTTTAAAAGAGTTTTGAGGCTAGGACCCTGTACCTTCAGTTCCACTTCCCATGCTTTGAGCCATGACAGCTATTCATTTTAAGTATTAGATGCCAAACTGAGACAAGATTTTAACTTGCCAAAATTAAAAGTATTGTCTCACCAAATATTTAAGCCACAGAGTATCTCCATTTTCTTATTATATATAAAAAAAAATTATCTTGTGTACATACCATTAAATTTGGGATAGATTTAAGAATTACCCTAAGACTGAACAAAGTATGCCATCTAAGACATATTTGCTAGCTATAATGTCCCTGCATTATATAAACTAGCAAAAGACTTAATCTGAGTGAATTAAGAACTTCAGATGTCTTAACAGAGATATACAACTTCTTGGGTTAGTTTACTTTTGTGTGACATCAATTCTGATACTAGTTAAATACAGAAAAAATAAAACATAATGAACAGTTATTTAGTTGCTGGAAAATTGGAAGATAAAACTTCTATGCAAGTAGAGAACTAGTGCACTTGAGGCTGGGAGAATTTTAAGAAAAGGAGTTTAAGAATTCACAATCACTTTAAATTTTTATTTGCATGAGGGATAGCTGCTGAATACACATACATGAACTTCAGGGAGCTAAAGATAAATGAAGTATTTCACTACTGATGAGAAAATCCCTTAAAAATGAAAGCCAATTGTACAAATAAAAAATAAAATCTTGTAAGTGTTAGTGTATTTGTCAGGACTTGGGAAAATGCTGGAAGAACCAAATCAAGATTGTAGTCCAGTGGAGTCTTCTTGAGATGAGATTGAGGGTAATACATTTAAAAAATCATCTTTTCACTGCATTATATAATACACTTTTTACTGTACTGGCACAAAAATATTAGTTGAAAAGTTACTCAGAACCAGAAATTGAAGGATATTACCACAGGCCTGGTTCCTAAGGTATATCACCGTGTCCCGCAGCCATAGGGAGGAGGAGGAGGAGAAGATCCAGCCGGCAGGAATTGTGCAGCAAGATTGATTTATTTAATTATTTTACAAACTCTTTTATAGACTTTTTTCTTCATAGTCTAATTGGACAAAGGACCAGCCACCCCTTGGGGGCGATTGGCCAAAATCCTAAAACATCCATTATCAAAATATTTTCTACTATACCATAAACAAGACTTTCCAAGGTTGCAGGTGGCTTGGTTGTTTACATTCCCTGCTATCTCTTCTGTGAGAGAGAAAAGTCTCTCACGGACTTAGAAAATAACAAGAAGATCCTCACTAACAGCATTTTTGTACCTACAGAAGGATATACTTTTTCAGAGTTACGAATTTTTTTATTCTGTTTACTTAAGAGTTTCTTGAATAGCTGTGATGATGCAGGAACAAAGGGCATACATAGGTGAGATTGAAAATCTGATGCAAAGGACACTTAAGCTGTGTTGTCTTCAAAAAAACCAGTATAATCACAGTTCCACAAGTCTTGTTCAACTGATCATATTTCCAGGATCTAATGGCGTTTGTTTATTCAGATTTTCTGCAAAGATGCATATTCATTCCAAACTCCCATTGCTTGACTCAGCCTGTACTCCAAGACTGAGTGTGTTGGGGTGACTTTATGATGTGTATCCCCTATCGCTGCTCTATGCCCAGAAATCAATCCTGTGCCTTCCTGTGCCTTTAAACTGAGCCCGAGAGGGGGAAGAGAAGAAAAAACCAAGTGAACTTTTCAAAACAGTTGTTCAAGGACACAGACACACACTCCTCTGTGTCCTGCTGCTGCGGTAACAGGAACCGGAGGAAGCACCTTTCTTGCTTTTCGGCCAGCTTTCGGCTCCTTTGCTCCAGAGGGAGATGGGAGCTGAACTTTGTTCTCCTGGGACTTTGGTTTTTCCTTTCTTCTCTTCTGGACTGTTTCAACATCAGAACACATTGGGAGAGTTTTCCACTGAGGCCCCAGAGGTGGGCCCACACTGACCCAGCTCCAAGGAGGAGGAGAGAGACCACACCTACAGAAGGACTCCGAAATCTTCCCAGGCTTCTCTCCACAGCGAGAGACTTCATTATTTAGGATTGTTATCCTTTTCCTGTGTGTTTGTTAAATAAATAGGTTTTTTATCTCTTTTACTTTCCTCTGAGGAAAATTTCTTTTTTCCTGAACCTGGTGGGGGAGGGATGGTTGTAACCTGCCTTCTATCAGAGGATACTTTCCTCCAAATTTGTCCAAACCAGCACACTGAGCAGTTGCAGAATATTGCTGAAATTGCCTTAACATTGTCCCACTTCTGTGTTTTGGAGGGACTTTTCTCCCTCTTTACATTCTCAGAATGGAGACACGCAATCAAAACCTTAGATTTAACCTACATAAAATTTCCCTTTACCTACTCTTTCTATACACCTATTACACTTGCATTTTTATACCAACATAATTTTAGCACGTTCTTCTCACAGGGTCGTCTTTATTGCTTACCAGACACAAGAATTCAGTTAAGTGCTCTAACCAGCATGATTATCATTGTTCAAGCAGCAGGTACAACCCCCTGATAGCCTTCACCCAAAGCTCCAGCGCAGGTGACAGCAGGGTTAAAGGCAGTGCCACTTTATGTTTGACATGGTGACCTGGTAACTGGGGAGGCTGCAGATTGAAAAGCATTGCTTGTTGTAACCCAGTGGTCAACATACATACACTTCTGCATCCTCACTTGATTTAAAACTGTTATTTTCATGGAGCAGTGAAATAGTGGAAATACAGGAATCTTTGAGATGGCTAGCTGACACAATGGCTCAAAAATTACCTCAAACCCATTTTCTCTCTTGTTCTATTCACTTTCCCTATCAGATGGTTTTGCTTATCTGACCCTGCAGTAAAAAATGACCCAGCTAAATAATTTCGACATAAAACAATTACTCTTACTAAAACAATTAAACTTGCTTACTGGTAGTTTATGGCCTAAAGAAACTGAAAATGGGATCAGCTGATCATCATAGCTTGTGCAATCTATGCAAGTGGAAGATGTAGAACTGTACTTTCCAGTGACAGCAAGAAATTGTTCCTGTTTGGAGATTTTGTGAAAAAGTCAACCTAAATATTTGGTTCAGTTGGTGTGTGTCTCGTTAGGCTATTGCAATTTTATTTGAAATAAGAAGGCAATTGAAGAACAATTAAAATGTTAAAAGGGTCATCTGTTTGTAGAGATTTTCTGATGGTGGTAATGTTTTTTTTTCCTTTCTATCTATATAATTATAGGTGGGGTTTTGAAGCTAGTGTTTTGTTCAGACTATGAAACCACTATTATGACTCTTCTTTCCCCTCTGTTTTGTTCACAGTTTCATAACTTTTGTCTCTATCTTCAATTTTTCAGACCACTTTTTCCTTCATATCCCTCCATAGAAATGTTCATCATTAGACTGGAATGTACAGCAGATAAAGAAAATTTAGTGTTCTTTTTGCTTGCTGCAAAAGGTAAGCACACAGAATAGTAACATATATGACATGTACCTATAAGGAACATATATGACATTCCAGCAGTGAAACCTGACTGTTTCAGAGCACATATAAACAGTAATATTTTAAACTAATGCCTGTTTTTGTTACTGATGTGGTGATGTTTTCTTTTGTTTGATTTTTTATGGAAATAGAGTATATTTGGACTTATAATGGTTGAAGACTGTAGTCCAGTTCCTAAAACAGAAGAGCTAAGGAAGAATAGAAATTTAGAGCTAAATTCTTGAAAAATATCAGGACGATTTCTTTGATAGCAATGGATTAATTTTGATTTTCATAGAGTAATGTGCTGATATAAAATATTAAAACATTAATAAAAATTTTAAATTATCTTTCTTAGAAAAATACCACAGTGCATTTCATTGTAGCATTAATTTCCACATATATATAATGTGAATTTAAGGGGAAATGAAGTAAAACCCAGAACTATAGAATTTACATGAAACATATATGAAAAACCCTCTTTATGATATTTTAAAGCTATTAAATAAAATTTTCTATAGATAAACTTAGTTGGATATTCTCAAAAAATTAAAATTGTTATTGAAATTTGGGAGAAACTAAGTAAAATTCTTATACTTTTTAATGTTTAAACTAAGTTTGAAAGGTAATTTTTAAAATACTTCTATTTTGAACGTTTTCTAAATCTGGGATTAAATAGTATGAATTTTTGCAAAAGGAAGGAAAAAAAGCCCATACCCGTATTTTTGAGACACATCAGTAAGAAGAAGTGTAAAAAATGTAAGCTCTAAAGGCAGATATCAAAGATACCAATGACACATGAAATATGGAAACAACTGGAAATTAATCAGTGAGAATAAATCAAATGAAACCAAAAAATCCAGACCATACCTATGAAAATCAGTGCTGCAGGCAAAAAAATAGGAAATTAAAGGAGCAAGAAATGCTGGCATGGCATAACAACTAGTAAGAGCTAGCATATATCTAGCAAAAGGGGCATATGATTTTACTGTTGGAGGAGAATTGCTGTGTAGTGAAAATTTAATTAATCCTGGAGACCAAAACAGTAGCAGTAGTAATGCATTTTAAAAAATATGAAATCATGGCAATACTTTGATATTGATGTTCTTTTAAAATATACTTAAAATATAGATTACCACACACAGAACACAAATATAAACAGTTACAAGAATGTGAATGATGTATAACATATATACATATCATCATATACATTTATATGTATAACACATATATTCTGAGACAAAGGCAATAGGTCTGAGACTCTATCAGTCCCACACAGGAAGGTGTTCTAACTACCCTCAAGTGAGCAACCCAAGCCCAGAAAACTCAGCTATCAGGTCCAAAATAGTTTCTTGGTGACTACTTGTGATGCCATGATGATTCAAATGTTCCAATGTTCAAGTATTCCACTGAGACTGAGCTAGATAATAAGGGATCTCTAAGTGTGCATTAAACATTCTTCATTTGTTTAAATCTCAGCATACATCAGAACTCCCTTGCATAACTTTCTATATACAACATACATTAAAAAGGTGTATTTGCTTGAAATTCTATTTTTAGAGCATATCTTAGTCTAAACTACCTTAGACAACTCTGGTTTTGTAACATAAAAATCTGTATGATCGTGAATTTGCAAAGCACCAAACTCTCCTGAATGGCATTCAGATTCATCTTAAAATCAGAGAAAAAGTCAGTGAACTTCTATAGAAATTAATCTTTTTTAGAGAACCTTGGATAGAAGTTTGATGGCAGATGAAAGGTTTAAGCACAAGTTAGTACAAGTTTAATCAATTATGTGAAATAGAATTATTCATATTGGCTTTGAATAAAGTAATTTTCCATTCTAAAGTAAATCGGAAGCCCAAGTTAGCAGGCAATTAAACAGAAACATGTTTGATATCATTTTCGCCAAATAGTTTGTAAATAGTTTTGCTTATATTTTCCTTTTAGAGATTTTAAATTGAGGATTGTCAACATAAATTAAATTAATCTTGGCTTAATTCAGATGTGCTCTATCATTCTACGAGTAAACTGACTATAACTCTGCCTCTGTATTTAGCTCTTAATTTGCAAAAGAATTTGAGAAAATGTTTCTAAGACTAAAATCTAAGGAAGAAAATTAAGGAAATCTCTACTGGATTTTCCCAAGACAGATTTTACTTTTGCTTTTCTGCTGGGGAATATGGGACAATTTCCCTTTTTAAGGACACCTTAGAGTCAGGCTCAAATCTCATAGTTTTCCTGTTTGCTTATTTCATATATTTCAGGTCAGCTAAATGCCAGAGATGATTACAAATACTCTTTACTTTTAGATTGTTTTACCTAACTGGCATAAAATGTCATGACTTCAGGGAATGAGTCACATCATTCACCAGCTGATTTAAACAAACTGTATAGCCGTAGTATGCTGGGGAAGGTCTGACAAAAAGCAAAATTTGTTAAACTTTGTTGAAGTATATCTAAGCCCATTACACATTAAATTTCAGTATTTTAAGAATTTATAGATTTTAATGTATCCCTCTGCCTGGAGAACATGATAGCCATGTTTGATTAAAGGTATTTTCAAACCCATCTACTCATCAACTGCACTGAGTTTTAAATTGGTAAAAAGGAAACTTCAGCCTTGGTATGGTATTATTAAATAATAAAATGTAAGCTAAAAATAAGAGAATACAGTATGAATAAATTGAAAATATTAATGAGCCAATGTAATGAGAATGCATTCATTTTTAATGTTATTTTAAGTAAAAATATGAATACTTTATGTGTTCTTTTTAAGGTTTTCTTGAGGCAGTGACTAATGCTTATACAAATTACAAGGAAAAACCTATTTTTCCTGGTCCTGTAGCAATGTATATAACTACAATGCTCTTCCCTTGATATGGTAAATAATACTTAAATTAAGTATTTATCTTCTCAATTTTTCTTTAAAATAGAACCTGCCGAATGTATGTAGAGTATTTTATCACTCGTTAATACATAATAAAGTGTTTATATAATTAGGTATGCAGCAGAAGCTTTCTGAGACTGTGGAAATGTTAGTTGTGACCATATATGTTTTCAAGCTGTGCATTGACTCATAGTTCTCCTGGAAGCGCTGGTGGAAGAAGCAGGGCATTGTCTCACTGGGGGAGATACATGTGGAGTGTAACCTCAAGAATGACACTGTGCTCTTTGGTTTCCCCTTGTCCTCTAAGGTGAAATACATTGCATGTTGAATGTAATGAGCATAACACGTTCCCAGCTCACACTTCTCTCTTGCAATCTTACATAGAAAAAGACATGTAGAAATCCAGGCAGAAAGCCTTTATTACTTTGATCTTTTTGGTGAACTGGAAATATTGGAATTTAAATGCAATGAGCAGCACTTAGGAAGGGGTTTGGGTGTCAAAAAGAAAGTATCTCAAGCCATTTAGAAACACTTTAAAATTACCTAGTTTATATTTGATACTCCAACTTAAGGTTTTCTGGAGTTTTTCTGTCATTTATACCAGACCCTGAAAGGATCTCTGAAAGGGTGCTAAATCTATTGTTTAGCCACTTAACTTCAAGTTAGCATTTGCCTTTAGCTTCCATCTAATATGTATATTATATCACAACTTTCTTTTCTCAGGGTGAAAATGACTCTGCTGGTAGTAGCTTTGATATTGATGCGGCTGATCTAGCACAATCTGTTTGACTTTCCCAGGGCTTATTCATTACACCACTTCTGTGAGTTTCTCTCTTTTCTGAAGGCAGTGGTAAGTAAAATGATGGCTTCGGTGACCATATTCTTTCAAAGTGAAAATAAAGGTTATTTTGATATCTGAAAAAAAAAAACTCATCACATTGCCTGCTCTGTAAAAGTCTAAAGAGATATGAAGACCGTGCTGATGTTACTGCATAGACTTTACCCTTTTTTGGACCTTCCCAGAGGAGGATTAATTGTTTTTAATACATAGTGGTGGGCCGACTCCAGCCAATGGGAAAGCTCCCACACAGACAGTCATGTACTCTCATTCAGCAGTATGGGGGAGTGAGTTAGAAGGGCAAAAGCAAGAAAAACTCACGGACAAAGACAAATTAATAAGTAAGAAAACCACCAAAACAAAAGAAAACAAAACCCCAAAGTGATCTCTCACCATGTCCCAATAGCAGACCAACATCCACATATTACGTCCACAAAACCCGTGAGCAGTGACTTTTCTAGAAAAACTCTCCCTCAGTTTTATTGCTGAACATGAGACCATAGGGCAAGGAATGTCCCTTTGGTCAGTTGGAGTCAGCTGTCCTGGCTATGTCCCCTCCCAGCTTCTTCCCCACTTTGAAGGGGAGGAGAGTGAAATATTGTACAAGCACTACTCAGCAGTAATTAAACCGCTGGTTCAGTCACAAGTTTGAAACAGAGCAGCAACATGCCCGTTATGAAGCAAATTAAATCCAGCCTAGCCAAGAGCAGTACACGTTCAGCTGGCTACTGGGGGGCAAACAGCGTAGAGAATGAATCATAAGTTAAGGTGAGAGAGTTCTTAAACACCTACTGTGTTCCTTGCCCCAATACTCAGAGTTTAGCTATCAAAGTTAGAAACTTTTTTGCGCTCTCAGTCTCATACTTGTCAATGATGAAACACAAAAGGAGAGACTTTACTCCTCCTCATTCCTTGATGATTCACACAAATTAAGTAGAAATAAGAATGATTTTCTGTTTTAAATGCACCTTCCTGTGCCCATTAAAAAAACCAACAAAACAAATACTCATATTTTTGGCAAAATTAAAATAAGACAATTTATAAAGCAATGGGGAAAATATAATTTCGCTATTACTGTGAAAATTTTAAATTATAATTACATTCTGTGTTTTAGTCAATTGTTTTTTTGTTTCATGTGACCAGTTTTGGTAATACTGGAAAATAAGTTGTTTGTAGATTTTGGTTTTTCTAGGTAAATCTGAAAAAAAAAATATAGATGACTTTACAAGAAAAGTCACTGTTGACAAACTGAAAATGAGAGAATAAAGAGAATTTTATTCTTCTAATGCCTTGAATTATAATATTATTAATATTATATTCTTAATAAATAAAAGGCTAATTGATCTGTTTGCAGGTGATATCTTTATAAAGATTTTGATTTCTCTTTAGCCTGGTGGCTAACTATTTAGTTGTAATTTTATAAGTCATAAGAATATATGAGGACTATTTTTTCCATACCATTATTTATAAATTGAATTATGAGTATCCTTTTTCTTCCACTGGTAATCCATTGAAATAAACTTACATATGTCCTAAAAATGCACAATAAACTGAGATATTACTGACAATTGTTGACAACTAAAGCTCTGAGTCATGGTGAAAATAAACTACCTGCCAATGCATGAAGGTCAAAAACATTGTCAGCACCATTATAAAGGCATGACTGTGGCCTGATTCATCTTATGTTTGCCCGTTTCCCAGTTCCCCTCTGATAGCTGCTCAAAAGCTCTACTTGAAGAGGTGAGAGTAAAAGGGGATTATATTAATGGGGATCATGTAATATTTGCAGAGCTGGAAATCTTTCTGGACCAAAGAAGGCATTTTATTTATTTTTTCCTACTGCTTTTTCTCTACAGTTCCACAGATGCAATTACTATGTGAAAAACATCTTTTTTCCCAGGATTGTGGTAGAAGGAGGTATATACCCATTTGCTGGATGTGAAAACTGGATTTGTACTATATTGCACTGTATTAGAAGGGACTAAAATTAATTTAACTGCACTAACCCTTTGATCATGTAGCTGCCCTTTCCTTTGTTTAAGCTCCTTGCCTTTCTGACTAGAATCTGCTTTTGTCAGCACAGCAGCAAGTGACATATGGCATTTTTGTTGTTACTTGAAATCACCTGGATTTCCCAAAAGAGCTTTGCATTCAACATTAGAGAGAGAGAGAAGAGATGAAAGAGAACCCCAAATCACTCTAAATTCCATGATTAAAAATCTCAGTAAACTGCCCCATTCAAACCAATATACTTACTTCATATTTTTAGCAAGTAAAAGGGGATGGAATCTGCTCTGTGACATAGGAAAATCTTGGTAACTCTGATTTAGGGGGTGAAAGAGGAAAAGTAAGATGTGCTTGTTGAGAGTTTTTTGTTTTGGGGATTTTTTTTAATGTCTGAAGTATTCAGACAACTTACTAGCTGCTGGCTTTGACTTTCCTACTGATACATAAACAAAAGATGGTTGTTCACTGCTCTGGATTACACCCTTGTTCCTATTTCACAGAAGCTAAATGTTGACCTGCCAATGGAATTTTAAATTGACATAATTTTAACACATGTAGTATCTCTGCTTAGAAATTCCCAGACACAGCAATATTAATCCCCATATAGACATATTAAAAAAAATTAGAAGGAAAAATAAAAACTCAATGTGAAGCAAAGTTACACAGAGAGAATGCTGAAGCAGATATTGTTATATATTTGGCATTACAAAATGTTCTCATTGAAGTTAATGGACGGCGTAACATAGAAACTGCTCAATAATTTGTATTCAGAGACAGAAATCTGTATTGTTTCTGCCCACCAGCACAGCACATCCTTTCTTTTCTTCAAGTTATTGCATATTGATGGGATACTTTTCTGCTGACAGGCAACAAAAAATTAAGGCAGCACTTATCCAGTCAAAGTGGCTGAATGAATGGGAAGGTTAATGCCTCAAACTAAGTTTAAGTTAGTTCACATTTTTTTAATAATTGCTTTCTGCATTAAACTTGTTTTAAACAGGAATATGACTCACAGCTCCTACAGGCTAAGTTACGAGTGTATGATGGAAGACAGTTATGCTTCAAAGCCGATGAATTCAGATAAAAAAATTACCGTAACTTTCATAAGTATTTCAAAGGTCAGTGAAGGACTGGAATGTTGCATGAAAACAAAAAAGAGCTATGGGCAAAATAACTAGAATTGATAATGACCTTTAAATCAATGAAGAATGAAAATCATAAAATACTTATCCATATGGAAGAGCAAAGATTCTCATAAAAAATTTCAAGAAGTGGATACAAAGTAAAATAGCTCATTATGACTGGAAATGACAGACTGGTAATGTACTAAGGCAAAAGATTTCTCTTATACAGAAAAGCCTCCAGGGAAGTTTCATTTAAACAAGTAGTATACAGTGTGTATATCTGTGTGGATGTGTGCCCACATGTATGCACACATCTCTAGGCTGAACTTAATGAAGCCAAGGGCAAGTTTCAATGTCCTACTCTTGCATAAACCTGGAAGGATTTTGTCTTATACTCAGTTTTAAAATAAAAATTTAAAATACATTGTAACAAGTAAAAAGTGTTGCCTCATTAATTTTAATTTCCTGTTTAATTTTCTGTGTGTTCATTTCTGGGTCTGTTGTGATACCTGGCTAAAATTCCACTGTGACATACTTATTTTCGTATAATATAAAGCTGGTGTTTTATATTTTGGTATGTTTTGACCAAAAGGTAATCAAGAGAATATTAAAAAATATTCAATATATCAAGAGAATATTTTTTAATAGTTTGTCTTAGAACAGTAGTCATGATAGAACTGTGTTTACTTCCCTCTGCAGTGATAGAAAATCCATTGAAAGCAATGCAGAGATTTCATTAATTTACACGATTTGCTGTTACAGACAGGATTTCAGGATCAAGTGATGGACTTCATTGGAAGATAAGAAGGCTTATCATCTATGAGTTCTTAGTAATTACAAAGACTTATTCAATTAGAAAACCAAACAGTCAATTTAAGGAATAATGAATGGGTAGAAGAATTCCTTCATCCTGAACAGCTAAATTTTCTTGTTATAAACTCTCTACTGCTTCACATAATTTAATACAAACTAGATATTCCTAGATTCTGGAATTCTGCTAGTAAAAGCTAGGACTATTCTATGTTTGAGAACAGTTGCTATATGGAATGTTCCAACTATTTCTGAATAGCAGACTAACCCCAAGATTGAACTGAACCATAGGAGGACATTTCAGAAAGCACAAAACAAGAGTTTGGATTTAAGAAAAAACACATATCCTGAGAATTGAATTGAAATCAGATTTTTAAATTTTTTTCATGACTTGATGGAAAGGTACACAGGAATTGTAGCTTGAAAAGGTGCAGAGTTTTAACTGTGAGTATACAGGATGTAATGATGAAGAAACTAAGTATTAAATTACCAGGTCCCTCATTGATACTAATGTATTTTGTTCCTTGGAAGGGAAAATCAGTGTAATAAAAACATCTGCTGACCCTTCATCCTCCTCTACTGCATGCTCTAAACAGAGCATGAAGAACTCGGAAATCTTGTCACAATTACATTCTTCTTTGTGGTGAATAGCAATAGGACCCAAAGTAATGACATGAAACTGTGTCAGGGGAGGTTTAAGTTGAATATGAGGAAAAGGTTCTTCACCCAGAGGGTGGTTGAGCACTGAAGGCTTTCCAGGGAAATGGTCACAGCATGAAGCCTGACAGAGCTCCAGAAGAGGTTGGACAATGCACTCAGGCATATGTTGTAACTCTTGAGGATGGTGTTGTGCCGGGCCAGGAGTTGGACTTTGATGATTCTTTCGGGTCTCTTCCAGCTCAAGATATTCTATGATTCTAAGATATGCATTAATTCCTTTGTCAATTCCACTTTTCAAAACTGGTAGATTGCTGCTTGAAAAGCAGCCATTAAATAGCATTTCGGTTTTACAATCCTTTCTATTCTCTCACTTAAGAACCACCTCTGTGCCCTGTATTTTCCTGTCTTTAAAGCAAGCATCACACAAATTCTTACACTGTGTATTATTGTTAAACTTTTATTAGGTATTCTAATGTGGCCAAAGACCTAGTCCAACATGGCAGGTTTCCTTGATGCACAATTCTGTTTTCTGAGTACAATCAATTTCTCACATTATTTTTCTAGAATCTGTATTAAGAAATACAAATAATGCATTTCAAGAAAAGTGAACAGATACTCTGGCACAGATTTTTTTTTCCCCGATACAGAAATTCTGCTATTTAATTAATGGCCAGGAATAGTAACTAATTTGGCTGAAACCTTGTACGTAGCAGTGCAGGTGCATATTTATTAGATTTTCTTATTTAATGAGTATGGTGCATCTCCATGTTTGTCCAAAGACAGAATTATTGCAAGACATGCATGCATAAGACAGAACAACCAATAACTTCCATTCACCCAGAAGTGTTAGAGTGGTTATCTGTCCATCTTCCAATAAAGCATAGACCAACCAGTGGATATTTACCACCGAGGAGAAAGTAAATAAATGAACCAGATGTCTATATCATTGTTATGTTCTATCAGAGCATTATACTCTTAATGAAAAATATATTTTAATTAGAAGCATCTTAGGTTTTTATTTTTAATTTTCATCCCCTATCAAAATTAGAAGGGGTCTTGTAAAAGCAAATTGTATTCATTTGATATTTGTTAGAAGAATGGAAATTGTATTAATAGATCTCTGAGTCTGTGGTGTTAACAGTGGTGACAAATTAGGTGCCAGGAGGTACTTATGATCATGAAAATTGTGGAGGAGGGTATACCTGTTATGGGTTAAGAATATTGTATAAATGATCCTCTGAATTAAATCATTGGGTTTTTTTTAACACCAGAACTTCATTTTACAGCTTAGCCTGTCTGCATTCAAAAGGTAAATCAATGCTTGTGTTAAAATCATTGTGAACTGTTATAATTTCTTGAGTTTAGTAATTCCCTCCTGCTATAATTCTTGCAAGCTTCTGTGCATCAAATACCTACAAGGTCAGCAGAGCACTGGCTGGCTTAAAGGTATTAGAGGTCATGCTGCAGACTCTGGCTGGGAAGAGGAGATAACTGACAGATTCTTCAAATCAGGTATTTCAAGGGTGAAGTAGTACACTTTAGCTAGAATAAACCTTATTAATGGCCAACAAAAACTGGCAGCCCATTTTCTCTATTCTTCCCACCTGGATGAATTTTCTTGTGTCTGTCATGTTAGTTACAATTGGCTTTGACGTCCTGTACTGAGTTGATGTCACAGGGTGATACCTAATGAAGGCAGCACTCGGATTACTGAGACTACATCTGCCTACCTCTAACTTGTTAGATGGGTTTGGTATGGACTGGGAAATGGCAAAACAAACATAGAAAATTGTTATGGAGAGGCATACCTAGGGTATCTGACTTTCATCTGGATGTGCACAGGGAGGAAATAAGAGAAGGACTTGTTACAGTTTTACTTCTTAGTAATATTTTTGGGGATGGTGAGAGTATAAAGGAGAGCCAGAAGCCATTAACCACCTGGAAATATCAACTATTTGACTTTAAACATGGAGGAAGTCAAAGGGATTGGCCTGGGGTGTTGTGACCAGTAAGGCTATTGATTTCTTTTTCCAACCATGACCACCTAAGTGAGAAAACAATAAAAAGGGTAGGGAAGGGGTAGGGGAGCGAGTCCACAGAAATTTAACACCATGGAGAAGATGAACCTGAGGTATGCTCTTTATGGAAACTTGTTTGCCAGCCAGGATTCCACATGCTGACTGGTTAGAGTGAGCATCCTTTTCCACTCTATCCGGAGTGCTGGTCGCAGCTGGACTGGGGCAGAAGAGACTGTCTTCAATGGGAATGTGTGTTCTGTATACGCTGTTGGAGTGGATTTTAAAACAGACTGTTCTTTTTCCTGGTATATCTGTCCTGCTTGGAAATAAGATCTATAATTTATTTCACTGCATGGTGTAGTTCTGTCCTTGAGGTTTTATAGCTGTATCCAGTGTCTGAAAAGTTCATGACAACTTTTCTATTGATTCTAAAGGCAATTGGATCAAAACCACCTCTGCTTTTTTTTGTTTCTGGAGGAACCAGAGCAATATATTTAAACAACATCACTTTAGGATAATATGATTAAAAAGCATAATAGTATAGATTATTTTTGAAATCAGTATTTATTTATTGCTCATGGACAGTTTTGTGTGCCAAAAAAATGTATTAAATGTTACTTTATTATAATTATACTGAACTGTATGATTGATGATGTTATCTGTGTCAAATATTTGTGTCCAAATAAATTTTGTACCAATAAAATCATTATTAAGATATTGATACTCTCCTGTTGCTCAATTACAATAGCAATTTTATTTACAATGGGTTTCACAGAATCATAAAATCTTCAAGGTTGGAAGAGACCTTTAGGGTTATCCAGTTTCAGGGTTTGTAGAAATACACAGGCTTCTGTTTTCTATGACAGCCTTTGGTTGGGCAAAATCACACTTCCCAAAGGATTGTAAATCAAAATGATCTGCTTTACAAAAAGGTGCTTCTATCTGTGATGAACTAGTTTAAATCAATTCCGTACTTCCTTTTTGAGATTATTTTGTGACCACCAAATTCAGTAAAGGCATATCAAATATATGGCTTCATTTTCAATATGTGAAAGATCCCTCTTACAATTTAATCTACTGATTCCTTGTTGCCAGTAAACCTCACCAGATGTCTTCTACATGGAATTCAACTTATGCTTTCCGTATTTTGATGAAACAACAAAAAAGAAATTAGTGTCCTAAAAACAGATGGGAAGACTTAGCTTCAAGGACTGTTTTTGGATAATATGTGAACTCATTTTAAAAATCTGATATGATAATTAAAGTATTATATATATAGATAAATCATTTCATTACTATTCAGTTTTAGTGGGCTCTGATCAATTAATAAATGATTTTTAGAAAGTTAGTCAAGATCTGATCTGAAAACTTCAGGATAAATTCTAAAGCTTGGTAAATACTTTGCCTTTCAGATTAATATTCTCTTCAGTTAGTGGTAAAGCATTCAGTCTTATTCTGCAAGCATTGAAGATAAACAGAATACAAGGGGACCGTCCCTATCCTTACTACAGATGTTTTATGAGACCTTCAAACAGTCATTTGACTCAAGATTTTTGTAAGTGAATGCCAAAGCTGAACATTTGGGTTACTGAACTATATTAGGCTTTTATGAACTTGCATTTACAAGTCAGTTTGAGCTTTGCTCACTGCATGTTTCTTGCTGCCAATCTGTTTTTAAAAATGGATGGGCACCTGCTCAGGGACAAACAGTACTTATTAAACATTGCAACATGTTGATGTAATTTTGGAACTGGCTCTTTAAACAAGAAGTTGGCCTAGGTAACCTCCAGAGACAACTTCGACATATTTCTTTTTTTCTTTTATGATTTCTATATTCTTCCAGTGTCCCTTTAGACTGGGAAATTTAAGAAGTACGGATTTTCACTGTTTTGGGAGGCTGTTTTATGTTTCCTTATTTTTTTTTTTTTTTACATTTTGTAGGAAATTACATGGTTTCAATATTCCCCATGCAGAAACAGCAAAATTTGAATAACTCCTACTTCAATAAAATAAATGCAACTGAACAAAATTCTCATCTTCCCAAAAAACTTAGCTTTAGATAAAAGAGCCAATTAACATTAAAAAATTCATTCTGTGCTTTGAATTTTTAAATATCAGAACTGAAAAAGTACTTGGAACGAAAATTGGCAGTTTCCTTTGAAATGGAAAAAATATGTCAGTATTTGTATATTTATTTTCAAACTTTTTATTTTAACATAAAAGTTATATTAAAATATGAAGTTCCTTATGTTTCAGAATGTCTTTCAATCTAGCCAGGAAGAAATAAATTTTCTTAAAGAAAAAATATTGGCTCCAGAAATTAAACTATAAAGTCTGTATACACTCATAGCTATACACTTATGTAACAGCCAATATATTTATTCAACTAAAGAAAATATAATTCTTTAATCAATTGGGTGTAATGAAAATAGCATTCCAGGGAACTTCCTAGAATTAGAACAAACATTGACTTAAAAAATAAACAGTAAAAGAAAAACCTATGCTTTCCACAGATGGAAATTAAATATGTTACAATATTAAGTACTCCGTTGTAAGGCAGGAAAATCTAGATGCAAGTAGTGTAACAGCATGGCTATGAATTTATGCTGTGTGGATGAAAATACATGTTATATATATAAACCCACACAAATACATATACAGTTACACATATATTCTCTGTTTCAATTTACTTGACAATATTTCATAGATAGCTAATCATAAAAGCATTCCTTGCATAGGCCCATTTTATTTTACCTTTTTTTTCATATTGCAAACTACCTTGACTGAAAGGTGAATTTCTCCCATGTGAAATCCTCAGGATTAGTTCAGCATACAAGGGTTTTTGAATTCTGTCTGTGTCAACATGACAGTAAATGACTAAAAGGAGAGCCATCAGAAGTAAAAAGATGAAATCTAACCACAAATGATTAAGGACTGGCACTGCAGGACAAACAAACAAATAGAAAAAAGAAAACACAAGAACATTCTCCGAAAAAAGATAATGTTGTCTTTAGGAAATTTAGTTTATTCATTCAGTGTTTCTAAGACAGAAGGGTCATAAGAAGTTGACTTCAGAAGCATTTTGGGACTGATCTTTTCACAAAGATTAGCTGTTTATGAACAATTTTTCCATTCCCTGTTGGAATGGAAATAGGAATGTTTTTAGGAGAAGCTTTGCTAATTTCCAATTGAAGTTAGAGCTATTTTGGACAAATATTTTTTTCTATTATTAATGCAACAAGAGATTGCACTTTCTGCAGATTTCCAGTATCTTTCGGTCTAAACTCTTTTCTTTTTCTCAGAATTTGATTTATATTATCCTTATATAGACAGAATATATATTTTCCATTCTTATCTTTTTAAATAGTTCCATCCAAGTTTCAAAAATGGTTAGTTTCCTCTTTTCAACAATCTTTTATTCTTTTCTAGTGTTACATTTTTTTAACATACCTTGCCTCAAATAATTCATTCTTCAATGTAATATAAATTCAAAGACTCTCATTTGTTTACCTTATCAAGTGAGTCTACAAGCTATGCAATTTATTCAGTGATATACTAGTTTCGTGTGAGGAAATAAATTAGATTGTTACCTATATCTCTGACTGAAGATAAGGACAATGGTTTCTTGCTAGAAAGTTTCCATTTTGGACAAAAAAAAAATACAAGTAGACCTTTCAGAAAACATAGTGGTATAAAAAGAGATTTACCTTTGGAAACCAAAAATGATCACGCACCTGGGACCTCTCAAAATTTTGATTAATCCCCTGTTTAGCTCCTGTAGAAATGCATCTGTACATTGATCTTTATTCAAAGACAAATACAATGCAAACTCCAGTGAGTTAGTCTGTTGATATAAATGGACTACTCACTGAAAAAAAAAATACTACTCGGTGCACTTATTTGACTGGGAATTTTAATCTTCTTCTGATAATTTGTTATTTATATGTATATATAATTTATATATATATATATACATGCACATTCACACACACATACATATAGAGATTAAAATTAGATAAAACAGACTAGACTCAACTGTCACACTTTTTACTATTTCAAGAATTCATCCTATACTGCAGGAAAGATATGTATACTTTTCTGCATTACATATCCTACTTCATGTTTTACACTGTTTCAAATAAGGCAGATGTAAGACAATGCTGAAAAGTCTAGCAATCTATAAAGTGTTAAATGTGAATTACAACTGAGCCAACATCTGCTGTAGTTTTACCTCATTCAGTGGAGGTTATGCAATGGTTACACATGCTTTTGTTTTACGCTTTAACAAACATTCAATTATACGTGTCTTCTGAATTTCTGAATGTGTATTCATGCAGGTCAATATATTTAAAGGCTTATTTTTGACCTTACCTATAAACATAAACGTATTTTGGCAACTACAATGAACTCTAGACACTGATTTTTACAGTTATTTTGTATTTTGGATTTGAAACTACCTGGCTAATAAATGCACTTTTTTTTGAAAATAAGGTCTTCTGTATATGCTAATTATCTACAGGCCAATTATTTCTAATCTTACCAAATGAAGAAAGGATGAGTATCAGAAAACACACAAAATTTTACTTGCACCAAGTTCTAAAGCTCACAGATGCATAATAATGCTCATACATACATAATAAATAATGCAAATGCATTTCTCACAACAACCAATCTTCAGTTATATTCAGTAACTATTTTGCATAATCATTGAATAAGTGGTACTCAAACATAATGGTGTATACTCTGTCGTGAATCACCTGATCAGCCATCTCAGTTTAAATACTTCTATTGAGTCACTTCCATCCAAGTATGCCGTTTTTCTGACCTTTGAGGTCAATATATAACCTACCTATGTTGAATTTGCTGTTGCATATACCATAATCTAGTACCACTTTGGTACACTGAAGTAAGCCTTGGATTTATCCCAGAATGACTCAGACAAATGTCCATCATCTCCAGATTAAGTTCTCTTTTTTTTTTTTTTAAATTAATTGGAATTTTTTGCTGCAACTTCATGCCTGCACCTATAGTTCTACCCTGATAAAATATAATAGCAGTTTACACAGGAGAAAATTAAGAAAACATTGAAAGCCCAAAACACAAACACACACATACATACACACACACAAAATTCCTGCCAGTCTTTGAAGTCTTTTTCAAACACAAAAAGCACTTAAAAAGAAAAAAACCCCAAAACCTAGGGATAATGACTTGTATTCCTCCAGAGATGTAAATATCTAGTCCTCTGGGGATTAGGTGGACTAAATTCCCTTAGTTACTCTAAAGTGATTGATAGTAATTAATGAAGTAATGGACATAAATATACAGAAATAAGAAATATTGGTCCACTGTGAATATATCTATAACTTACAGTTTCCCTAAGAAATACAATATCTGAGAAATTATATCAGATGATATAAAGACATGCATTTTAAAGCATGTGTTAAATACAGAATTATGCATGTAGAAGGGAGTGTGAGATGCTTTAAGACATTGGTAGTTTTTCAATATTTATTCTAATTAGTATGATTTCTTTGGGTTTTTATTTGTTTGTGAGCTTGGTGGCTTTTTTTTTTTTTTTGGTTCAGAGCAGCTGTGACTTCTGTTTTGCAACATAAAGAGTTTCAGAGTTGGTAAGTCAAGTTAATTATCATATGATACACAAAGTTAGTTTAGATGACAGTGCAAGAGAATGGGAAGTCCATGGGGTTTGTCTTGTGTCAGATTTATAACATATATATCACAGAATCACAGAATCAACCAGGTTGGAAAAGACCTTTGAGATCATCAAGTCCAACCTATGACCCAACACCACCTTGTCAACCAGACCATGCACTTGTCCAGTCTTAAACACCTCCAGGGATGGTAACTCCACCACCTCCCTTACTGTGCCTAATAGAAGGTAAGAATGGTTTGGTTGAAGACTGCTTTTTTGAAAACAATAATTTTTGTCAATTTCCTTGTGAGTTTTTAAAAACTTCCAAGCAGTTGCCTGGAAATAAGCTGTGTCAACAGGGAGAAATTTATTATGGGAAACAGAATAATGAATTAAATGAATGAACATAAAGTTTTTAGGTGTACCAATGAGTGTCTTCTAGAATTCATGAAGAAGGAAACATGTTGTATATTCTCTTCTCCCCACCTAGGTATCCATTTTCCTTTGATATTGTTCTTTACAATGCACTATTGAGGGCTTGCAGTAACGTATATTCTGAAAAGCTTACACAATTGTTTTATCACTTTCTCTATTCTGTGTACCGTTTAGGAAAGGAAAAGTGAAATCATTGCTAACTGACACTTCTCTCTAGAAGTCCCTTGGATGGAAAAAAGACCATTTCAAATGTAGTGGGTTTATACAGTTTGGTAATATAGTTTGGCAATAAAGTTTAGAATTTTTCAGAAAATTACATTTAAATGTCTTTATAAATGAGTAATACTACTTAAACATGCACATATTGCTGTAATGTATTTCAGTAATGAGAGTTGTGGATTTTTTCATAAAGCATCACAGTTATAAGACTGTTAAAAATACATTTAAATGTTGTAATAAAAATACTACACATTTTTTTCTGTGGTGTAATTTGTTAAAATCTTCCATTAACATTCGACAGTCCTCCATTCACTCTCATTTTAGTTAATAGATATAGTGTACTCAATTTCTTGCCATCTGAGAAAGTACTGGCAATGTGTTCTGACCTATAATCTATACTTAAGGGTTCAGTAGCTTTTTAAGAATGTTCATGGAGACTTTATTAATCTCTAATAAACTCAGCTCTTCCACTTCATTTCATGGCTGAATGTAACAGTATTTGCTTTCAAGGCTAATTATAGAAGGAAGAGCAGAACAGTGAAAATTATGCCCCTGGCATAATTACAATAGACTTTGTTTATCTCCATGGCTTTAAACACCATCCAGCTATGCAATAGTTTCCTTTTGTCTTGGATATTTGTTTCTGAGAAATGACATTTAAATTACTAAATGAAAAATATTAAAGTGAGATGGCAAGAACAATTTAAATCTGATTGTAAGAGCAGCTAAAGCTCCAATCAAGAGAACATTCTGAAAAAATCAAAAGAACCAAAACAAATAAACCAAGAATGGTAGCAAAATCCTCAAAATAAAGGTTTATTTGAAAGCCATTTGTCCATATGAGGGGTCTTGTCTATGTTCTGTGGTTATTTTACTCTTTTTATAACCTGAGCATATCTCTAAAAACCTCGTGTCTTCCTTTTTTACACAAGTTTCTCTTATATGCAATATTTACAAGACAGGGAGAATAAATGTACTCATCAGAGGATACTATAGAGAGCAACCAGAGTAGTAAAACACTTAACCTCTCCCATTTCTGTTACAGAGAGGGAAACTAAAGTATGAGTCTAAGGGGCACTATAACAATAAAAAAAAGGGAAATAGCAGTCCTTGTGTAGTTCTGCAGTACAGATTAAACTCCTGGGACATCATCTGAGCAGATGTGGTAAGTCTTAATGCTTTGGTAAGAGCAAGTATTGCATGAAGTCTAATTCATGTATGTAATTCCAGTCTGTGCTCTTCAAACAACACAAACTTTTGTATATGGTTGTCTCAATTTTCAAGCACCTAGAATTAGAACATAACATGGTGCCTTAACTTATTTGAGTATATAAATCACTTCACTATCTTAAAAAGATGTGATGGGTTTTATTATATTATTTATTAATTATGAATAACTTGGAGGATCAAGAACGGCATACTATGTAATACATAATGCATTAGGGAGTAAACAAGACTGAAATGCACAGAAAAGGTTATATTTATCTTTTGTTTCTTTAATCCACTAATTCGAAGATAAAGAATTTACCTATGATCAAAGATTCCAATGCAAACTCCAGTTCATGGATTTTGCAGCTGTCCTAGAGGGGCGTGGAATACACAAACTAATAACAACATCACTTTTCAATTTGTAGCACCTTTCACCTGAAGATCTCAAAGTGTTTTCCAACTTCAATGAAGCGCGCCTTAAAATGGCAAGTGATGTACATGAGGGACATATAGGAATTTGTTCAACCTACCGTTACTCATTGAAGTTTATCTCTCTCATTGTTCTTTAAACACTTGTGGTAACACTGTAGCAAAGTTCAATAGGCTGAAGACGTCCCCCTCCTTTCCCCTGTATTTTAGTATTGAAATATATTCAGTTAAAGCTGCTGGAATTCACGTAGGCATCATACAACTGAGTTATAATTTGCATAAAACACCAGGATTAGTGCCCTCACCTGATGACAAACGTCAAGAAATACGAATTAACATATGCGGCTAGAAACCCATTTTTTTGTTTTTTGCTAAAAGAAATAAAACCTGATTAATCCAGGAAAGAAAATTAATTGAAAATTGTACTATATTGTGCCAACTAGAGATGTTGGAGTCCTGTGGAACTGGAAATAAGGTAGAAGGCCAGCAAAATTTCCAATGCCTCAGGCAAACAACATTTGTTTATTATAATTAAGTCTTTTCACAAAGGCAAATAATCTTCAGCTATGTAGATGACTACTTGAACTTTGTCCATGTAAATATGATGACTACAATTTAGCTGCTCTGCTACATATTTTTTAAAGAAAATATTTCATTAACTAACTAACTAACTAACTAATTATTCTAGAGGCATTTCTCTGCCATAATGGCAAAAGTAATATAAGGACATACAGATAAGTTATAATGATTCAGAATGGTCATACATGACTCTGAAGTCCACATATTTTGATTCTGATAACTAGACAAAATTGGTTTAAGCATCTTGAAACTAAGCACATGATAAAAACTTTTAATTACCTTTCACATCCGTATTCTAATGCTGCAGAAGGATAAATCTTTTTCCTCCACTTGTCGCTTTTCTCTCAGGTTTATTGAGCTCATATTCAAACACTGCAATGAAAGTTATGCACACATCATGGATTAGCTCTGAGGGAGATGGCAAGCCAATGTCACACAGTATGTTAACATGAAGAGATGATAACTTAGGTTCTGGAAGCAGGTTAGCCAGGTGAATACCCTAGATGCTTTAATCAGATGACAAGTCAATAACTTTAGTTCCAAACTGGGAAACTTTGTAGTTTGTTACTTTCTGAAGTATAGACTTGACCAATTTATTTTTCTTAATATAAGGGGTGCAATATCAAATTTTTCTGTTACTATCCTTCTACAAATCCACTATTAACACTTACTGACCTCAGGACTGCAGTGTTATTATAAGAAAAGGCTACTGCAATGTTATCTGTTAGGCACTACTGCCTCATTAATTATTCTATACTAACTTATTATCACTGGTTCCCAAATCCTTACACTGTGAGGACATGGAGCAGATGAAAATGACAAGGGAAAAAAAAACCTGTATTTTTTTAATGTTTGATTTTTTGTAAAGACATAGCACTATACAGTTTTATTATTATGAGTAGCTATGGGTTTATTACCTAAACCAAATGTACTTATTTTTATGGATGCAAAGCATGCTGTCTTATAACAATCATACCTCCTGTGTAGAACTACTGTCTTCTAAAAACTGTACTTTCTAAGTCTCATGCTCATATTTTTAGCAATCATTAAAAGAAAAAAATAAATTAATATTGTATTCAGTCTTTTAGTTAGGGAGTGTGAGCCTTTATTCATATGCTGTAAGCTACTTAAAACTTAGTTTTTAATGTTCTCTTTTGCCATGTAATGTAAACAGTCAACCAATCTTCATACTGATCAGATATGTTTGGTCAGTTGCTCCAGCAGCCACCTGAATTTCCAGATCTTCTTTGAGATGTGAATATTATTCTTTCCAGGGCATGAGCAACCAGGTCTAGCTTCATAGCTGACCCTGCTTTGAGCTGAGGATGTTGTGAGGTCTCTTTCAACCCAGATTAAGCCCAACCAATATGGTTCTGTAGTTCAAAAGTAGAGCCATTTGCTGGATTTACTAAATTCTGGATTTCATATTTATTAGCGTTTTGAGTAAAAAAGACCCATCAGAGTTAATGTTTCTCATCTTGTGCCTTTAAGAAAGCAACTGTAGTATAAAATCTCCTAGTGTAAAAAAACCCCAAAACCCAAGCAAACCCTAAACAAACCAAAAAACCCGAAGTCCCATAATGAATCCCCAAACCCAGCCAAATCAAAGATCCAAACCAGACTGCAAATGTAACATCATATTCTAAATTTAAAGGTCATCTAGGGAAGATATTTCAAGAATTAGAAAAATAGTATTGAACAGATCGCCTGTACCTAGTCAAAATAAACAACTCCGTGTTTAGCTTATTTCACAGTAATAGCTTTCCTGTGCTGTTCATATGAGGTTGTTTTTCTTGGTGTGTCTGGCTGGAAAAAAGGTTTTACAAATTCCTCTGTATTGCTGTTCATTCTAGATTAGTGTGAAGGAGATCTTATTTTTCTTTTTGATTTTGCATTTTCTAGTGGCCTTCATGCAATCTCTTTAAAATGCTTTTTCTAACACATCTGGGATAACTAATCTTGTTCTTGAAAGGAAAATCCCTTCAGCAGCAAAATCTCTGCTCTGAATTGGTAACATTTGCTGTACTGGCCACACTCTGCTAACAGCTTTAATCACTTTCCTTGGGGTCTTATCTTGGATCATAACTTTAGCAATCATTGCCAAGCTTGGATTTACTGGATAGGACTAAAACTGTCCCCATTATGTGGTTTATATTCTCTACCCTGCCTGTCATCTTTGCTCTTCATGGAGAAGCATTATTATGTGAGTTTTTGTGTTTTATCTGAGATCTTATAGCATTATTAAACTCCTTTGGAATATACAGCATTTAGCTCTATTTTTTGCTGTGCTTCATCATGTTATCAAATGTGTCTGCTTCTACAAACATTGTCTTGCGTGTTCATTCAGATGTCAGATAAAATAAGTGTAGAAAAAAAAAAGCACAAGTTCACAAGTGGAAAAAACACCAGATACATTTTTGGCAATGGCAATGAGTTTGGAACAAGTCTGTACTGAGAGGCCCTTGGTAAAAATATGAGTCAATATTTATAACTTTAAATTAGAAAAATACCTCCATGTTCAGTGTCCATTATTTCTGCCTTTACTTTACTTATTTTAAGTCTAGAAAGAATATTCTCTGACATTGCATTATTTTGAGGCAACTCTTGTTAGTGCTCAGAGATGCCTCTTTGAAGCACATTGTTTTTAGCCTGCTTTATTGAGGACATGAATTTGTTCCCATGTTGCATGTCAGGAAATATATGTCATCATCTTTTGCCCAACAAAAAGGTTTTCATTGAAACACAAGAAAAAAGTAGAGGCTTTACAAATGTTATGCTTCATGAAAACAGACAAGTTGCTAAAAGACAGGGGTTCCACTGTTGCAATCCAGAGAGGAGAAGACTGGATGTTCCTTTATTCCCTATAAGATGTCAGAGAATCCATACAGATAAAAGACATCATGAATTATTCCCCCCCAAAAAATTAATTAAGATCTCTTATTGTCAAGGAAAAATCCATAAATTATAAAAAAATTCCAACCCATCTAAAATTATGTTTCTTTAATTCTTCTATTGATAGATCTGCTCCATATATATTTGCTATCATAGTACTTTAGGATCAGTGCTTTTAAAATAATTTTTCCCATTCCTCAAATCTGTTAAGAAGTGTGTTCTAAACATACCAGATGTATTTGAATTAGTAGTACCCTCAGACAGCTTCTCTGGCAACTGTATTCAGCATGATCTTTCCCTAAGAGTTTTCTGCTCAAGAAATTCATTCTTTCAGAAGTCAGGGGAATGATACCTGAAATCTGCATGATAAATTAAGAGAGAGATGTCTGCTGCTCACAGGAACTGGGATGGGCAGAGAGATATTCTTTGCTGAAAAAGTCTAGTCACCGATTCTGTGTCTATCAGAGCTGACTTTTTTGGACTTATTTTTGTCCCAGACTCCAGTCTTTATGTTTTCTTCTGGAGGATGAATTACAGCCATTTCAGCAAACCTGCTTCAGTGAGTGAGAGTTCAGTGGTGCACCGTGGACATATACTGACTTCACACATGTAGGCATTGACTTTTGAGTGCTGTCTCCTACACAGGACTGAGTTACAGGCCAGATACACTTTATGGTGGTCAGTACATTAGTGTTATGGTAGAGCTAGGAACCAAGAGGGACTTTGCTCCACACCAGGAAATTCAGATATCACCTCAAAGCTAATTTCTTGTCTCCTCAGTTTCCACCAGGTCCAGACTTTTCCATAAACATTTTTTTTTTCCATCTCTGTTCCAAAAATACATTGATATATGTCAGTTTTATACATGCTTTGGAAGGATATCCACCATACCTCCTGTTATCACCCTTTGTTCACAGGGAGACCTGCAAACTTACTCTAGGTGTCTTCTGCTTTCAAAAAGTTTGAACTCTGTTAATTTTACAACTCTGATATCTCCCTTAGCAGACAGGCATGGCTATAAGATATTTTCTCTCATAGAAGCAGATGTTCAACATTCATTTATAAGATATTCAATAGCAATTAGCTTAATGAAGACTCTTTGTTAAAATTATCCATATATAAAATTAGTATGTGAACTTAAGTAGAGAAGTCTTTTAAATGCAAACTCTCATCAAGGTTGCTCAGTTAGCCACATTTTTTCTTTCTAAGTTACCTTCCTTGAGCCTCAAGTATTGTGACTTTATTTCGAATGAGATTAAATTATTGGTTTTTTCCTCAGCCACAAAGTAATCTTTAAGATAGAGTGATCTGTGTCAGCTCTGATTTGTCTGACCCGGACTGGTGAATAATCATAATACATCATCAGAAGTCTCTGACAGTACTGAAGATAGCCTTCTTCACTTCTGTTATCTTAGCAGAAGTTGTTGGAAACATAAATTTTAGCTTTGTTTTCAAGAGTTAAGTACATCTAGAAGTGTGTTCTTTTTATTACAGTCTCTAAGGTTTCCATAAAGTCTCAATGGTGGTTGAAAGGAGCAGTTTCCCTCCCTTTCCAACTGCTGATAACTCACTTATGAGCTCAGGCACTCACCAGAGCCTCAAGTGAGCCAGTTCAGCTGAGAATATAATAGCAGAGATTTGTTTTCTGTTAATTTAGTTTTCTGAATGACTGTACTGTGGGGACAGAGGAGCATCAGTGCTGGGACTAGGGAGGCAATTGGTGCTGAGGAGTTGGGAGCAAGAGCAGGAGGGGTGAAGTGGCCCCTTTGTCATCAGCTCACCACTGCAGTGGCTCAGCTTCCCTTGGTGCTGCTCTCTCACTTACGCCTTCTCTGTACCTTTGGCTCACACACAATTTTCTACTGTCTGCCTGACCTCACTACACTGGGACATGTTATTTTATTCACTCTTTCCTCTTTTATTTTGCAGTTTTGTAGTCAGACTGTCCGTCTGAAACGAATTGGTAAGTTCATCTAAGTCAGTGTCATGGCTTATAACAACATCCCAAGTGTTTGCTGGAGTGAACCACAGTTCACTTTCTCTGCTTTTTTGCCTTCAGCAGTGTTGATTTAGCCTAGTAAAATTATGAATTAAAGATCCTAAAACCATGTTTATATCAAATATTTATAAGTTATTACAGAGCAACCCCTATTCTATCCCAACATTCAATTCTTTTAGCAAGCATGTGTGTAACGGCAAACACTCCAATAAACACCCTTTCAATGAAAGAGTAATTCTTGCAGAAATACAATATTAAATTTGTAATGACTGGAACAATAATATTTGGGTACATTCTTAAGGGGTTTAAAATTATGCAGAAAAATAAATAACTCAATCACCCACCAAGTGCTCATGATTCTTTTTTAGAGGAAACTGAGCATCCTGTTGTGTATAGTAATGCAAAGAGAAGTATTGAAGAGCTGAGGATATTTTCAAATACAGAAAGCTGAAGAAGTTTTATGGCCCTGTTCCTTGTTCCAAGCACTACTGCCAAATTCATGCTATAACAAATTGTTTTCCCTGGGTGTACTCTTCTGTGCTCAGATTGCACATGTATAGCAAACCAATATGCTTCCCATGAGTTATCTAAATGAGCTACAATTTTGTTCTTGGTTTGCAAATGCTTCCACTCTGTTGACATCATATAACAATATGGTTTGCACTGGATCAACATTGACATTACATGAATAAGGGACATTTTGTCAAAGAACAAGTACTTTTTTTTAATATTTTGCTCCAAATGTCCTCTCCCAGATAACCTATGAAAGCAAAATGTAGCTATGTCTTTCTAATTTTGAAACAGATTGTTTTCATGATTTTATTTTAACTTTTTTTAATAACTTTCATTTTAAGCTCTCCCCCCCACCTTAATGTTTCCCAGGATTTATGAGTATCTTGGAAAATCTACAAGAACAATTTTTAAATGTATGTTTTATGAGTAATTAGCAATGTTTTAAGATTATTATTATTTGTTTTAAAACAAAAAGTCTAAAAGATCATTTTAATAGTTTATCAAGATGTTAGGACCAGGTCCCATGCTGAATTCTCTTGGAACGACAAAGTAATAAATTAGTCCTGTAGGGGATGATGGAAATTCCAAGCATCAAGGTCACTGTCTTTTCAACTTAAGTGACTGCTGACAGTGTACCTTTTAAATGTGTCTTATGCTGTTTTCCTTTGCACACTTAACTTAGTGAAATCATGCCTGTAAGTGCACAAGACATATTTGAAAATACCAGGGGTATAATTAATATTGGTTGAGACACTAGGAAGTGGGATTTTCTGAGCTTTAAAGGGCCCTGATGGCTTCGCATTACTCATGACTAAACATTGCAGCATATGTCTGCACTCCAGGGTTCAGCAAAGAATAAAAGTGTGCGAATTTGTCTTAAAACAGCTTGAGCATGTGCTTGTGGCAATCCAGCCCCCAGAGCATGGAGCTCAGCGAGGGAAAAGTTATCCAACTTTTCAGCTAGATCTTTTCCACAGTAGGGGCACACTAATGAATACATATTTTTTGGAGTTAACAAAACGATTTCATTTGTTACTTATTAGAAAAAAAGTAAAGCAACTCAACTAAAGCTGTTGGGGAAGAATTGAAGTAAATTGATTATTGGTAAAACTGGTAATTAGAACAGGGTTTGCATAGCTTAGAAACAGACATCCTCACAAGCAAATACAGGTTTATAATTCCTTACAAGGCAACAGCTGAGTACATTTGAGAAGAAGAGACCAGGGGGGTTATTTGCCACCAAATACGTAAAATGCTGTTCCTTGTGCTGATTACAGGAATGGAAAAGTAGTACAGATCCAGTTTGTTACCAGCTTACAGCCTGTCACAAATGTCAGGAAAAAACTTGTTCCTGAGAAAGTTCCTTAGTTCTTTTGATCTTCCAGGCTTTGTACATTTAAACATGATGGCATTGTAAGTACATAAAAAGAACTATGCCAGATAATGAAGAAAAACTTTGATATCTTCTACACTGACCTTTTCCAGGATAAATGTGTATGTTTATTATGATACAACATTGTAAAATGAGAATTTCTGTTACATATTTTCAGTTACTTTTAAGCAGTTTACTCTGGGATTAGTCTTTCTGGAAAATCTCAGTAAAATGTGATGAAGGAAGGAAACATAAATTTGTTCACACGAACAGCTTCTTCAAACTGTTTGGCTAGGAAGCCCTAGATGCCAAGAGTTGAAACACAGAACTGGTGGGATGGATGAAATCTTCTCCAAGGTAGAAAATACATTTTATAATTTCTCTGAAGTTCTGCCTAAGTGTGGATGCTTTGCTAGTTTCTACAAATATAAATGCACAAATATGTATGGCTATTAAAATGTAGCTGTTGTTTGGATTTTCAGTGTGTACCAAAACAGTTTCATCCTTTCAGTATCTTTGTTCCTTAACTACACAAATAAGGCAAAAAACTTCTTTTTTTTTTTGAATACATAGAATTTATTTTGAAGGCTGAAAATTTCACAGTTGAGTAGATAGGAACCTGATTTGGGAAATGAAACCAATCTGTGCTGTGTAGGAATGCAAAACAGAAAACTAAGAGAGGAATAAATAAAAATAAAAGGTATGAAAGAAAGGGCAAAAAACAGATAAGGTTAATACCAAGAGACAGGCAGAAGCACAAGGGAATGCTCATAAATCCTTCTTTGTGGTGTTCACTGTCAAAAATGGCACCTCCTTTTCCATCAAAAAGTGTCCTTCTCAATGGACAGTGCATTATGGTTTACATTTGTTCCACTGAGAGAGAACTCAGTGTTAGTTTTAGTCGAGATTGTGCTTTCAAGGAATTTTGAGGAAACTTTGCATAATCATTTTCCTCTACTGCTTTTCCTTTTGATAATCCAGGAAATTAAAAACAGAAGGTTATATTAAACAAGATATCTTAACCCAGAAAATATGATTACAAGTCTCAGCCTCTAAAATGAGAAATTGACAGAATTACAGTCACATGAACAAAATATTGCACTTTAAGCTATTAAAATTGACACCAGATATTTTCAAGAATCATATCTTTTTGGACAAATTTCAGTCTGAGATGTGGTAAATTCAGATGCTCTTGAGAAACACTTTTATACCTTTCTGCCTTACATAAAAATGCTTTCTAAGAATAATACTTATAAAATGGGCAGGCCCTTAAAGCCATAGAGGAACTATGTAACCCCTTTCTATAAGTTTCTTATTCTAAAGAGTTATGAACTCAGAAATAGTTCTTGTACCATAAGGTTACAGATGCTCAGTAGGAACTTTGCTTTGATGCCTCACTCTCAGATTCTAAGATGCTGAGCAATGATATTAAACCATAAAGACTTTTTTTCCAAGTACAACTAATCACAATTATTTTTAAATGTTGATTTCTAATGACGAATATGCCAATAATTTTTTTGGCATAAGCTGATATTGAATTAGTGAAAAAAAAAAAAAAGCAATCTTCTATTGCGAGATAATTGGTGCTCTCACTGTATTTATTGCATTTTCTTCTTATGCAGATTGTTAATAAATCTGTTTCAGGGGTTAAATAGCAATTTTTCTATGTAGAAATAGGTAAATTGAAAACAATGTTCTCTGAAAAGAATTGTTGCCTCTCCTCTGACATGACAATGGACATAAATTTGTAGACAAGAGTAGAGAAACCAAAATATATCTGACTTTGCTTTTTTCTTTGTGTATTTCAAGGATGCTTTAAGCATTAATTGGAAACAACACAGGCAGATTAATGTTTTATTGTTGGAATTAGACTTGAGAAAACAAAACTAAAACCAAAAGAAGAGGTTACTTCTTGAGGTTCACCAAGAACTTAAATTAAGGAGTGATACCAGACAAAGAAAGCTTCTTCCTAACAGGCAGGCAGTCACTGGCCAGAGGAGATGTGGCTTTGCCTTAGGCCCTTTATGCAGTCAGTGATTAAGTGCCAGGAAATGGCTGACCTAGGGATCATTATTATTCTTAATATAAACTGTTATAAATAAATCTGAGAGTATGAAGACAAAAATGCTAAGAACTACATTGTCAGAGGAGAAGGCAATTCAAGTTCGGTCTCCCTTGCACAAGTCTTAGGACACTGTCACTCCATGGATACTGAAGAAGTCAGATTTGATTCACACTGGGTTGAAATGGAAGTCAAATCCCTTACAGGCTGGGGTTGTTGTTAGTTTTGGTTGGTTTTTTTTTTTTTTTTTTACTTAGCAAAATGTGATATTTTATTGTGATAATGATGCCTTAAGTTTTAACTTTTATATTTTTCAAATCCTTCACTGCCTAGTGTGTAACTCTGAAGTTTCTTGTGGCCTGTTAGCTGCTGTTCTCTCATGCTAGTTAGCCATAACAAGCCACTCTAGGTTTGCTCTCCAAGGACACCTAGATAATCCCAGGCCCCAAAATATGTAAACTAAAGCCTCTGAAGAAGAGAGCAAACTTGGAGTATATACATCATTGACTGAGCTTGTAATTGGAGAATTGATCCTGATTTGCAAATGGACCAAACTTATAAAAGTGTGAAGAACTCATGACCCAAGGTCCATCTTGGAAGTAGCCTCTTGACTCCCCGGGGTGTACCTTGAAGGGCCTTCAAATAAATACCTACCTTTGTTCCCTTATTCTTGTCTAGTGTCTGTTTTTCGGTGGCCACCCCAGGCATCTATGTTGTAAAGATGTTTGTTCATTTCTTCCTTTTCTTTTTTTTTGCAGGTTTAGGGCCAAAGGTACTTAGACTAAAAAATTCAGTTTCACTGTGTTTCACTTGATTTGCATTTAATTTGGCTTGTTTTTAAAATAATCCATGGAGAAATCTTAATTTGATAGAATCATAAAATCATAGAATGACTTGGGTTGGAAGGAATCTTAAAGATTATCTGGTTCCAATCCCCTGTTATGGTCAGGGACAGCTTTCACTAGCCCAGTTTGCTCAGGGCCCCATTCAACCTAGGGATTTCATAACACACAGCAGCAGATTCATGTACAAATAAGACTAGCGATCATTTTTAAGTTTAAAAGGGCTCAGTATCAAAGTGGAAATTTTATCCCCCTGACTTTTCACTGCTGAAGCTCAATATGATGAACCACATGGATGAAACAAGACACTGGACAAGGGCAAAAGAAATTCCACCTGAATGTGCAATTCTTGTTAATGAAATTATTAATTCTTGACTGGCTTTGTACAGACTCAGAACAGAGAATGACTGTTCATTGCCATGTAATGAAGGAGAAAATGTACTACTCCTTTGTCCTTTTTACTTATTGAAGGTATTTCTTTTATTCTCTAATTTTCTCATAAAATTGCTAAATTTGTTCCCTAGAGTTCATGAAAAAGTCATTTATTGCCATAGTGAGAAAGAAGAGTATGGCAACTACTGTTTATGGTCTCAGCCTAAATTTAGGAAATTGTTTTACTTCTGATCAGGAAGTCCTTAGTAAATTGAATCTTGATATTCTGCAAGCAGGTATTGCCAGCCAGGCCAAATTTGTCTCTACTAGACAAAAATTAGGTAAAACCAAGGCCATTGATGAACGAGTTGTGTTGTTTCATCTAATTCTGATTAGAAGGCTTTGAGGAGAGAGGGTAGAACTTTTTCTTCCTTTATCCTACTCATGTTATCCATTAAGGAACTGAACCTAAACCAAAGAGATAGATTCAAGTGAATCATAACTTAATTCCTTTTCCAGGGCAAGTGATATTGTTGACATTATAATCAATTAAACACGCTTTACTTAAATGATGCCTTAATATTGGATTATAAAACAAAATTCGAACAGTACTTTGGCATTTGAGTGCACTCAGAGAAAGATGTAGCCTAATGCTTTTGTATAACCTGGAATAGTGTATTGCTTCTGTTTCAAGAGATACTATTTCTTTTTTAGTGATTAGTATTCCGTGGTGGCGGTTGCTGATACTACTCAAGTGGCAGGTGAGACACAGGGACGGAATGCAACCTTGAGTACCTGGTGAGCTGGCTCAGAAGTTTAAATCCCCAAGGTTATGATGAGCACCCACAGTCCCTTGCCCTGTTATGTAAACCGTCAAGTATCGTTTCCCCTCCCCGTTTTATGCATATGCCCTTTAGTATGTATCACCCTGTTGAATATGTATATGTTCTAGAAAGTTCTTCATTCTTCAATATCCCATTGGTCCTCCTCTCCCTTCTCCCTCCCACCTTCTCCCTGATTAGTCAGTTTGTATTTTCTCCTCCCCATTGCCCAAACCTGATTGGTGAACTGTGCCCCTATAAAACCCTTGGACCCTCCATTGTTCATGTATTTTGTCCCTGGAACCTCCGAGGAATAAAAAAAGCCTTTGGAACCCATACAAAAGACCCTTCTCAATCTCTTAGCCTTCGGTTGGTGCGCTGGGGGTTCAGTTGCTTGTGATCCTGCTCAACATCGCTCTGGGGATAGCGAGCGTGTTCTTGGTGGCCTCACAGCCCCTCCTGAGGATCTTTAACCGTAGGCTGGAACCCCAGAGGTTTCCAGACCCATGGTGGACACTCAGGGAGGCACAGCACTGTTCCTTTCCCAGTCATAGTGGCGTGCGCCAGTATTCCTTCATTTTCTATACCTATTTTCATTTATGCATCCATTACAATAAAGTAGGCAAGGGAAAATAAATATATGTTAAACGTACAAGTGTCATCTAGTTTGCATTATCTGTGCATTTAATCTCATTCCTAGGATAAATACTGTGAAAGCAAAGATGAAGTGTGAGATTCAAAAGTAGTGGTCTGTGTCTACAGGACCTTAAACTGCTAGGTACATTGATTTTTCTTGTGCAGTTGTAGCTATCTCTTGTGGAATCTGCTTTTCTGAACTTCTAAGAAGTCTGAGAGGAGACTGTTCCCTATAACAGATGTCAAAATGTAGCAGTTATAAACATTTAAATACCTTGCTCTTATAAAATAAACACTTCCATGAAAAAGATGTAGGCAGAATGTGATTTTATTTAGTTATTTTAAACAGATATGAGAAATTAACTGAAAATTCAGGTTGTTTTTTTTTTTTTTCTGAAATGATAGCAAGCCTTAGTAAAAGTTGTGTCTATTTAAAACAGACAAACAAACAAACAAACAAACAAAACCACTGTTCTTCTTCACTCCTGTCAGAGCTCACATTAGAACTTGTGGCTGCTATCATGTGGTTGGCAGTGTGTACCAATGCAGATACAGCATTAAAACAATTAATGTAAACTTCTTCCATACCTGTTCTCTGTGTATTGAACTTGCTTTATTGCATGATATTGAAAACATGGCCTGTGGATGCTACCATAACCTCCCCAATTTTTAGCTGTAGAACAAATTTGATTGTTCTCAGCCAAAATAAGATACTTATATTCAAAAGAAAAGAAGGGTCTGAAACCTATTTTTTAGGGAGGGCTCTTTTTTTTTTTTTTTTCCCATTTGTTTCTTCCAAGCTGCTCCATTAACAGCTGTTAATGGAAGCTGTTTCAGGAAGGCTCCCTCTTGCTTCCTCATTCCTGAGCACACTGTCTGGGATTTGTCTGGCCTTTAAATCATAGGAAAACCTGAGCATGTATTAGGTTCTTTTTTCTACCTACTACTTTCCTCACCACACATACACATAGCTGAATCTGAAAAAGTGCCATTTTGGTTATCCCAAAGACTGGAGAGGATATCACTGTGTATTACCAATGGGCTCCATTAACATTATGAGAAAAAAAAAATTACAGTTTTTTTTCTTTTTTTTGGGGAGGGGTTGAAGTAAACTCATAACAACGTAAATCTAAGGGTGTGAAACATTTTTAACTTTTTTTCAGAATGTTATGAAAGAAAAATATTTAATATTGATTAGGAGCTTACGCAGAATTCTAAATACGTGCAAAACAAAAATTTTTAATTTTATTACCTCTTCAAAATAAGGTAGTATAGATTAGTTATGGTTAGTTAAAACATTAGTTATTAGTTAGTCATAACATTAATACATTCCTTATTCCAAACCTTAACTTTTCCTCAGTGTACTTCAGTTTCCACCAGGAAAGAAGACATCCAGAAAATAAGCAGAAAACAAGCAGAAAACAACCAAACAAAACCTGGACAATAGGAAAGTATTTGATTTCTGAAATAGTTAATATATAGAATATGTTAAAATGATTTGCCATTAAAAATAGGATTTGCCATTAAAAATAGGATTTACCATTAAAAATAGGATAAAACCAGCTGAAATGGCACTGATATTTAAGTTTTGAGAATCAAAAGGTTCAGAATAGGAGTGTGAGCTTGAGACAAATCTTATTTGTCAAAAGACTCATCAGCCTACCAATCCTTTACTGAATATTTGTATAACATTACTTGCTTCTAAATTAATTCTCATATCCAAGTGACAGTTACATATTAGTATTGGAAAGAAAACGGAGTGATACTCATTCTGCATGTTCATGGTAATCGTGTTTCTTTATCATGCAACTAGCAACATTTTAAAATTGGGATTTGGGAATTACTCAGGAAATAATAGCCAAGTTGAATAATTTTTTAAAAGTATATTGAATATCACACACAATCCACAGCAAAATCATATGAAAAATTAAAAGCATACAAGAGTCTGGAAAAAAGACTTTCAAATCCACTTCTCCCTTTTTGTACTAATAACCTCAAAAAGATCCTGTTTCCATCGGTATCAAACAGTAACTTGATTAATATGAGAGGCATGAGACATTCTAAACTGAAGATTATATATCCTTTTTTAAAATTTTTTTTCCATTTTTATATTCAACACAGCAGTTCACTAATGATACTTCAATTTTTTATGGGGTCACATGCAAACTGCATACAAGAAATACTATTGCTGTGGAAAAATGTCCATATTAAATAAATAATAACAAAAAAGACATAAAAATAATGGAAAACAGAAGGCCATAGCAGAGATTACTGTACAGGAAAACTAGCAAAAATGTCTGATGCTGGCATTATGTATATTAAATGACCACAGTATATGGTATCCTCAGGGAAGAGCAGGATCCATTGTGGTGTTGCATGTTTGATTAACTATGGTAAAGTACTCAAGGATCTGGTTTTCCTTTTATATGGCATATAATCACACCATCATAAAAATTTTGGACATTTACGGTCTCTCTAATCATGCAGGGGCAAAAATGTGAGGGGGAGCAGAAATACAGCCAGAAGCAAAGCAACTAAGCCTTACAAGAGCCCAGAGAGGAGCAGGACCTTCTGCTGCCACCTTAGTATCCCATTCCCAAGATGGTGCAGATGGACTGAAACAATGTGGGGAAAAAACAACATCAATTCTAATTAATAAAGGCTGAATTTACTAAATGAAATGAAAGATAGTAAAAGAACCAAGTATTATGGTGACAGAGAAATAAAAGCTAATATTAAAGCTAAAGATAATTATTTCTATTATTTTTGTAACAAATGCAGTTTAATTTCGTGTTTGGCCACACTCCCTTTTTATTCATCTATTTCTGAAAACACATAATATTTTCTTATTTTCTGACACCATTAATGATGACTAAAGTCAGGGGGAACAGATTTATAACAAGCTTTCACATTAATCTGTCTTGTGGAAAAGGCTAAGAAATAAGTCCCAAAAGATGAGGTACAATTGAATTTTCATTTAGTAGCCCCTGTTATCTTCTTTCGTAAATATTTTAGATTAATTTATTTCTCTGCTGAATTAATGGCCTGGTGTTTCATTTGAATGCCATTAAAGTCATGTGAGTGAAGCAGATGCCAGCATTTGTAAGATGAATATATATGAGTTCCTTCAGTTTCTTTGAAAACATTTGTTTGGAACATATTCTTTCACTCAGAAAAAAAATAAAATTATCATATCCAGCTGATCCTGCTCCAAAACAGTATTTCAGATTCAAGGGCTAAATGGGCAAGAGCTGATGATGGTAACACACTGAAAGCAGAAATTGTTCCAATAAAAACACAAAGAAAAATAGAAATTATGGTCAATTCAGTAATAAAACATAATCATTTCATTTGTTCTCTTCTTCCTCAACTTACTACAGAAAAAGATTCAGAATCTGTCAGGTAAAAATATATGTTTAAAGTAAGGAATTCATCTAATTGCTAGGTAAAAATTGAGTCTGCATTTAGTTTGTGACTCCCAGGATACAATGACTGACATACCTATTATATGAACTACTACTGATGAACTATCTTTTTAATTCAGTTTTTTGCACAAACCTACTTTGATAGAACTGAACATGCTTACAAGGCATATAATTCCTTCTTTACACAGAGTATAATTACTAAAGGAATTACTGATCTAAATCTACATAGTCATTAATTGAAAAAGCTCATCTTTTAACAAAGAACATTCTAATAACCTTCAAACCCAGATGGCAAACTTCACTTTAACATTTTTTAATTTATTTTTTTATTTACACCACTTTGTAAGTTTCATTTCCACGGATATATTTGCTGAAGTTGCCAGACCTTTATTTTATGATAAACTTTTATGTCTTTGTTGTAATGCACAAAGGGGTTTCAAATGCAAAATTTTATTTATTTTTCAAAGCTCAAAGCTCCTTAAAAGCCTCTGATGGTTTTTTGTGGGATTTTTTAGTTTGTTTTGTTGTTTCTTTTCCTTCCCTCCCTCCTTCTCCTCTCTCCCTTTCTTGTAATCAGCAACAATAGGCCTCTTGTGATGCTCAAAATACAACTTCTTTGCCTCGGTGTCAAAGAGTCTGCCTTCCGAGTGACACTCCTGATGACTCTAAAATGAGATGTGTAGTTGAGGTTATTTGGCACTGAAAAGCTTAACTCAGCCTCTACTCTCTAGTCTTTCATGAGAGCAAGGAGCAAAGGTGAAAGGTTGCTACTAGGAATTTGAAAGACTAGTTTCTCTTCAATAGTCTGAACTCATGTTGCCAGGGAAGACAGAGCCCTGCTCACATAACATCATTCATTACACTCTGAAACACAAGCTATTTATTAAAGGGAACAAAGAGAATGAGTTAAAAATAAGAAATAAGATTTCTATAGTATTATAATGGTATGTCTTTCCCCTCTGCTCTCCTTTCCAAAAAAAAAAAAAGCCTATGAAATTATATTAAGTTCCTTTATATCTTTCAGTTAATATTGCCAGGAGTTGAGAAAATTAGTTATGGTTTTATATTTTAAAATATTTTCTTACTGAAGGAAATAAAACCATTTTAAACAGATTTCCTCCAAGATTTTTCTTCTTGGACTTTTTAATAATAAAACATTTTCTAAAGTTGCCTTTCATGTTATATATATTTTTTTTTACACAAATTTGAAGTTAGCAGAACAAAATGGAACAGTAGCCTATCCAGTATGAACTCCTGTAAAATTTCGGTCCGTAAGTTTTTCCAAGCAACTGCTACTTTGAACTCAACTAGATATGCTTGATTAAAAGTGCCTTTCAAACTAATTTCATGATTAAGTTCAGAATGTTACATGTTCTGCACAAGAGCTGCTGTTAACATCAGATTAGAATATCGCCCCAGGAACTGGAAATATCAGAACACTGATAAATTATGATATTTACTTAGAGGGACAGATCACAGGGCAGGAATCATTGGGAAGGCAGGTTCATAGGGCGGATATTGAAGGAAAGTAAGAGTTTTGTAATGATTATAGAGATGTTCATCATAAATTGTCTGGGAAGCAACTGCTTTTGAGCCAAAATTGAGATAATTCTAACAGGAAAGGTTCTTGCTTTCACTCAAAGACAATTTCAGGCATGGGGAAGTAGCAAGGTGTGCCGTAACTGAAGAAAGAAAGAATGTGTTTCTTCCTGTAGAAACTCAAAGAGCAGAGGAAAGTTAATTCCCTTTTAGATTAAGAAAATCCAACCAAGCTGACAGAAGAATGTTTTTATGGAGAAATAGTTTCAGCTCTAGTAATGGGGCAGCTGTGCATCCAGATGTTTAACATCACGGAAAGGGTGACTGGAAAGGGATGGTGGCAGAGGAGCATAGGGGTCTACAGGAAGAACTTTATAAAAGTTAGAAAAGAATATAAAATGCATATTCTATTTTGGAATATTTGTACCATATATTCTTCATTTTGATCTAGTTAACACTTCTGCATCAGTTCAGCAAAATATTACACTGTGTTTGTCTATCCATATGCTGCCTGCTGCCTAGTAAGTTTATCACCAACAATCATTTTTTGAGCATCATTCAAAGTTATGTCAGCTTCATTTGATAAGTAGGAACACAAGTCATTCGTAGGAAAGGAAGGAGGCATGGAATAAGAGAGATAGTAAAAAGGACAGACAGCATGCATATATGACTCATGTTTATCAGTTTATTAGAAAATAAGTGTTTGCTGTGGATTGCCTCAGTCTGAATAGCATTGAATTCTTCTTTGAAACTTCAATGAGTCTTCATTTTTCACTGAGACTTTCAGTAGACACAAAAGACTTTCAAAAGACACATTCTGACCAGCTAGGAAGGAATAATTCTCTGCTGAATTATTAAAGAGCAGTATCAATTTTATTTTTTTTAATCTGGGGAAGTGTGGAAAATTTTATTATTCATTAATTAGCACCTGTAAATGTTTTATTCTGCTTTGATTTTATTTGGTATAAAAATCAAAACCAAATAAAAATGAGCTATTAAACAGTTACAATGTTAAAAAAAAAAAAAAAAAAAAAAAAGGGGAAACCAACAAATTTTCTAGTGAATCAAGTCAGTGGCCTAGATATACCAGTACTCTGCTTCTGACTAGGCCAGCAGAAGAAAGGGAATTACACATCTGTGTTTTCATAAGCAGTGTGACTAATATAAATTACCCTTAAAAGTTTCTGTATGCCTATGTTTATATATCAAGATAAAAGTTTTAGAATATAGATGATGAAATAATAAGAATGCAACCATGCACATGTATATATTTATATTAATATGTGTACAATTAAAATATAATAAAAATAAACACTAAGTATGTCATTTTGAGTAGTAATAATTTAGTTAATGGTGTGACTTTTAGTTTAACTTTCATAATTTATTTCAGGAAGATTTTTCTTTTTTTTTTTAATTTTTTAAAATTTTTTTTTAAAGCCCAAAAGGTAATTTTCCTATTCTCTAAATACTTTTTACTAAGAACTGCAGTGATGACATGACAAATTACTATCTTAATTCACTTCTCTTCCATGGAAATATAGCTCTTCTTCTCTCTTTTTCCTTCCTTCCTGTTCATTATCTCTCTCTAACAAATGGGTGATAGATAACTTTTATGTTTATAATAGCAAATGTCAAACTTCTTGGAGGTCAAATATATTACAAAAATACATAATTTCCATGTTTCCCTCTACCTGTGCACTGTGTAGGTTTGGATTAGATGATTGTTCAGACAGCACCTGACAGACAAAACTAGAACTTCGGCATGAGCTTGCACAGGGTTGTGTTGGAGTAAAGTGAAGAGAGAAACACGATTGGCATACAACTAGGTCTACCCTGAGGCAAGTTTTTGGAAGGTGAACACTCATCAGTTCAATATTTATAGATTTACCCTTCATTATCTATAATTATGCATACATTTTAAAGGTTAATATATATGTTAGCAAGCAAAAACTTCCCTAGAATAATAATAATTTTTTTCTAATAGCTACTTATGCAGCTGTTTTTCCAGGAATAGGGGGACAAACAAGTTAGAACAAAGAGACAAAATTTTCTGTGAAAAGAAGGTTCTACACATTTAGCTGAGAAAAATTGATAAAAATATACTAACACTCTACACACAAGAACTGAAAGCCTTGTATCTGCCTCTGCTTTCATCTTGGCATCAGATTTGGTGGTATTCAACAAGCCACTGAATGTCTTTTATTTTGCTCCTTCCCCTGAAAAATTGGGATGATACTCTTATGTGAAGTAAATCTAATAAAGAGAAAGTTGCTGATGCTTTATAGTGCAAAAATTAAAATTGATAGTATATATTGGGTTTTTTCTGAGGGGGTTGGGGTTTTTTATGTCTGTGTAGAGAGAAAGAAAGGGAAAAAGGAAAGAAAATGGCTTGAGGGACACTTTTTATGCTGGCAAATGCTCATCAACATGAGCAAATTTGTAGGACTATGCATTCACACCGGAATTTTCCAAATCCAAAGGCCAATTTCTTTTTTTTTTCCCCAAAGAAATTACTTCTAATGTTATTCTATTTCCTTGATTCTTTTAATTCCTTTTTATCAGTATTATATATGTACATATATAATTGCATCACAGACAATATTAAAGAGTTTCTATAGCCGTAAGCTCTTACATTTTATCTATGCAGGTAAATATACTGCAACACTCAGTTCCTGCTGAAACAGAATAATTTAATTGTTCCAAACTGATTTTTATTTTATTTTATTTTTTAATTTTTTATTTAGCAATATATGTATGTCAGATGTCATAATTTCTGAGGGGAGAACATTGTGAGGGTTTTTTTTAAATTACCTTCATTCACTTTTATTATCTCTGTCTTTTATACATTTTTTTTGTAACTCCTCTCTTTTTAGGGCTCCCTCTGGAAAATATTTCAACTATACTAAACTCACCAATGTGTTTTTTTTATTTAAGTTTGAAGACTTGGCTTTATGCAGTCCATAAGACCACACATGCAGAATTTGAAGTACAATATCCTCTTATTCTTTGTCACACCTTAAAAAATGCATCTCTTAGATCTTCAAACAAGGGATATTAACCTGTTCAATATGGTGTTCACAAGTTCTCAGATGTCCTAAACAATTACAGCTGTGAAGAGTGTTTTGGAATGGCTGAAATATAACATTTCAATTATCTTTGAAAGTGCTCTTTAGGTTCTAAGAACCTTTAGGTTCTTTCATAGCTACCAACTAAGAAATACAACCTTAAGTCCCTATTGTCAGAAGGAATTATCCTCAAGATATTGCAATTCACTTTCTACAGGAGCTACATATACTTTTTAGAATGAAATCTTTATTATCGTCCCCTTACTGTCTTTCAGTTTCTCTGCCACTTTGTTAAGAACCAGTGGCCTCAAATGACTTCAGATTTCATCCCCCTTCCTGACTACTGGACAAACTAACTGACGAGAGTCTGTGCACTTTAATAGTGCGCCCTTGTCACCTGTCCGCTAACAAAATCAGGTAATGTGAATTTTCCTCCCATACTCTGTCACATATTTTATGACAGTGAAAAGATTGAAAGTCACATTTTTGGTTTTAATGACCTACTGGGGTAATGAAATCCAGTGATGAACTATACCTTATGTAAAGGTTTATTTCCTCGTAAGCTAGAAATAGTTTTGAGTTTTAGGGAGTTTTCCTGTTTCATGGTGAAAAAGAAAATGGAAAGCTTGAAAAGTCTTCATGTGTTGTTATAATTTTTACCAACCCCACTCAAATTCCCTCTAGCCCTTGTCCTTTCAAATATTTCACGTACTCACAAATTCATGACAGGATGAACTGGTGAAAAAAATATACTTTATTTAAATAGCTTCAATTATATAATGACCTATTTGCATTTTAATAGAGGTTTTGAGTAGAACACCTGAGACTTCCAATAAAATAGGGATTTAAATTTGCAGGTAATTAAAGATCAAGCAGGTTGTGAAATTTCTGTTTGATCTACTTAATAAACCTGTTTACTGTCATAGACAATAATGTTGCTGACCCCAAATTGTCCCAAGTTATCAAAGCAAAAAAGTTTTCCTCTGACTGTACTAATTATTCAGAAAGTGAGCATTATCCATGTCAGGAATATCCTCTTTAAGTTGAGATGCTATTTTAGTTATTGCATCTGTAGCTTGTAATGGATAAGGCAGAATAAAATAACTGAAGAGAAAAAATGCTGAATATATAATTCAGCATTTGTTGTCTCTGGTCAGCAGTTGTTGGTCAGTTAAGAGTGCCTAGGGACTAACCCTACATAAATTCCATTGGCATTAATAAGACTTAGTCCCACAAATCCCATGGGTATTGATTGCAGAATGAAACTGCTTGGTGATTACGAATGGGTCAGAAGTGAAGAAATTGTACAGACAGATTTTCCCACTGGGAATGACTAGTTGGGGATTAAATATTGTTCTCAGTTCACCATCTTTGACTCAGAAGTGCAAATGATGCCTTCTTTAGACAATTGATTGAGGCAAGGGCAAGTAGTATTACATTACTGAACTCAGCCAAGTCAAATTGCTGTAAGTTGTACTTAGGTCTCTAGAGTTTTCCATATTTTGCACCTAATAGGCATATTCCTAATCATGACTTTTCTGCTGAAAAGCTGCAGCCTGTATATTTCAGGGCAGGTAACCTTTCCAATAATGTTTTAGTCTTTTCATTTCAGTTGTGGGTGGTACAAGTAGCACCAAACCGGACGAAGAATTCACAACTGCAATGAGAGCTGTGAGAAACCAAATTCATACTCAGAAAAAACAGTGTTACGTTAAAATCATGTCCCCACTATGTCTCTGAGTATTTAGGTGCCATTGTATACTAAGAACGGACTGCTTGGTAATCTCTACTCAAAACGTAGCAGATCTGCTGAAGAATGAAGTTGAGACGCATTACATGAACCATAGTTCATGGAAAGGGAAATTTACCTTTATGGGGCAAGGATTTTAATATTTTCCTGTTCATGTTTTTTGGTTATTTGGGGATTTGGGGGTTTTCTTTGGTTGTTTTTGATACTTTGGATGTACTTTTTGTTCTCCTAGCTAATGATGTTGTTTTTTTCTTATGAAGCTGTATGTTTGGAATCTACAAAAACGTGAAACAAAGGGTCATCACAGACTATCTCAGCTGCTTTAACCATTCCTAAGGCTGTCTTGGCTCCTTTTGGATAACTCCTTTTGGTTCTGTAATTTAGTTACTCCAAGACATTTAGTTCTCAATTATGTTCAAAGCTTAGAAGAAATTAGGTTGCATGTGTGATGTTGTCTATGCCATACTAATGATCTTGGCTTGGAGTTATTTTTGTCTGTGACATCAAAGTTCTCTTTGCCAGTTACGATCCTTACCTCCTCCTCTAAGTGGGGATATCTGGCAATGCCATACATGTCCTTATGCCCCCCTGATGCCATGGTGAGGACGTAGCACCAATGTTAACTTCCATGTTCTCAACCGAGCCCAAGGAAATGAGGACATCCCCCAGTGTGCACCAGGGCAGCCTGCCCTCTGCAATGGAAGTGTGCAACCATGTCCCTAGACTGCAGAGTGGCCTGCTCAGAACTTTATTGCCCATAAGGAAGTTCTAGGACTCCAGTCCAGCAACTTAAGGTAGTGTCCGAGTGGTGACAAAGATGCTTCTGACCTTGGAGCTGGAGTGAGACAGTCTGCTCTCTTTGTGGTATCTTGAATCTGTGACTTTTAGCACACCTGGGCACATGTATGCTGCATGGTGACAAGGTTTTAGCAGTGAGGAGTGGCAAGCACTGGTTGCCTTAGCCTCTCTGGAAGCTTTAATTTGTTACTTAGGGCTCACAAATACCTCCTTGTGGGAAAGGCTAAGAGGTGCCTCTGGCTTGATGTGGTGAACCTCACTGCTGGTATTACATACTATTGTACCTTTGTTAGCATCCTGCTAAAGTTGGAGGAGGTCACTTACTGAGTCCTCTGTGCTTATATGAAGGTGATCTGACACAAAATTTAGTTAATTCTGTTCTTTTTGTAATAGGTGGTTAATAGACTTATGAGGTTGAACATAGCTTTGAAGTTACATATTTTGAGTATAACATTGTCCTATACATTATTATGATCTACTCTTCCTCCAGGAGAAGTTATAGAATGTGGAAGCTAGATTCCAAAACATCTGTCTCCCCTGAATAATCTTTTATCTGTAGTAATGATATTAATTTCAACAGAAATAAATTTCAACACTCAGCGTCATAAATCCTACTTTAGCTTTCTGTACACACTAGAATTATTCTAAACTAGCCTTAATTGCATCTATTTGAAGAAATAAAGAGATATTTTAGTGACTCAGCTAATTGTGGATTTTGGTTTTACAGAGTGACTCAGTGGCTAAATTTACTGTCTGATTTATGTGAAAATACTGCCCAGAGTCAGATCGCCAGAGCTCAAACTCTTTTATAAAATCAAAGTCAAATCTTGATTATCTGGTTTACTGAATTAATCAGGCCATACCTCCTACTAAAAGCTAGCATTTCTAAAAAGCATCTACTCTTATTTTTTTAAGTCAAGTTCAAGTAACGTTTTAGGTACATAAATTCCATTACTATTTTCATTTTTGTTTTATTAATTTATCTGCTTCACCCAAAACATCTTGAATCTAAAGAAACAGTATCCTTTTCCTTATTAGCAGTACAGCAGTTATTTGAAGCTATGGATTATTTACAGTCATTTGGCATTGGCTGTTTGCCTGCTGAGCATGTACTTATATACCATCAACGAGTATTTAATCTGTATCAATTGTCTTTAGTATCTGCAGATTATCTGCCTGGAATGGCTATCTCAGGTAACATATCATGCCTAGCAGAAGTCTCACCACTATCCTCTGATCAAAATAGTGTTATGGGAACATTTCTGATGAACTAAATACATTTTTTGAAGACAAAAACTTTAGAACCTCTATTTTCCTTTGTTGCATTAGAAGTGTTGCTGCTTTTACTTTACCCCTAACCAGTGTATTTGAATGATTTATGCTAACCTCTAGTTCTCTTCTCATGTGGTATTGTGGAATCAAAACTGAGTGCTGTGATCAAGTGGCCACAGACAGCAATGAATAACAGTAGTAGGTACACACTTCTAGAGTTTATCTGTTGTGCGAAAACTTATAAAGTGCCTTGAAAGACAACCAGATGTTAGCTGTGTGGCTGAGTTCCATTAAAAAAAAATCCTTGGATGTATTTTCTTCCCCTGTAATTGTTTTCAGATTGGTGAAAATCTATAATTTTTAAAATATAAATAGAAGTAAACTCTGATCTTGTCTGGAAATCTAATTAAATAGTCTCAAACACCATTTCAGTACAGTATATGGATTGTTACCACAGTTCAGTCTCTACAGATTCAGAGTTCAGTGTTGCTGATGGAACAGAAATGAACTATTTTGACTGCAGCAATTCTAAAAATATATGAACATTTTAGCGCAAACATCCAAAAAATAAATCCTAATATTTATTCTTCCGTATTTTCCATTATGCTTTGCCTTCAGAATACATTTTGTGTTCAGAATTTCATAGTCTTATAGGAGAATATAGCTGCTGAAAACAGGGAAAGGAATGCGTGAATCCACTGCTTCTGAGGCAATCTACTAATGTAGATAATATTAGTGGTACTTGAATTACTAATATAAATTACTGTCTTTATGGTGTTCATAATGTACCTGTATTTGTACATCACTGTCTTTTAAATTGATACAGATGATCCAAATCCATTGAATCAATAGAAAAATGTTTATATTTGTAAATATAATAAATTTGCGCATTGCAACATTTATATTCAAATGAAGGTTATCCTTTCCCACTGTGTTATTTTAGGTCCAGTGTCACTCAGAGATATTTGCTGCCTGTTCCATACTTTATAATTCCAAACTTTATATGTACTTGAAACATGATTTAATAGTCCAGGACAGAGATCAGTTTTGAATAAACATCTTCAACTGTGACTTTGCTGCCACCATTGATTAGGCTGGCAAAAAAGGTCACTTGTTTCTTTCCAGCCTATTTGAAGTGATTCAATAACGAATTCCACATCAGGTAGAAGAAAATACATTGTATAGTATAAGAAAGAAACACTGATCAAATTTCAGAATAACCTGAAGAAAATGAACTTGAATTAGAAATCTCTCTTGCTTAATGGATAAGAATTTTTAGCTAAAGGCGATGATACATATTTTCTGTATATCAGTTTCAGTTGTCACTAATAGAATAAATAAAAAATCCAGTCTTTGGTGAGTCAGATTTTAAAATACAACCCATCTCTTTGCAAAGTTTTAATGAAAATAGGATGATTCAGACGATTGCATAGCAATGTTATGATTTCCATAACAAATCTTTATCATGTGCTTTGCAGACATCCACTTATTTTTCAAATCATAGGGTTAAGGACTGAGTCATCTTTAAAAATCTTTATAGCTCCTATAGAATGTAATACAGCTTTATCGAAGAGTTCCGTAACACTTCACCCAATTATCTAAACAATAATAATAGATACCAATAAAGCTGGTAGAATAAGAAGGTGTGAATAAATTACAGATTAGTTCTGTCAACAGGCAAAAAGGTACCTAAATAAGTTTTCTAATTATAACATACATTTAAAAAATATCATAAATTAATTTAATAGGCCTTTTTTATTTATACCAGCTATGCCCCTGAGGAAAATGGCAAAAAATATTCGTGAACTAATGCAAGTAGGATGTGAAAAAATAAATTGAAGCTGGTTGGAAATCACAGTTCCTTTCTGTAGAATAAAATGAAATCTAAACTCTCTCTGCCTACATCTTTTAGTAATTTGTAAAATCTAAATTCTGACATTTTTGGAATCAAAATTTTGGTTTAATTTTTGCACCTTTTGAAATATTTATATGAAATTAATTTAAAAGTGAGAAACTGATTCAATTTCCATGAATAGGCCTTTAATTCCTGCTTTTCACAGTTATCAAAGTGTTTTAAAATATTTAACAAAGTTTTAACCACACTAGAACATGGAAATGTAGCTTACCTAAAAAACAGTTTAGAAGGTTTCATTGACTTCTCTAAATAGTTCTCACGACTAAATAAAATACCCCATTAAAGATATACTCAAAACTGGCTTCAAAGGAATATGCCAGAATATTTATAGAAATAAAAGCTAGCCTGGGATACACACAGTATAATGGAATTTGTATCAAGGTATGCTCAGAAACATTTCAATATTTAATACTGTATAGTGATTAACTATCAAGCATGAAAAAAAAGAATAAATCTTCATAGGTCTTATCAATTTTTGTTTAAAACTATTGAAGTGGTCTTATATTAACCTTTCTATGGCACCTTTATCTGTTTATTAATTGTGATGACATTTGAATGGCTTTCACCTTTCAAAAGACATATATTTATATGCTTATATCTGTCTGACATCCATGCATAAAACTGTTAACCTTTTGTTTACTTTTGTTGTTCATAAAATTTTTACTTGTTTTGCTTATTTTACTATAGAACAATACAGTAATTCTATATAAAAGCTGATTTTTTGTCATTCCCTTTCCCATATTTTTAGTAAATATTTGAATGCCCATTTTGCAGAAGCTGTAAAAGCATATTGTCTATCACTGTGAAGTTCCAATTCAAAGATTATTTTCTACACAACACAGAAGAAATCTTTCATCAAGAAAAAAAAAGAAGAGAAGGGATTGTGACAAACACACATTTTTGGCGTCCTTTTGTGCAACAAAAATAGAACTAAAAGGAAAGGTAATTGGAAGGCCATTTTCAAAAAAAGAAATGTCTATTGGTTGTCTCTGCTTTAATATTTCAGAAGTTTGGAGATAAAAGGTATTCTTTCTTTGACAGCAATCATTGTTCAGGCTGTCATCACTCAAGTCAGCAATTTCATCACTTCACAGCAAAAGCGTCATTAGGAAAAAGGGGAAAAAATCCAGATGAACAACTTAAAAAAAAATCCTAACCAAACCCCCTTTGAGTAGCAAAAAACCATACTTTTTTCCCCAATATAAAAGGTCTATATTTTATAATTTTTTCAGAGCTGAGAGTGATTCCAGTAGGATTATAGCTAGAGCAAATCTTTGTTCATGGTAATAAAAGAAAACAAGCAGAGAGGCAGTTTCTTGCTTAAAACAGTGTGGTAGCAATTTAAGACCATAAGTGTGAACTAGTAAACAAAGGGTGGTGGGGTTTTTTTATGTTTATTAAAGGTTTTTGTTTTGTTTGTTTGTTTTGTTTTAGTTTTTTGTGGTTTTTTTTTTTCATTGCACTACTAACACATAACTACTAAAACTACTTTCTTATAGAAAAGGAAAGCAAAGTTATTTGAAGCTCAATTTATTTTTATTTATTCTTAGAAGTTAAGAAGATTAAAATTCTGGATGATGTCACTAATTGGCAAGCAGGAAAACAAAGAGATTAGAGTCTGAAAACAATGAACTGATTAATAATTTCTTAAATGCCTTTATACAGTATCATCATCTTTCATGTTCTTTTAAAAGAAAATAAAAGAAATAGAAGGCTAGAAAAGTAAGGAAAAATCAATTAATTTTGAAAGGTGATTATGCAGCTAATTAGGAAGTCTCACAAAATACCTCTGGAGGAAATGGTGCTACATACTAGCCTCAATTCATAGTGAAAAATTCATCAACACCAATGGTAACTGTTTACAGACTTCACTAAGAGTATTTCGTACTGAGTTTCTGACTGAAAGTCTGACAAAGTTGATGGACTTATCCAGGTCAATTTCAATTTATAAAACTGCCAAAACAGTCTCTTGAAAGATAAAAACCTATGGAAAAATGGAGAATGGAACAGAGCATTCAGGAACAGAGCCATGAGCACCAGATTTGGACAGACATGGGCCAGTTTAGACCAAATATTAGTTGATTTTGGAACTCTGTTATGCTTTTTCAACACGGATAAAAAATGCTTGCAAACCTTGTAAATCACGGTATGAAGAATGCCATAATTTTAATCTTCTTGTTAATCATAATTACTCATTCTCAGTCAGTATGTGCTGCTACCTTGAATGCATCAGTTCTGGGTATTTTAATGTGACAGAAGGGCTCATTACTTTATAACCCACACTGTATCACAAAACTCTTATGCAGACATGGCATTGATATATGTACTCAATCACCTCCACACCTAAAATAATGCGAAAGATCAACCTGATGATAAATGTCTCACCTCTCTAGAGGCCAGAAGTCCCTTTCTGTTAAGGTTTCCTTCAGTAATGGTATTCCAGCAACATACTGCGCAAATTACAGCTTAGGCTGTTTACTTTTTACATCTCTTCATACACTACTTTTCAGGTTGTTCTCACAGGCTACTGAGTTCTGGCTTCTTGTGAGGGGATGGATGATAACTCAAACATCCTGCCATGGCCTCCCACATAGACAACTCGCTATGTACAGCTGTACTGTGAAGACTTGGATAGTCTGCTCTGCTTGATGTTCATTTTGCCCCCTGTAGATCTTTCTTGGAGAGCCTTTTAAATATTCTGATTACAACTGGACAGCAGCTGATCTTTGATTTGATTCTTATTTAGAAGTGCGTCTCAGTTTGAGACAAGTTTAGGAGGAAACGCTCTGGAAGGAACATCTCCTCCCCAAAAGACAGGTTTCAGCACTCCCTCCCCCACCAATACAAAAGGAATTTCTTGGATGAAAGTGAAAAAAAGTATTTATTTAACAAGCAGAGTGCCAGCAAAGCACAGGAAACAAATGAGTAATGTTGGATAATAAACCTCGATGTGGAGAAAGCTGGTGGATTTAGAGTTCCCTCTGTAGCTGGCTCAGCCCCTCCCGAGGCCCAGGCCGGGATGTGGTGTTCCCGCAGCCTCTCTGCTGGTCCACAGGGTCTGATGATCTGTTCTTGGATCACAGCTAGGCCAAACAGTTCCAGAAGAAGAAGAAGAAGTTCTGGAGGATTTCAGTATGCCGATATGGGAGAATTTCTTGCCTCAGCCAACAGGCTGGCTAAAAGCAGGAAGGAGCTCCCTCGGCTCTGCAGCAGGGGAGTGTGTGGGAGTCCTTGAACACAAACTGCGCTGAAGAATTTGCCTGACTTTCCCGTTTTCCTCAGACCCAGCTTAAAGCTGCAGGACCCATTTCTGGGCAATAAGCAGTTGATGGGGGAATACAGTATTATCATAAAACCACCCAAGACAAAATGTTTATTGATGAAGTGGTGTAATGAAATTTTTATTACCATGAAAGGATAGAAGTAGATTTTTTTAAATGAGCATTGCCATAGATGCCTTTTTTCAAACATCTGTAATTGAGGGTTCAGAAGATCAGTAGTAATTTATGGGTTTGCCACAACCTTTTGCAAATGACCTATTTTCCTTCACATTAAATTTTTAAGAATTTATGATGATCTGCATAATGAAAAATATTGCTATCTAAATGTTATAAAGAGGTTATACTTATTATAATGTTTAACAATCTTATGGCATATTGTGAAATGTGAACAGCAGCTAGACAACTTTCAAGTTTCTCCATTTTCCCATGCTTTAGATAGATTAAAGGTTAATTAATTCACATCTGACTCTTAATTGATTTTTTAAAATTGCTTGATTAAATCACGCTCTCAAATTTGTTTACCTATCATATTTAATATGGGATTACACACAATCTTCAAACTTGATAAACAATTACATTTTAAAAAGTAGGGAAATATCTAATAAGTATTTAAAATAAGATGACATCAGATAAACCAATGAAGCATTCTCTCTCTTTTTTCATTTTTTTAAATTTCTTTTGGTAATAGACCAGATGAGCTATGTGTTGAGTCAAGAAATTTCATTACAAGGTTAGCAGTTATTAAAAGATATTTTTCAAGTTAATGTATTCAAGGTAAAGTGGAATAAGATAAAACATTTTATAATTAATATTTTTCTTGCTACTCTTGTTTTGGCATTATGATTATTATGGTTTATTGCATATTAAGAAGCATTTTCTTAATGAAAGGATGGGTAAATTGAGTTCCTACCTGGTCCCATTCAAGACAGTGTTTGACAAGTCTCTCAGGTGTTTGCAAGTCCTTGTACGCTTTTAAGATACATTCAGATAATAAGAAAAATACCATTAAAAATATTAGTATTTTGCAATTAAAAGTACTGATTTTGGGGGTGAAACTAGTAATAATCTTAGTAATTCGAATATACCATGCTCAATTCTCACATGATTTTGTTGTTATGACAGAATACTTTATGGATGTTAGTGCCTCCATTAATTGAGTGAATTCCTTGCAAGAATGCCTTCTAATTCTTTGGCTAATTAAGTGAAAAGGAAAAGGTTTCCTTTCCAGATTGTATTCCTTTATCTGAAAGTTGGAAAATAAGTACCTAAAAACCCATAATAAAAATATTTTTCTGTTTGCTACAAACTCAATGGTTCGTGCTCTTTTGTTTCTGGAAATAGAATAAATTAATGTCACACCTTCTCCAGAACTGCCACTATAACACATTATTATTCTACACACACACACACAAAAGAGAAAGCTATGTTTTTTTATAAATACTTATAGACATGATAAGGAAATTTGCAGGGAAAAAAAAGAATATTCTGAAAAATATATTGCACTTTTTAGTTTCTTAATACACCAAAACAAGGTTTTAGGGGTTCCAAACAAATCACATAGATGTAAGTGAAAAGAGTTCCAGGCTTTGCTGAGAATGTCTGACTACATCATTCCTGGTTCCACCTTGAGTGTCATTTCCAAACATTCTTCCCAAAACAACAGAAGGCCCATCCTTAAATAACACCAGGGTTGTCTGCTGCCAGCTCGTGTGAATGTGTAGGCAGAGAAATGCCAAACCAAGTGAGCTTTGGGCTGGTTCCAGGCAATATTCCTGTCTGTTTCTTCTCCACTCACTGGCAGCTTTCTCTCTCTCTCTCCTCCCTTTTCCATTGCTTTTTTGTGACATGTGGCTATCAGAAAGCTGCAGGATGCCACAGAGCAACACCATGCAGTAACTCATCTAGGGCACTGTACCCCAGAGCAGTCCCTTCACACATACCAGGTCTTGGTTTATATCCTCCAGGGCTGTGCTTCAGAGAGAGAAACATGGGCACTTGTAGGGATAGCTAGACTTCCTCCTGAATATCCAATCCCTCCTTCACTGGGAGGTGGTTGTCATACATATGTCTAGTTATGTAAGCCTGAGTGAGGAGACTCTCAAAATTGTCTTGACCATTGCACCTGCTCTGCAGATGCAGCAGGATTTGCCACTTCGCACCTGTCCTGGGGAGCCTTCTCACCCACCCTTTTGAATGAGACAAATGACCAGTCCTGCAAGGCTGCTTCTTGGAGATGTGGCATGGTGCTTTGATGAAGAGACTACATGTGACCATGCCTGCCTGCTTCTGCCTCCTTCAGGGGAGACACAAAATCTTCTGAGAAAAAAAAGAGCGCTTTCTTTCCATGTACTTTAACCTTCATTTTGTTTCATAGTTTATACAGTTTATGGAGTTCTCAGTTCTTTATCAAAATACTTTATATAAAGGAAAAACTCTCAGATCTCTTTACAATTTCTCTTGTTTCTCAGTGGTATTTTAACAAGAGCAAATAAATTTCATGTTTCCCATCTCCTTCCACCTTGCAGTTATGCAAGCAAAACAAACAGTATTTGGCATGGGGGCATCTAATAACCAGACCTTTAGGAGCAGTGGTTGAACTGTGAGGGGTGAGAGCTGCACGTACAGAACTCATTTTTCCTTTTGAAGTGGAAGTGTTTGAATGTAGCTGCCCACTGGATAGAAAAGTCTGTCATATGCATGCATTTAAGGAAATGTGGGATGAGAATATCTGTAGGGAAGAATTCCAGATTAGCTGTGACATGACAAAACTGGCTCTAGCTCTCTACTGTTAATAAGATAAATACCACTAAGCTTGTACAATGACTTGTGGATGAGGCAAGTACAAGGGCCATGAGAAAAGCTCTGTGAAGACTTGCTCCATAGCTATCATATTGCTAGAGTATTATTCAGCAGTATCTAAAACCACCACTGAACTGTAACATAACAAGAAAATATGGCCAGATTTATTTCACTTATCCACTTATTCTGGTTTTTGAGTATTCAAATTTTTTAAGTGTTACATAAAAAATGCCAAACCCTACTGTTAATTTAAAAAAACCCCGAAAACTGACCTATACAGCCTTCTTGATTTATTTATTTATTCATTCATTAGTTCTCCATGGAGAATACTATGGTTAGAGGTTTTCCCAAGGGATGGAAAGTCAGGCAATATAGATAAGCTGACAGGATCTTGCTCTTCCTGACATATTTTGTACTTGTAAAGCTACTTTAAAATTTATAACGCTGCTTGCAAACCTTCACTAAGGAAATGATCATTTATCATTTTGGTTATATCTAAGGTCAATGTTCATCCACAGCAGGCCATGCATAAGATAAGGCATAGATTTTTTAACAAGATAGTCTCCACCAAATAGAAGATAACACTAGAAGATTGTCTGCAAGTAAGATGTATGCACTTTATTTTGTAGAAGTGAAAGTGTTTCGGCCTTTGTTTTCCTTTGTCTCCATCGTTTTGGCAGGAACTCTGTAGCCTATCAGGTTTGCACATCTGCAAAGCAGCACAGGAAGCATTGCAGAAAAAGATGTTTACAGACAGAAGATTAATATGGCTTTTAAGGATTTGTTTCCCCTATACTAATACAGTTAGACTGATGCATCTATTTGCATTTATTTACTTTAGACTCATATCTAAGGGGGACTAGAAAGTCATTTTCTAGTTTGGTTTCTGACATCAGAATAAAAGATCTGTTTCTTTTGAAATGGGGAAACCAAGATCTAGGCCATACTGCAGAAAAATATTGATAATGTGGAAAATGAGGAAAAGGGAGTCCAATTTGGGAAATCTCTACTGTTTTAGCTTCAGATTGCTGTTCTCTCTAGAAATGATGCTTCTGCTTCCGCTTTGAATTTGTGTCTCTCTCTGGAGTATTTAATTGCAGAACAACTTTCTCTGCAAAATGAATAACCTGAAGACTTTCTAAAGATAGGCTGTAGGACTTCAGTTTTTATAATAGCAGGAACAAGGTCAAAATGCCCAGACAGGATATGTTAATGAATGGATGCAGGTTGCAGTTTTTGGAATTGCTTTGCTGGTGCATTGCAGCAAATACATTTATGGTGCTAGTTTTTGGTCAGTGAATGTATACATTTGATCTTCTCCTGGAGTTGCACAAGGACAGTCAATGTGATAATTAAATGAAATGGTACTAGAGTTGATTAGGTGGAACAAAAAACTCCTAGTAAACACTACATTTTATGGAACGTCCTGTTTATCCTTTGATTTCCTTTTGATAAATTCAATGACCTTTACCTTTTATGCAGCACTGAGACACATAACTCACCAACATAAGGGTTCATATCTGTATGTCAGAAGTTTACTGAGTATTATATCTCAGAATGTTGTACAATTCATATGCATGTATCTTGATACTTACATAAAAAGTGTGAACAGTTTTGAGTCTTGTAGGATTCTTAAAGTCAGAAAATATTTTATCAGTATGTATGGCAAAGAAGATACACAATTAAATTTAAATTCTTTTGTGAAATGGTGAAAAATCATCAGTTATCAAACTTTGAAGAGAGAGGCCATGATGGTCAGGGTCTTTTCTCACTTTCTCTTATGCAAAATATTTCTCCAGGGATGAATGAGAATCTGTTTGTCTGTGTGAGAACTGAATTTAATGTCATTATATTCTTCTTAACATAAAAAAAAATCTTCAATTTTTTTGTCAAATCCTTTATTTTTGCATTGGGAATACACATTTCTTACAGAATTTAACAAAATTCTGATCTTTTCTTATTTAAAAAATCCTTTCCCAACATTATAGCTACTATTTAATACACTAATCAGAATATCTAGCATGTCAGTATAAAATGGAATATATTTTAAACAGAGCCAATTTAGATATGAAGAATTATGTGAAGGTCATTGAGAAGGTGGAGCCAGACTTCTCCTAGAAGACCACAGTGTAAGCATATAAGAAATGGACAAAAGTTCTAAATATATTAATTCAAACTAGATATTAGGGCATAAAAATGTCTTACTACAAGAATGACCAAACACTGCAACAGAGACATTGTAGAAGTTCCATGGTCATAGTCAAAACTTGACTGGGTTTAAGTCTGAACAACCTGGTCTAAATTTGATGTTGAACCTGTCTTTGCAATTGGCCCTGTATTGACCAGGGCATTGGACCAGATGACTGCTACAAGAAGTACAGGTTATCTCACCAAAAGAGCACCAGATAATCATCAAACTGCCTTTTATGCTAAGTAGTCGCATTCTTGCCAAGAGTTTTGCCTGTAGGTCAATATGAAAACCAGAGAAAACAGATTTTGTCCCATTCTTGACAGATGACTGCCATATTGAAATTCATCATGAGTTTGCTCTAGCTGGCAGCTATGTTAATATGCAAAAAGGAAGAGGGAATTAGCTGAATAAGTACAAGAAATAAAGTACTCTCTCATTCTACAGCTGGCTTAAATAAATAAAGACTGAGAAATGATTTAAAGAACTGTGGTGAGAGATTGTTACTATTACTTCTACTGTTGGTACTTCTTGCAGCACAAAACACAAGTAACTGGACCAAAATTCTACTAATCTGACATTTTCCCTGGACCATAATTGCATTTATAAAATAATGAATCTTTGTTTAGTATAAGACAATGTTTTTCTTAAAACATATTTTCTTAAAAGTTCTAAGGCTATTGAGCTATGAAAGGATTATGACTTTTCAAACAAAATTACAATGTATATCCCAATGGAACAGAGAAAGGAGCAAAGCACTCTGCATTTTATGTCCACAGATATACTAAACATGACTATCTTAGACTCACTAATGTTACTGTCAAACTTTGTCAGAAATACCCAGTAAGCAGCAGTTTACTCTTAGCAAACATGTTAGCTTCTTATACGCTAAAAGGCAGTGCAGGAATGCATTTTAGGGTTTTCTGTAGAAAAAAGAGGCTTTGTTATGGAAAGTGTGAAAAAGGATGCTCAGCAGGAAGAGTAAGGCTTGAAAAGCAAAGCCATTTGCCATTTCACAAGCAGCACAGATATAATAATTTTGAAGTCATTAGGATATCTGTTTTTCAATTACAGAATGCACATTAGTATGTTTTGCTTTAAAAAAAAAAAAAATTTGGAGAAGCAATTTAGAAACTCTGTCTCAGACAGAAGAAAACGTTAACATCAAGTAAATCAGCCCAGTTGCAACTTCCACAGATCAAAGCTGGAAAATGTGTAATCATCTAATATGAGTAGATAAGGATAATATAAGAGATCACAGAACACCAGAAACAAGACAGAAACAGAAGAAGTAAAATTGCTGTAAGTCCTACATAATGAAAATGATGAAGCAAGGCAAGATTAAGTGAAGTGCATTGTTGCATGATTTACCAAAATCTGAATATCGATCTTATATCAATATCCAACTGAGACGGACAAAAACTCTCTAACAGTTTAAAGTTAGAAAGTGCATGTTTTATTTGGCGCCAGGCTCTGCGTGGGATAGCTCCCTAAGACGCAGGCCGCGATCCAAGCAAACATGATACCTTTTATTTCCAAATATTATGAATATCCAAAATACAAATGCATATTCATAGCATTAACACCTCCTATTCTCTGCTTTGTATGGAAATGAGCTTACATGTCATTAAGCATGCGTAGTGTGTGTTCTGAATTGAGTCGGTGGTCTTGAATTGGGTCAGTGGTCCTAAGGAAGATGAAGTAACTCATCTTCCTCACTTTGACCTTTTTGCCTTTCTGAGTTTTAACAATCCTAATTACTTTAGTGACCTCTCAGTTTCTTCTTGCATGACTTTTGGACGGGTTGCCACAAAGGGAGGAAATTGGTAATTGTCCTTGTTCCATACAACAACTTATCAATGTTTCTACTCCTTATTCTAAGCACAGCTAAACAAACATGCAAATGACAGATCATCAGTTATTTGGTAACCAGTTACTATTATCTAAAATGCTATTTCAGGTCCAGGTCTCCTAACTATTTTAATTAACTCTCACTGGGCCCAAATTCTTTCCTATTCCACCCATTCCAACACAGCTAGCCTATAACTAAAATCTTTGTGTTTCTTCTAAATCTATGTTTCAATAGTGGCATTGAAACCTGTCAGGAATGTTATTTTTACCCAACCATAAGCTCAAAAAGGTATAATTATAAAGGAAGTGCCATGACCAAACTTAGTGGATAAACAAGCACTACATTGTTTATTTGAAATATGACACTTTCCAGTGAAATAACTAACTACATAATAATATCTCAGATCCCAGAACTACAGTAATAAATACTAACTACAGTAAGAAATACAAACAACTGAACCTTTAGACTAGTATCAGTTGTTCCTGCTACTTCTGAGTACCTATTATCAAAGTAGTTATTTTCTGGGAGGGTTACTAAGAGTATTATTTTCTAGAATTCTGACGTACTGTTTTTTTTTCTTTTCTAGTAATGACATGGTGTTTGTTACCTGAGCTTGATGCTATTCAAGAGGTTAAAATGTCTAATAATACAATGTAAAGGAAAAACATAATTTCTACGTGCTCATTTACTATGGTTTCACAACAACATGAATTTGGTTTTTTTAGATGGCTTTCTGTATGCTGTGCTGTTCTGAAATGTGAAACACTCGCCCTGGAAAATACCTGTTGATAAATAATAAAGACAGCATAGGTATGCAAGGAAAAGAAACCATGAATACAAGTGCCTCCTTTCTCTCAATCAATTTTCAAGATTTTTCTAAACCCCAGTCTGTCTTGGTTTGAAAGACAGGTGTCTGCCAAGGAAGGCAGGAGTCTCCCTTGAAATGAAAAAAAAATTGCAACCCCCTTCCCTCCGAATTATTATAATTTTGAAATCAAGGGACTTTCAGGCAAAGATATGAGGAATAGGAAAAACAGTTCTTTACTATTATATATCTATATGTGTATAACCAGTCAAACAAACAGCAATAACTCTGGCAGTAACAGCAAACAATCACAAACCCAGTCCCAGCCTTCTCGGCTGTCGGGCCCTTTCCCCTCGGGTGCAGTTCCGCTCGCAGCCGGCAGGGGCGCTGGCGGCTCCCGGTGAGCAGGGCAGGTGCGATGGTTCCCCCGCGGCTGCAGGGGGCGCTCCGGAGCGAGCTCGGGGAGCACGTGGCAATGGCGGCCTGGGATCCTGGGAAAAGATGGAACAAAGGCTTCACAAACCCCTGGGCAGCTGATCCTGGTGTCCAGCCAGACACTCAGGGACAGCAGGCTGGAACAGCAGGGATGAGCACAAATCCCAGGTGGCAGACGAGATGTATCGAACTCCGGAGCTGCGGCGGGAACCCCAGGAGGTCTGGACAGGCAGGGTGAGCACGGCTACAGAGTAGCGAAGGCTCGAAGCAACGGTGGGGGCAGGGCGGCCGCAGCCCAGCTCCCAGCGGGGCAGGGAAGGCGGGCTTGGGATCCTGGGGTTTATCCAGTAGAAGGAAGGCAGCCGAAAAAGCAGAAGCCTGCAGTGCTGACGAATTCCTTCCAGCCTCTCTCCCAGTCCAAAATGCCGAGAACTCACAGCCCACAAGCCCAGGTGAAAGAGAGTCGTACAGTTGGACCCCTCCCTCTATGGCCAGGTCTTTTGTTTTTCTTAAGCACCCAGTAATTTGTCCCCCTGGCAACATGTATGGGGGAAATTCTTTAAGAGAAAAAGAAAACAGGAGAGCTCCTACAACCCCAACACAGTCCCAGATGTCATATGTTTTCCTTCACACTCTCAAGTTTTCACTTTAGTATTCAGTTTAGAGAGTTCTTCAATTAGACCTTATTAGACATCCAAATCAATTTTAAATTATTTTCTTTGCAGAGATACTGAACACACGCTATTCCCAGTGGAGTAAGAATATCAGTACATTCTCAGCAGTTCTGAGAATCATGTAACTTTGATAGATCTTAATGTATGTATGATAGATCTTTTTGTATGTATTGACTTCTAATCATAGATTTTACTTTCAGTTTCTCTCATGAAGGATTTAACATGTACTTCCGTTGAAGACTGTACAGATGTGATGCCTTATCAAGTCTGTGTGGCTTGTTACTAAAATGCAAACTGAATCAAGACAACTAATCAAGGTATTAGTATTTTTATAGATTAAATTTAATTTCTATTTTGGTGTAATAGTATGAGAGCATAAATCTTTCTTCCTACAAGGTCAATTTTTTCTTTTCTTGTTCAGGTGAAGTGATAGAAGAACATACAGTTTTAAAATTTTTCTGATCTGCAGAAGAAAAGGTAATCATGGGTCTGAATATGTATAAAGGAAGAATTTTTTACTTCTTCATTATTTTCCCAGTATATGGGGTTTTTTTGATGCAACAAGGTTTTGTTGTAAAAAACCTGGGAATTCAAAGAACCAACTGAAACCAATTTATTGGTAACCTTTTGAAAACTGCTTGATGACAAATAGTCAGAAACATGGTCAACAAAAAAGTACCTCAAAAAATAAACTAAAATGAACACAGATATTTTGATATTATTCTGTGCTTTAGCTCTACATCCATAAAACGGCAATGGTATCTGATGAGGTACTTTTAGAATATCCTCTGAGCAGGTCTTCAACAAGTTGCCTCAGTGAATATCTGAGGTGTCTGACATCAGAGAAAGGTTGAACTGTCTGAATTAGTGACACCTAAGGGTCTACATTTGAATGTGAACCTCACAAATATTATGGATATACATAGCAAACTGTTCAATTTGTGTATTAAGTAGAAGTATTAAAATGTATAGAATCATGAATCATAAAACCATCTAGGTTAAAACAGACCTTCAAGACTGAGTCCAACAGCAAACTTAACACTGGCAAGTCCACCATTAAAGTATGTCTCTGAGTGCCAGGTCTCCAGGGATGGTGACTCCACCACTTCCCTGGGCAGCCTGTTCCAAGGCTTGATGACCTTGCAATAAAGGCATTTTTCCTAATATCCAATCTAAACCTCACCTCGCACAACTTGAAGCCATTTCCTTTTGTTCAATCACTTGCTACTTGGGAGAAGAGACCAACACCCACTTCACTACAATCTCCTTTCAGGTATTTTAATAGAGGGACAAGGTCTCTCTTGAACCTCCTTTTCTCCAGACTAAAAACCACCAACTTGCAAAGGTTTATAGAAACTGTTGAGAATTTAAAAGCCTTTTCTGACTGCTGCTTATATTTGTATTATGTTATTCATTCAATGGGTAGCTGAAGAATACCTATTCCTTCATTTACTACATATCCCATGTTTTCCTACAGAAATGCAGCACTCGACTGGGTTCTGATTTGATGACACTTTTAGGGGTATTAGCAAATAGATACCTGGCTCATTAATCAGCAACACTTAATCATTAATGTGAATAGGAACTTAGAGCATAAACTTCAGTTTCATTTTCAATCCAGTGTGCAATAAAAATTTTGTAAAATTCCACATAATACATTAATTCAAACATCTCTAACTTGGAACACCTTATTAATTGCATATCTCATCTATACAAATACTGTCATGTAAGCATTAGGGTTTTACAGCAGAATAAATGGTTTTGTGTAGATGCTTGAGACTGTATTTGAAAACACAGTAATAAAAGATGTTTTACTGTTTAAATTGCAAAAAAAAAAAAGGTGTTGTTTTGTTTGTGGGTTTTGGTTTTTTGTTTGGGTTTTGGTTTTTTTGTAATTGAATACACAGTACTGAAACAGATTTCAATGTTGTGATATCTGAGTAATAAGTTTAGGCAACACTTAATATTAAAAACTGCCAGGAAAACAATTAAGAAGAGATTACTTATTTAGCTTCTTATTAGCTAACTGATAGTAAAATGAAGGCTGAAATGGAACCTCCTTTCTTTCTGCAGCTCGATTAATGCTGACTGCCACTTTTGATTTGTGCAAGGCTAAATCATTGAACACCATTTTCCTTAATTTCCCATTGATTTTTTTCTTACATATATTTTTTAGCTATCTGCTTTATGAATTTTCCAGAAACACAAACTTCAGTTACTTTTGCCAGCTACCCTCATTTGGTTATATTCTTAGTTTACTTAACACTGTGTTTGCCCTTATGTCACTTCAACAATGAAACATTTTACTCAGGATCCTCCATGGCAGGATGAAGCAGCGATGTTTTGCTGGATCAGAAAGTGCAATTGGCTTGACAAACAGTAGAAGAAACTTCAAAAGCATGCATAAGTCTTTACCTATGTGTTTAACTGCAAGCATGAGTAAGCTAAGATGTAATTTTGCAAAACTATGGGAAACCTTATGCAGTGCCTCTGAATTATTTTGGGGCATGATTCAGTGAGGCAGCTGCATTTTCTCCTGTCCCCAGGTGTGATTAAACAGATAACTAAGTATGAATTCTCCTCCTTTCTCATAAAGGGTATAGCTATCTATGTACATACTCTTTTACAGGGTGCTGTTTTCTAGCTTGATTCAAAGATTATAGGTTCTAACTATGTTTTTTTTAAGTGCTTTGCTGAATGAAGCACAGCTAATGGCAAAATTGTTCAATAGATTTAGATCAGGATTTTGATGTAATAATTTCTTTTAACAAAACCTGTTGTTTCTGAGAAAATACAGAAAGCAAAAAAAAAGGTAATAAAATAAATGAGTGTTGATTTCTCTTGAATAAGCAGATGTATAGGCAGAAACTGTACAAATATTAAAGTTGTAATAATCTCACACTGCACAACCTTTATCCCTATTTAAAGTGATGAGGTACTTTCCCCTTATTATTCAACACCTCATAACTATAAGTTAAGTTGTTGTGGTTGTTTTTAACTCTCAGCACTTTCTTTTTTTCTTTTTTTTAAATCTTTGTTTGGAAATGAACTGTACATCAAGTAACATGTCTGTGAGTCAAGGTCTATAAACATGAATTTTCACTCTCATGTGATAATGTACTGCATGAGTAATGATGTACTTAGAGATGAAAGTGTGATGAGGACTGTAAGCTTACAAATGCAGTTTCTAGTTCATGGTCAGGAATGTAATTGGACATGCTGATGCCATTGGGGAGCTAGGTTATCTAGCTTAAACAGCCTTCCTACAAAAATTCAGAATATTTGTGAAGCTTAGATGTTTTGTGAACTTATTTAATAGACACATGCATATCCACATAACCATATCTTGATGTTACTTAGTTTAAAACACTTTGTGACCTCATAAGTCACTCCGTTACCTTTTTATCTTCTTTTCTCGTCACGATGGGCTTGACATTGTCCTCTAGTTCCTTCTTCCTTCTTAAAAGAGAGGGGGCTGAAAATATGATGGAAATCTTCGGGGTTGAGATATAGACAGGGGGAAACTCTTGCCAATTAATGTCACAGGTGAAATAGACTAAATTTAGGGAAGAATAGTTTAATTTATTTCCTATTAAAAATAGATTAAACCGGTGATAAATAAAGTGTCAAAACAAAAAATCCGTCTTCTGTCCATCCTCCCTTCTTCCTATGCTTAACTTCCTCCTTCATAAGTCCTCCTCTTCCTCCTGTAGCTTCCTCCCCTATCGCACTAGTGGATAAGATCAATTGTTTATGGTGTTATACCTTCCTTACTTGGCAAGTGAGCTTTCCCGTTTTCTATTTTGCTCATGCTTAGTTTGCTTGCATTCCAAGCAGTCTTAATTATATCAATTGCCTCAACAATATTGATTGTCAGAACTTTAACTCATTGTGTGATGGTTTAAGACTTAGCATTAGAAAAGATTTCTTTGACATCAGTAACAGAAAATTGTCCACAATAGGTTTAGGTAGTTTGTTCCAGTGCTCCAATGTCATTCATATCTCCCTGTACACATCATTCCCCACCATGACAGGCACTTGAGCATCAGAGGATGCTTGACACCAGAGCTCTCTGTAACAAAGGGAACAAGATGGGCTTAGGATTTTGCAGTTATGCTTACACAGGCTATGAACAAAGAACAGTGATAGAATCTGATTTCCAGAGAAAATTATAAGCATGTATAATGATTTCCTTTTTCAAGAAAAGAAGTGTAGAATGCTACTTTTCTGAGAATGTTTTTTAAAGTAATTTTGAAAACAAAAAGCATGTGATCAATTTCTGTAGAAGGCACCTGAAAACTCATAGGCAGGTAAGACAATAAATTTGTGTGTTTTATATATTTTTTAATTTCAGCCTTTTGTAGGGAGAATTTTCAAATGGTATGTTCATCAGGTTTATCATTTCTTTCAGGAGGAATGTTCATTGTATAAATTGAGGATAACAGAATTTAGCATAGTAATACTTGACAGTAGTTAATGAACATTAATTTTTTCATGCAGTACTTTTGCACTCCTGTTGTGTACATATATCATGATAAATAAAAATAAAGTAGCTAGCTAGAATACATAAAAAAATCAGAGGAACTCAGTACTTAATGGAGTTGGAAACTATTTGAAATGTTGCCATCAAAAAGCTATCTAGCATAAAAATTTCAATGTGCTTGCATCTAATGTCCTTGTAGAAGCAACAAGAGCCAAGAAATGGAAGACTTTATGTGTAATTTCAAACAGAGGTATGGGGAATTATAAGATAGAATTGGGTTGTGAGCTGTAAAACCTTCTTGCAGAGGCCCATGGCAGCACACAGAGGCTTGTCTCCACTGGACCCTGGGGGGAGGAGTTGTCACACGGCAGACCCCTATGGAGAGGAGCCTGCAGGGAGCTGATAGATGCATGAACAGTGTGTGACCACCCCACAGAAGGACATTGAGAAAGTGTGTTGCTGATGTGGCATCATGGGATAGGTCATGTAGTGGGAATTACCATGTAAGGAAATACTGTGCCTTGGAAAAGTGTATAAAACCAGCTCATTCCTTTGAATAAACAATTCAGATCCCCTGCCAGTCTGGGTCTGTGATTCAATCGCCAACATAGAGGAACTGCATAAAAATAGCCTGGGGAGTTCAAAAAAATGCAAAAGAAAGTTGGTGTGATTAAATTGCTGAGTCATAAAAAATATTTAATTCAAGAAGACATCATTCAGGAAAGTGAAATTGTGTGCAAATGAATAAATTGAAAGGAGCAACAAATTCTAGCAGGTTAAATATAAAAGGCACTCCAAAAATAGAGTTGGAGAACAACTTTCAAGAGGCATAAAAGCCATTAATAAATTCTTTCCCAAAGGCAACAGAGGCAGGAAACCTGCATAGATATGTGAAAAAAAGAAGCTCCCTGAAATAATAATGTAGTAGCAGAAATAAATATGAGTAATTTGCAAATATATTCACTGTTGAAGAAATTGAAAAAGTCATGATTCTTGACTTCTTACAGGGAACGCCTCAGAGGTCTGATTAGAAGCTGGATGGTTGGTAGGAAGATTTACAAAACTGACAAAGTGAACAGCAACAAATTGCCATTATGTTTTTCACTCTCTAAATAGTGGAAGAATGGTCCTCATTTGCTGATAATTCAGTGATTAAGACTCTTATCTGAGATATAGGACTCCTCCTCGAATTCTCTCCTATCTCTGAGGCCACTTCAGCTCACAAGGCTGCATGTTAAGTACTTGGATATAAGGCATTCTGTTTTCTATTTATTTCAGATGGATGAACTCCAAGTGTCCAGGTGAGACCAAAGTTTTCTTGAGATTATTGACTAAATGCTTTCGTCAAGTAGAGAAGCTCTGAGATAAAGAAATGAAGGAACACTTAAAAAAGTGCCTAAAAGTCTGGTGGATTTATTACTCAGCAAAAAAAAAGAGACAGATATTGTAATTCTGAGCACAGTTAGGTGCTGGTAGATTTGCTTGCGTCTTTTCCTTCTGTTTGGCGCTATGTTTCCGCCTGATTTTTCCATGGATGTGAAGTTGGTATTAAAAAAACCAAAGTCATTGTGAAGAATTGCGTGCTAGTATCCTATGAAATTAAAGAATTCTTCATAAAGAAAATGTTACAAAAGGCCAAACCATTTGGACAATATCACTTTATGCACAAAAAGTTTGAATCATTCTAAATCATACAGTACAACTGACTGTAATCATGAATCATTTTTGGTAATGGTATTTTCTATTATGGAGTTAATGTTACAAAGAACATGACCTATTCCTTTCATTTTAATAGCAAAAAAATGAGAAAAAAACCATTTGTAATCTTTCACACTAAAGGGTTATGGAACATAAAGGTGTTAATTACCTACCAGTTGCTTACATACACATTGGCATTTAGATTTGCAAATAGGTTTTTAAATGAAACTTGCTAGGTCACCATTACCAATGAAACACCATCATGTCCAGGGCTAACATTAAATAAACACAGATGATAACATTAGCAGTTTGGATAATATAAACCGACGCAAGTTGTACTAATTAATGATTGTTGGAAGTATGATGGCGTGAGGAAATAGCAAAGCCTCCATATCAGAAAATGTTACTGATATCCAAGATTAACATGAAATTTGCTTCCTTGTAAATCTTGCAGCTGATTATTTAAGTTAAACACTGCACCATCCCCAAACACTTCAGAGTAGCATTGCATATACCTTCATAGAAATCTTCTGTATTACACAATTCCTACAATAACTTTCATTTTCCTTTATTTTTTTAATAAATAGAATCAGTAAAGTAGAGTAATAATAGTAAATAAATTTGAAAGTACAATAGAGGATAAATTTATATTTTTTTACCTACTTATTCTGTCAGAACATGTATTTTTCTCCAGAGCAGCATAGCTGTCATTTGCCCTTTATATCTCAGGTTTCTAGATGTTTCTGCAGTGAAGATAGTACAGTTCTGAAGGACTCATTCTTTAATGGACAGATGTGATTTTAAAGACTCAGCTATGTTCACATTGGAAGTGAAGTGATAGGTGACAGAGGTAGGACAAATACTATACCAAAAATAACTGCTACAGCAGTTATTCTTGATACTGTGTTCTCTCAGCACAGCCTTCTGCTATAGGAACTAATTTTTATTGTGAGAATAAAAATTGGTTTCCAAAAATAAACAATCAGTCATTTGCTTTATCCTCCAGTCCAATCATCCAAAAGTTATAGACAAGTTTAATCACTCTGAAATAGATATAAAAATAATTGCAAAAAAAAAATTTCAATATAATTTCATGTACCAAATCCTGTAAAAGAATCCAATGACCAAAAAGGTGACTCCAATAGGATATTGAGTTGAAGAGCACTTACAACTTATAATAAAGCCAATATAAAAAATCAAAAGGTTGGAACTAAACACAATTGAATTATTTAAAACACTCTTACTGAAAGAAGTAGAGTGCAAAATTAATATGGAGAGACAAAACTTCATTCCAGTTTTTTTTTTCCCAGGTAAAGTGCTCATTATTCAATGGCTTCTGGTTCATAACACAAGCCTGTGTAAAAGGAACTGATATAGTGAACCACCCACAGATGATTAGTATTTAGAAGGCAAAAAATTAATTAGTATTCTGCTAAAGATCATTCAAGTAGATAGACTGTGTTATTTATACATCCTATAATAATAATGTAAAGAAAGTTGCAATATATTTCACAAATGATATCACATCTGTTAATGCAGGTCACTCCAGCTGACTAGACCTCTTAAAACCCCAAACTCTCTAGTAGAAAACCTGAAAACAAAATGTGAAATCATATTGCCAACACTAAACATAAGGATTAACATCTAAAAGGCCCTTTCTGAGGAGTCCTTCCACAGTAGGAGAGTTCCATTAGTCTCCTTGAATTTCCTCAAGAGGTGCCTAGCTCACTATATTAAAGGCAGAGATGTAACTGTTGAGGACTGAATATATTTATGACAGCCTTAGCCTTTCACAGGTGAAAATCTTTTGAGAGCTTTTGCAGAGCCAGCGTAACTCCTCCTACCTGCCTTAGAGTGTGCCTGCAATTATGATTTTATTCACTCATGAGAGTAAAAGGAAATTAAGTTTGAAATGTCTGAACTGAACCAGACCATATGGACTCCCAAAAAATATTTTCCATCACAGTCATACAGCTTTCATCTTCCTTCACAACTGAGAAACAAATATGTTTTTCCTATTACCACCTCGGAATTCCATACAAAATGTACATTGAAAATATATAAGAAGTTCAAGCAACGTTCAACATCACAATCACTGCAAATCTTAGTCTTCATTGCTCAGAAAGATCACTTTATTTTGTATCTGTTACAGAAATTCTGTAGATTTCCCCAGTAATTTTTGAAGCATAGGTATATGTTGATTCTGTCTGAAATCTCTCTGTCTTGTAATGTCTAGCTGTATAATGGTATAGCACACAGTCACTTTTAACTATGCAGGAAATCTTCGATTTTTGTGGGTGTTTTTATTAAATCTTCTGAATAAAAAGAAAAATAGTTAAAGCAAGTGTTGATTGTTTCTATTACACAAAAAGCAAAACAGAATCAATTCTCAGGGTAATTACCCTCTCCTTACCTGAGTCACTATGTTTTTTTTAATTAACTAAATGCTTATGCAGGTTATCAGATAATACTAACAGCTTATGAAAATTTTCCCATGTATATACATTAAAAATGTACAATAAACTCCTATGTTCTATCATTTTAAAAAATATCCCCCAAACCCCAAACAACACTGATGAGGAATTACAGAATTATATACAAAAGAGAAGAATTTACATTCTATAATGACATAAACAGATAAGAGAAATACATAAACAGTAAAATAAAAACTTCCTAATTCTGCACTCCTTACTTTGTGTAGATTGAAAAGAAAAAAAATTTAAAATTAGCCATTCTTGCATACTTTATGTTAAAACCTTATTTTCACCAACATTTGGTCTGTTCAGCCTGGAGGAGACTGAGGGGTGACCTCATTGCAGTCTCCAACTTCCTTATGAGTGGAAGAGGAGGTGCAGGCACTGATTTCTTCTCGAATGGTGACCAGTGACAGGGCCTGAGGAAATGGCCTGAAGTTGTGTCAGGGAAGGTTTAGGCAGGATATTAGGAAACGGTTCTTCATTCAGAGGATGGTTGAGCACTGAAATAGGCTCCCCAGGGAAGTGGTCACAGCACCAAGCCTGACAGAGTTCAAGAAGCATTTGGACAAAGCTCTCAGGCACATGGTGTGACTCTTCGGGATGGTTCTCTGAAAAGGGCTGGGAATTAGACTCAATGATCCTTGTGGGTCCCTTCCAACTGAGCACATTCCTTTACTATTTTCAGTAATTTCTGTATTGACTGTGTGTGACAAAAGGAAAGCTGTATTTTGCCACCAGAGCTAATTTTGGTGGACAACATGTGGGAAACCACTACAATGATGAAAGACAACTTTACCAAGGGTAAAATATTCCTGTCCCAGCCTTCTGTGATGGAGTAACTACAGCAGTGGAAAAGGGAAGGGCTGCAGCTGGATGCCTACCTGATCTGAATGGTCTTTGATACAGACCGTCACGGCATTCTTGGAACTAAATTGGAGAGCTGTGGTCTTGATAGATGGACTTTAGATGGATAAGGAGTTGGCTGGATGGCCATATCCAAAGAGTTACAGTGGACAGCTCAATGTCCAGGTGGAAGCCAGTAAAAAGCTGTGTCCCTCAAGGGTATGTATTGGGGCCAAAACTATTTGATACCTTCATCAATAGCATAGTGGGAGTGAGTGTTTCACCTCAGCATCAAGGTGAAACCAAGCTGAGTGACAGAGCTAGAAGGAAGGTCATGCCATTTTGGGGGACATTACCATGCTTGAAGAGTGGGCCCATGTGAATTTTATGAAGTCCAACAAGACCAAGTGCAAAAACCTGCACCTGGATTGGGGCAATTCAAAATATCACAAATTAGGGGAAAAACTTATTTGGAACAGCCTCACAGAGAAGGACTTTGGGATACTGGTGGATGAAAAATTGGAATCGATCTGTTAATGTGTGCTTGCAGCCCAGAAAGCCATCCATGTCCTGGGCTGCATAAAAAGAAGTGTGACAACGAGTAGGACATGACACTGTTAGAACAAGACCAGAGGATGACACGGTAATGATCAGACTGCTGGAGCACCTTTCCTGTGAGGACAGGCTGAGAGAGCTGGGATTCAGTCTGGAGAAGGGATGGTTCTGGGGAAATTACAACTTTTCACTAAATAAAGGGAGCTTATAAGAAAGACAAAGAAAGACCTTTTCCCACGGCCTGTAGTGACAAGACAAGGTTAATGGTTTCAAACTGAAAGAGGGCAGATTTAGAAAAGATTTTTATTGGCTATAAGGAAAGAAATTTTAACATGAATTTAGTGAGGCACTGGAATAGGCTGCCCAGAGAAACTGTAGATGTCTCATGATTTGAAATGTTCAAGATCAGGTTGAATAGGACTCTGAGCAACCTGAGCTAGTCAGAGATGTTCTTTTCCATGGCAAGGGGGTTGGAATAGGTAATTTTAAAGATCCCTTCCAATCCAAACCATTCTGTGATTCAGTGATTCTATTTTATATTTAGTTTCTTAGAGACTGAGAGCATTCTGTGGCTGGCAATATAGATGAGAATAGAGTAGATTTTCTCATTTTGCTTTCTAGACTTCAATGGTTACATTAATCGTACCACATTTTAGAAATATACACTATCCTAGGGCAGCACTGACCTGACACCATGCACTTAAATTTGACATAGCTGTTAAATAGCTTTCCCCTCACCTCCACCACTTTGGTTTCCATGACTAATCTGGGTACAAACCATAGGTGGGAACTGTAACAGCTTTTGAAAATTCCTGCCCAATTCACCTTTCTGTCACGCAGTGAGCTCAGAAGTGCAGTAGATCTAGACACAGGTAGCATTTCCCTGAAAGTCTGCAGTTGAAGGGGTAAGAGTTATGATGCAAGTAATTATTTCTGACGCTGCGTTTCTTAAAGAAAACTCTTATCAAGATTCAGTTTCCTGTTGAACAGCAACTAACTCACTTGAGTAATCTCTCCAAGGTTTAACTAGACCTATTAGTGCAAAATGTCTGTAGCTCAGTCCTATTTTTGGTGCAGATATTTTTCTTACAAAGGGGAGTCATGTTTTCCATTACAAATCAGTAACATGAGACAATTGGATAGCTGTTCTTGAAGTAATCTTTGAATGCTTCGCACGTGCTCTGCAAGTCCTGCTCAGATTAACATTCAAAGGACTTCCAGAGGAGGTTTCCATTGATTCTCTGGGAATTCCCCATAGCTGGAAAATGTCACATTCAGAAAAATGGAGATGTGTTCAAACAATTCCTCTCTTGTATAGCTTTTCTTTTATCTTGTGCATTATTTTACAGTTAATTTTAAAGTTTTAAATACAAATATTTATGTGGACTTAAAAAATGGAAGTATGACGAAATCTGAAAAATCAGCTGGACTTAAAAAATGGAAGTATGACAAAATCTGAAAAATCAGCTCGACTTAATTTTTTAGTTATTAATTTTTTCAAGCCTATAACCTAAACTTGTTATAATAACAATCTAAAATTGTTATATTTTGAAATTTTTCTTTTGAAAATAAGTGATAATCAGACTGACAGACAGCGTGGAAGAAAGAAAAGGCAAAATTGCCTCTGTGATAGCTTCACACAGATGATGCAGCCACATATCTATTTCACACTAAATATGAATCCAAGAGGGTCTTTCTAACATAAAACTTACAGATAATCTGGGTGAAAATAAGATAGTTTAGGAATATTTCTGTCTTTGATTTCTTTGAGGCTAATGAATGTCTGAAACTGAGGAGATAACATTAAACAGAATATCCTGAAGTTCATGCTTTTGTCCTCCTCAGGATGTAGAATTATGTAATTCTTCAAAGTTTAACGGGATATTTCCTAAAACATGTGTCACATTTTTTTAACTATAAAAATTTTGGGGGTTTTTGGCCTCTTTTTTAGGCGATCTCATGCCTTATCATGTCACCTTATTTCATTGTTGATGACTATATTATACTGAACACTTTAGAAAAAGCTATTTTGCTATTATGTGTTATATACAAAGAGTTTATTCTCTTCAGTGATGAACTGTTTCATCTTTTAATTTCTCCTTCTGTCTGAAATTTTGCTCTTATATCATGAGACAATTAATAGAAATCCTACACAGATGTTCTTACTAATTTTTTTTCAATATTTATTTTTACTTTTTTGATATTTATCTGAGTATAGTAATTTTAGATGGACAAAAACACAATGTTAAAACTGAAGCTTATTATTGTGTTTATAATGCAATTAATGCAATTGATTTTATTGTTTCTCCAGTGCTATGCTTTCCTTCTTACAAAGAAAATCACTCTTCCATTATTTCTTCGAATGTCTAAAGGCCACTTGAATGTAACTCTCTCTATTCTGTGCCATATAATCTGTTTGGGATTGAAATATACTTATTTATCTTGTGGACAGGTCACATTTTCTTCCATTAGCTTCCGTTGTGATCAGAGCAAGCAAAGATTATAACAGAAATAAAACAGAAAGGAAAAAATCAAGAGCAGTATGAGATGGTTCAATTTGAATCAGGTTATTCTCCACCTCAGAAGAGACCATTTTTAAATGTTTTTCAGGTTTTCAGTTCTTTTCCCATATTTAAGGGTGCAGTTGACTCTTGCAATGCTAGCCACTCTTTCACCTTTAGCCATCTTAATTTTCTTACTTCAATTTGAACTCACTCTGCTTTATGTTTTCAGGGTAAAACCAGAAGTGATGGATTCTGTAATTTGCAATTTCTTTCTCTTTTTGCATCTTCAGTTCACCTTTCTTGTAAAGCTTCATTAGCCCTAATATTTTTCATGATGTTTCCAATTAATTATTAGACACTTGGAGACTCAGTGAAATAGTTCCATTTTCCTACTCCCTAACCACTCCAAGTGGGAATATTGGCAATATTAAGAAATGTATTCTGGGTAAAATAAATAAATTATTTCTCAGAAGGAGACCTGGCCTTTGGAGAGGGAAAGTAAACTATTGAGGGGGAATAGTCTGGAATGAAAGGATTCAGAAATACTATAATAGAATTTCTCAATGAGGATAATAAAAAAGAGTAAGATAAAAGAGTAGTGTTGAGGCTGCAAATGAAACCATGTAGTGCCAAAGAAATAAAGCTTGAAGTTATTGTTTAAAATGTTTATCTATCATGTCCTATCCTAATATACTCATAAAAATTGTTGTACAGCTTGATGGCACAAGCCTGAAGTATAACAGGTTTAGGTACATCGGTGCACAATGTTATGGATAAAATGTTAAAAAGGCAGATTTGGAGCTCTGTGTGTGTGTGCGTGTGTCTTTGTATATTGTATGTACACATACCCATGCACAGACACGCATACATATATTTTTTTTATATGTATGTGTCTTTTTCAGTTCTCAGTGAAGTTTAATGAAAGCTTTGGGGGCACAGGATGGTTGACAGGTGAGGAAAAAAATGCCATACAGCTTTAATTATAAAACAACTTACTTACAATATTTCTGAAAGCTGTTGTTGGTTACACACCCTCACTTTACACATACTTACATTTGTTCTGCTGTTGAATGCAAGGGTGTTTTAAGGTGACATTTAAATTAATGTTTACTAGGTTTTTTCTTCCTAAAATCTTTCTTAGACTATGCTAGACTATGGTGGTAACTGACATTTCATTATGGGAACTAGGAGTACGCTAAAGCTATAGTAAACATGATGATGCCATCAAATGTGCCTATTAATTGTAAATCCTCAAGAGTTCCTTCTAGTAATCAAGAATTTGACTTTACTTGCAAAAAGGATGAAATTTGCACTAATAGTAGCTTAGCAAATGTTCAGTGTATGCTAGTACACTTTAAAATGTATTACCTGTCTAAATGAGAATAACATCATTTAACTTGTATTTAATACAGCTTAGTCTTCATTTCTGTGGGCATTTAAATTATATTAGCTAATGTATTTTTATTAATGGAACTCTTGCAATGTAGCACACTCAGGTATTGGAAAATCAGGTTGCATATGCCTCTGTAATTTGCATTTCCATGTTCATTTGCACAATAGGCTGTAAATGCACCTGTGACCAGTTTTGCTGTAATTACTAATTTTTTAAAAGTTATCAGAATACCTATAAATTTGAAAGAAACCACAAATAATGGATTCTGTATTCACTTTTTTTCCCCCAGTTTTTAAGTACTAAACACTGAACCAAAAAATATATTTCTTGATTGATGAAGAAAGAAGCAAGAGATCATGTGAATATAATGTCAACAAAAAATGTGAAGTTGACTTAACTTTAAAAAATTGGAAATATTATTATTTTCATTTAATCTGCAGTTTCTCATCTTTCAATACCTTTGTCAAATGCATCTCTCTTAACATTAATTCTGAAAGCAGCCTGAAGACATGAATTATCAGGTGGTCCTTATAAAGCATTGAATACAGAAATGCTGCCTTTATTGGAGGGGATTTTTTCTTTGCCTGCTTTTAGTGGGGTTTTTTGGTTGGTTGTGGTTTTTTAAATAAAAATCACAACTACCAAGAATTCACCCCTCCTGCCCCCCCAAAAAACAACCCCAAACTACCTTTGTGCTTCAGGGTGAAGCACTTCCTAGATCAAATAAATCCCATCTGATTCAGAGTGACAGAGAGCAACAGATATAAAAATAACTTTCCATAATCTATATGAAACATATTCTATGTAATGGACAGACACTAATTTAGTATTGCCCATGTAATCATTAATGAATGAGAAACTAACTCCAAGTGTGTTCTAGGTATATTTTCAAGAGTGTTGCAAATGAATTACACCTTAAAAAACAACCCAAAACAAACAGGGAGCACAAGAGGGAAGCTTGTCCTCATATTGTGGAAAATAACCTAAACTGGGAATCTCACAGTGTGCAATGTTTCCTGAGCAGCAAATTAATCTTTGGCTATGGCAAAAAAAGACTGGTACTTGCCACCCACTCTACACTACTTAGATTTATTTGGAGTAGGTATTGCATTTGATATTCAGCATTGCTGGTAGTCTCTTTTCTACTGCATGGAAACAAACAAAATCATCAAGATGTATAGTTATTAGAGAGTGTGGAATTGCAATTAAACAGAAAGATGATATTCACACTAGTCTTTAATTCCTATTCCTTGATATTTTACGTGTTGTTTTTGCAGCAGGTAGAAAGGTGAGAGTGAGAGATTGTCGTTAAAAGCAGCAAATAAATTATTTTTGGAAGTGAGCTTCATTGGATGGCGCCATTTTGGGGCAGCTGTAACAACATCACTGATGTTTTATTAAGCAGTGTTCTAATTTAATCCCAGCTGTGACAGTATTCATTCTTTTCAGGATTTATACTGAGAACTGTTTTATATTTCTGGGTGCAGCTGCATACCAAAAAACATCTATTTAAATTTATTCCATTTTTTAACTAAAAATATGAACTGCATTTTACATTCAATTATTACTGCAATTACATAATGACCAGTAGGAACAGCATTTTGCACTTGAAAGAGATGAATAAAAGTTGAAAGAAAGTGGCTTTAAAGACAGGGAGTCTATATCATTCTTTAAATAATAATAAAAAACCCCCAACATTTATACTATTATGTAAGTACATATAATTCCTTAAATGTTTGTTGTATGTATTTAAAGATGGAAGAATTTAAGAAAAAAACAACTGAACAAATAATTACAATTGTACTAAATTTGCTTCAGAGTATTCAAATTTTATCTTTGTCTTAACTTTGTATTCATTGAAAACCTGAGGCATGATCTAGTCTTCATTTAATTTTCCTATTTACAGCCAAAATCTGCAATGAATGCTGATAATGACAGAACTAATCATAAAGCAATACTTAAATAACAGCAGGAGAAACTCTGTGACATCTAGTATCTAACACTTTATGCAATTTCAGGTTAATGCTGGCTATACTATAGATTATAAACAATTCAGTGAAACTCATTCTTGGCATTTTTCATCAAATGATCATATTAATGATTTTGTGTAATAAATTATGGATACTCACAGTTAAATATTTTAATATGATAACAAAATATGGGTTGTCAAGATCAAGAATAAATACTAGATAATCCAGAAATGAAAAAACGAAAGAAGTTCCATTCTACTAGTTTTCAGAGGTTTTTACCTGCTAAAGCAGTATTACTTTAATGGAGCAAACATACATGTGAAAGATTTATTCCTTGTATGTAAAACTCCTTAATGACAAATAGTGACTCTGTAGTTTAAGGATAAATTATACTATATTTGTTGACTGTCTTTGTTATGATGCTTCAACATAGGCAAATTTTCATGCAAGGCAATCAATATCTGCTTACATTTTTGGCACACAGCATTGTTCTTGTGCACGCTCACCTGTTGGTATTAGGATTATAATGGGGAAAAAAAGCCCTGTAGAATAACTTCGGAGCTTAATGGCTCATATTTACAGATAGTGCTGCCCATGGACTTAAGTGCTGGAGTACATAAACTGTGGTTCTTGTAAACAGAATTGTGAATATAAATTCATCAGATATAATACTGTAAGTATCAGCTATTTTTACTGAGTCAACAAAAATGCAGCAGTAGTAGCTTTGGTTATAAATATAAATGCAAGTTTATGTTAATATTTCATCAACTTTTCTATTGTTCGGTCAGAAATATTTCTTTACTATTTTATATTTATATCCTACTTCATATTATAAAGCAGTGTTAAAATCCTTAGGCAAGCTTAGAAAATTAGCTGCTGAAGTGCTTTTGAAATGACGTTTCCTAACAGACCTTCCACAACACAGAGACTTGTAACTACTGATGAAAATACAAGGGATACACTGAGACAGGGAATTCCCTATGTCAGAATAAAGTAGACTTGTAATTCCCTCTTATTTCCATTCAAGTAAGTGTGCATTAAGACTGGGGGGTTTTTTTGGTTTTTTTGGGGTTTTTTTTGCTAAATCTTCTATTTTGATAATTTCTTCAAGTTATGGTGTGTGTCTGCATTACATAATTCAACATGCTAAATGAACATTCTGTGTATAGTTGGACAATGAAGGAATGAGCAATTCATTTTTCATTATCAAACAAACAAATAAATGCAGATCAAGAAAGTACAGAACTTTCACAAAGGGTCTGAGCATCTGAAAAGGTCTGAGATCCCCAGAGAATTGTACTGAATTTGGAATACCTAGAGGGGTGGATGCTAATGTAGAAAACTGGTAACAGAGGATATGAACTTCCATCTACTTGCACTGAGTATCCTACACACATAACATCGATGTGAAAAGGCTTTTATCTTTCAGAAAAAAAGGAGAAAAAAACTAAATTCTTGTTTGCCTTCTAGATCCTCTATTTTTTCGGCCAAAATAGATCTGATAGATCACATGACTCAATATAACATCAGTGGCTCCAGAACTGCAACTCAGGTGGCATTGATCTCCACTGTGGCACAGCTAATGCATGTGAAACCTTATCAAAGGACAGGAAGCAAAATATGAGTTGTTAGGTATTTGTTGGTTGCCCTTGTTATTTTAGTAGCCCTGAGTTTTCTTCAAGTACTCTTTGTAACAGAAGACAATATCTAGAGTGGGAAGAATTTTTCACTACAGAAATTAAAAAACAAATGATGCAGCTTGCTATTTAGAAGTAAAACTAAATTGGTGTGTTTCACCTTTTTTTGTCAAGTAGTTTTGACTTTAAAAAAAAAGGAAAAAACCCAAGATTACATGTATACATCTCAGCATGAAGCTGAGTCAGGAGGTTTAACTTAGGTATTTGGAAAAGGTTTTTTTATACTCTGAGGGTGGTTGGGCACTGGAACAGGCTCTCCAGGGAAGTGGTCACAACACCAGCCTGACAGAGTTCAAGGTTCCCAGGCACATGGTGTGACTCCTGGGTTGTCCTGCACAGGGCCAGGAGTGGGACTCAATCCTGATGGATCCCTTCCGACTCAGCATATTCCATGATTCAATGATTCTATGATGGCAGCATACTGTTAATACTATAAATTAACAGTGCTAAAAATCGGAGCATTTATGTAGTAAAAATTTTTTCCAGCTAGTGTTTTTCTAGATAAACTTTCACTGTTACCCAAAGACTAGATTATAGTAGTATATAGTGTAGTAGCTGTAATCTACAACTCTTGTGAGAAAAACAAACAAACAAAACCCAAACTAAACCAAAAAAACCAAGCAAACAAACCACAAACAACCAAACCAAACAAAACACCAACAGCTAACTCCAAATATTAACTTCACCTTCTTTTTACCTCTAGTATGATAATTGCAAAATATGCAGCTACTGCAGTTTTTTGCTCTGAGCTGTTCTGCTTTCCAAAAAGGGAAGAATTATATTATTTACAGGAACCTATTTGTAATGATTAATGCATAGGTCTGGCTAAATAAGGCTTCAGGCTTTCCTTGGAAACTGTGGTCATATTGTACCAGCTTTTTCCTGGAGCAGCCTGCTGGGAATTATAGTAGAAGAGCCATTGGTTAACTCTTTTACACCGAAGGATTTCTCACATGGGTCTTTTATATCTTTTCCTCTCTGTCCTTGTTTGACAAATTATTGTACATGTTCTCAATTACCCTCAGCTATACTTCAACCCCTGCAAAATTTTAGTGTATATTTTTCATGAGTATGTTAAATACATAGACCCAGTCTTTCACCACCTTAATTACCATTCTCTAATTGCAATCCACACATCTCTTCAATCACAATTTCTGTACTGTCTTTTCTCTTTTCCTATTATCTTCCTCTTTCATCCTTCTAAAGTTGAAAACTAATTTGCTTCTTCATACTATCCTTTTACACTCATTTCTGTGTCTTTTTTCATCCTGTCTACTTTCTCTTTGCTACTGTTGTTACCATCCATGTAGCAGTAAAATAATTTACCTGCTTCTGGTACAAATATTCTCCAGAGGATGTTTAGACAATTCTCCCTATTTATGACATCTTCATTATTACCAAATCTAGTAATTACATGGAATTCCAGGTCAAAGTGCATAACTTAGACAATAATGAACTCATTAATGAGATTATGTGTAAGTAAAAGTACACAGACCTTTTAGTGAGACAAAATTTGGGTATTAGGAGAAAAAAGGAGACTAGGGTCATAAGCATCGTATTTTTCTTTTCTTTTTCCTTTTTCCTTTTCCTTTTCCTTTTCCTTTTCCTTTTCCTTTTCCTTTTCCTTTCTTATTTTCCCAAATGTTGAAACGACGGCTGCTTGGTGTAGTCTATCAGCATCTGTCCATAGAAAGGAAGCTTATAATAAATAACATTTATGTGAAACAAAAATGTTAACAAGACCTGTTTCCAACGAATATGTTTGTATATATATATATATATATATATATATTCCACCTTTCATTCTGTTTTAACTTATTCCTATTTTGTTCCTACTTATCTCTTTTCTTTTTCCCATTGCCTCTCCCCCCTCAAAAAAGGCTCACCAAAAAGAAACTACAGAAACCAGAAGTACTTCAGTCTTCACTTTCAGAGAAGCGAAAATGGCATAATAAAACTATCATTCTTGTCATGCCATGTTAAGAAAAGTCTGACAGGTTTGTTATCTATAGGATTTTTGAAATTATACTGCCAGGTATGAAAAGAACAGAGAACAAATCTATTTCTAATTTAAGGAAAATAAGATGTTTCCAATGGCAAAGGAAAGCCACGCTTGCTTCGCTGGGCCACCAGCCATTGAGTCACTGTCCATAATCTATCAGCTCCTGAATGCTGCTGTGCAGTTGGGTTCATTCAAAGGGGAAGAAAGTAGTCACAACACCCATCCAGAGCACTTACACCCTGGTGAGGGGGTGGATACTACAAGGTGAGGTTGACTTTTTCCCTAGCCTGACCAGAACCCTGGGCCCTATCAATGACTTATTCTACTCTGGTACAAAAGGCCCATTCTGCTGAGTGTTTGGCTTTTCAGTACTTTTATGTGACTTTGGGATGTGTCAGGAGGACACTGACATGACTCAAATTGTGCCAGAATCCCAGTTCATAGGTCTTGTTCAACATTGGTGTTGGATGCTGAACATAAAAGGGGAATTAAAGTTCCTAAGGGCACCCATATCAGGCTATGTTTCACAGATCTGGTGTACGTAGGTTCTCCCTTTTTTCAGCATGATAGATTACAGTACTCAAAGGCCTTTCCCACTGCTCTGGCAGGAACTCTTGACTCCCTCTTCAGTCAGTGAAGGCTAGTAAGATGCTGACATTTCCATAGGGCATCTCAGTCATCTTTTTTTGGCACTCCTCTCCTTCACATTACATTAGCCAGCCTCATTAAATCCTCTCTTTGCTGGAATGTCTTTGGCAGCTCAACCTTCTTGTGCATGCTCCGCAGCTGTGGCCCCTATGCCACAGTGAGACGAAAAGCATAAGGAATATTCATCAGATGATGAATCATCCTATTCACAGTTCTTATTCACTCAGTCATCCCTGGAAATGGTCAACAAAGGAAAGAGTCTATGTCTGCACTCCTTACAGGAATCTTTGTTCTTGAGAGTCAGGGGGCTGTGGAAAGGCTGTTGTACAAGCAACAGAGCAGTTCATTGTCTTCACACATCTTTAAGACTTTTCATCTCTCCACATATTTTTCTGGTGATAAAGGAAGGACTGCACTGCTCTTCCCATTCAATCTCCTCCCTGCTGTAGGAGAAATGGAAAGCTAAAATAGTCAGGCCATCTACCCTCTGACTTCCCTTGCACCCAGAAGTAAGATGGTAAAGACAAAAATAAAGACACTAAGATAAGGCAAAACTAAAAAACAATGTTGAGCAGAGCAGATAACAATATTTCCAGTTTCTGTTGGACTATTGAATTGCCCAGATGAGAAAATGTCAGATGAGTGTGTGTGCATACAGGAAAGAGCCACTAGAGCCAGCTGGTTACTCAGCTCTGCCAGGCAATTCTGTGCTGGCCTGCTGTGGAAAATTATTGCTTCTCCGTATGCTTCTACCACATCTACCTTCAGAACCACCAAGTGCATTGCAAGGGGCTGTTTTAGCCCTACCACAGAAGCTTGGCATATAAAGTTCCTGCAGTTGTTCTGACCACAATTTAGTTGGCTATGAATCATTAATGTTTGCAATGCATTGACATAAGTTTAGAAGTACCAATGCTCATACCAGCTCTGGTGGGTATGTCATGAACTTCCTTCTGGTCTCTGCTTACAGGTTTCCATGCTGAGAGGCAGAGCTGAAGAATCTCCCTTGATGGTTCATGAATGCACAACCATAGAATGGCAATCTTTGAGGTAGGCCCAAGCTGTCAGCGTGAATCAGCAGTGTCCACATCATAACAAGTGGTCTGTATGATATTGCACACCCCAATAGTCACTTAACAGGAGGGAAGTCTACTGCAAATGGGTTGGTAAATCTTCAGCTGTCAGAAGACATCTACATTCTTTGCTGTTATTTATGCCTGGAACTTAATGTAACAGTGTTGTAGTTGGGCATACAACTTTTTGCAGGGGATTTCAAATGCAGTCCTCTGTGCCTAGAATTTTTTTTCTTGTTGCTGGTCATTTTAAACCAACAAGACAATAGAGTTTCAACAGTAATCCTTCGCATAGCAATATTTTAAAAATATGTTATAACTGATGTAGTGTTGCCCTAGGAAAACTCTTTTATCTCAAACTCCAAACCAGAAATTTTAGCTTTTGACCCCATGCTTAAATCTGACTTGGCAGAACTCCCTGTGCTAAACTCTGTGGTCCCATGAAAGCTTTTACATTTACTTTGCATTCTTGTTTCTTTCTTCTGATATTCATGCACAGTATATGGAGGACATGTGCTAAACAACTGTGAATATCAAACAGTTGGTCATATTAAACTTTTCTCAGCTATTCTGATGCTAACTGTTCATTGTACCTCTTTTATGGCTGCTGTGACACCACTGGAAGCTGCAATTGATACTCTTAGGCTGGGCATTTTTTTTTGTTACAGTTGAGTAAGTTCAGGCAAGTGATACAATTTTGTAGTAATTTTAAATGTTCAGAAGCTAAACCAATACAATAGATGGAGAAATGATTCAGTCTGTCCCTTCTTGATTTGTTTCCTTAATCCAACAGAAAAACTAGATTATAAAGAATATTGCAGTTATTATGAGTAAACTAAATGGTGTGAGATGTTGCTAACAAAGTTAATCCTCCAGGACTACAACCACTCCTGTATCTGCTATGATTTTCATTGTGGTAGGAACACAGCAGAACTTTTTAGCATTAGAAAATCTTTATTGTCAAGAAAGAAAACAATAAAAATCAGATACAGTTCTGTCAGAAATGGCTGGCATACAAATGATAGAGGGTTCTTCAATGTTAGATGGGGCTGACAAGGGAGGTTTTTAATAAAAAGACGGTTTCAAACTCCCTGGGTAGCTGAAAGGTCCTAACGGGTTCCACAATCTGTAGGGAAGAAAAAGGGTTGTATATTGCTATTGAAATCACTTTTCATGTGATGCAGAATTTCCCAGGTGTGAATGAAAAATATTTTAAAAGGCCAGTTTAGAAAGGAGAAACTTTTATTTTTCATGTTCAAATGTATTACTCTTTACAAGACTAGATTTTTACTAACTGTATGAATAAGAAATACTTTCATTGTAAGAAACATTATGTTTCCAATAATGAATGACGGTATTTGAACTCCTAAGAATTCAGAGTTAAAAACCTTAGATGTTCTGAAGTTGCTATAAATGTAAAATATAGCAATTTGGCCCCACCATATTATAATGGGGTTTTGCATATACTGATTAAGAGCTCCACGACATGAAGTATTCATACAGGCAATTATAACTGCAGTGAAGAAAGGGAGGAAGGACCAGAACAGATTGTTATAACACAGAATATTTCATTTAATGAGCAGTAGTGTTCTATAGCAGCTTATTTGTGACGACTGACTTTATTTTTTTTAGATCACTTTATTTTACCTTTCAAAAATGTTTCCTACATTAACCCATCCTAGATTACCAGTGCTTTTGCTTATTTTTAGGATGCGTATTTATATGAATACACCTGAATGTATATATCTACACACATACAAAATTAATACTCACTGCCCTTTTGACTTGTAGAATGCTATTTAAAAAGCCATCATGCATTTTTTTTAAAGTAGATCTGCCAAGATGTCTTTTCAGAAGCAGATATATAGCAATCAGAATAGATTCATAAAGTTGAAACTTGGACATACATCACTGTGGCTCATTTGTCAGGTAGAAAATGGAACTTTTAACTCAGAAACATAGGCATCTTTCCTTGAGTAAAAGTGTAAGTACTAGGACTGTAATCCTGTGTCCTAAGTCATTTCCACTAATTCATATTCATTGCTATGGAGTCATGACATCATAATGTAAGACCTAAGTGCCAAGAGGATTATGTGTCCCAATGTATAAATCTCTTTCACAGAGCTTTTCAATCATTAAATATAAATCAGCACATTCTTCATGCAAAATCTTTTAGCAGCATTCTGCAAGACAGGGGTTTTTTTCCAATTTATTCATAGACTTACTTTTTGGTATAGGAAAATAATCAAATTAAAAACAATTTTGCTATATGTGCAGTGTGCTGTATCATTTGGCATAAAGGCATTCCACAATATGGAAAATGGTTTCAGTGAGTGACATGAATGACAACCATAAAATTGTTCTTATAAAATTTTGAGCTCTAAAACCTATGTTAAATTTAAAACAGAAAAAGGGATTTTGAAATTTGTGCTTATTATTAAAACATAAATTGCACAGAACATGTATACTACATTAATTCTGACTCAGAACATAACATTTTTTTTTCTGACTCTGCCTTTTTAAAGATGTATTTTAGTGTAGTCTCAATCAAATAAAATCAAGGAAAAAAAAAAGATAAGTGTCAGGTGGTCCTAGTACAAGGGTAATTCCTCTGTATGCTGCTGTTGTATCTCTGGAGGCTGCAGACTATTAAACTGCACTGATTATACCTGTTACCCTAATGCATTATTCATGAAATTGGCACCACAGTATCTTCAAACAGTCTGTCATTTTCCATTACTTTCCGTCCAAGAAACCATATGCTGTTCTCACAGTATATTGATACCAGGGCATATACAAAGCAGATAGTCACATGGAACCACTATCTGCTATCACATGATCTTTTCAAATAGTTATTAACCCGCACTTATAATGGCCTGTTTGATTATTTAGTGCTTAAACTATGAACCTTCAACAAGGAGAGAGATTGACGACTGCTCTTTTTATGTTGAAAATGATTTAGTTCTCATAAACAGTTTGCCGTTCAGTGGAACTGCACTGCAAGATACTTCATCATGGATGCTGTACACTGGATTTTGTTTTGTTGTTCCTCAGAAATCTCTCATTTATAGTTTGAATATCCAAGAAGCAGTACTTCCTTGTCAGAAATCAGCCTTGTTCCCTGTTCCATCTTATGTGCAGTAAATTATGCTTTTGAACAACAAGCTATTTTTTTGCAATATTACTCCTAACTTAATCAACAGTAATCTGATTCTATGCACTAGCTGATAATCTTTCCCGAAAATTTTGTGAAATTCTGTGTATTCAACGACTGATCAAGAAAAAAAGTGAAACTCTTTAGGTATCTTTTGAGAAGGTATATGAATTTGACTATTCTTATACATATAAAATGATAATTCTATTATCGTCTCAATTTCTAAATTTCTGTTTGTGGCAATTACTTATTTTATAATGTGATTTTTATATACTATCAAAACCTTATATCAAGACTGCTTGCTATTCATTGAAATATAGTGATTTTAGACTTTTTTTTTTTGTGATTTTGATAAGCATTGAAATCCATTGTCATCTGAACCAGTTGGTAGTCGGTTAATGGTTAATGGTTGGACTTTATGGTCTTAATGGTCTTTTGCAACCTAAATGAGTCTATGACTCTATGATTCTGTGTTCAGTTACACCAAGATGTTCCACTGTGTTCATAACTTAACTCTATATGCAGCATATAAAGATTTTGTAGGGTTAAGACAAAGAGGCGTCAGATTCAAATGTGCAGAAGGAATTTAAAACGGATGGTGTTAGCTCAATTTTTCAACATTGTTTTTATTCCTTTGGTACCCCTAAATAAATAGTGAACTGAAAATTCAAAGTCTGAGTCCCCATTTGTCTATCCTTAGGATTATTCGGAACATCTGAGGTGCACTCAATAGAAATACCACATATACTCTGTGAGACTGAGTTTGGTCCTGTAATTCTAAACTAATGCCTACTGTTAAGAGGATCTTCAAGGCAGAGGGAAACAGGCTCCTGGGGGGCTTCTGTGTGTTCAATTCTAAACACAGGAGATGTTTTTTACACACCAAGCAAATACAGTTGGTAGCTGAGATATGCAATTCAGCTACATGTGGACAAAGTTAAAAGCACCTGAGCAAACAATCTGTTTTGTAGATGAACTATGTAGATCATATTCTCACATTTAATACAGTCTACATTCTAGGCATCCAATTTTCTCATATTGCTTTGCCCTTAATGGATATTCCCCATGATACAAATTTATTTCAAGTGGAGAGAGGCAGTGCTAGCCCTCAGTAGTTTAAGTCTCTGCAGGCTTATGTTACAGGGGGACAGTTTTTACGTGTACTATTAATAAGAACTGATTTACACTCACATGGCTTATAGAGTCATACAGTCACACCTTCTCTTTTCTGCTTCCAGTACTGAAGAATATTGACCTATCTGCAAGCCTCACAAAAGCAATAACATTTCATTTGGGATTACAGTGAGGTAAAGTTTCAAGGCTCATCTAGTTCAGAAAAGCAGCCACACACCAACAGATTTGTCAACCGCTTTCCTTCTCCCAGGGCTGGGATGCAGGTGGTGAGGGCCAGCTTTACTGTGAAGTGGCCTGGGACAAGGCCTGGGAGCAGTCTCTGTGGGCCAATATTTCTCCCTTTGTTCTGATTCTTGCTTGGGTTATGCTGTGCAGGTGCCCATGCTGTACATTAGCGGCCCACATGTTGCCCATCCCCATGACCATCCCCAGACAACCCAGGACCTTTTCCAACCCATTTAATGTCACTGATCTTTCTCTGCTCTCCTCAATCAGCTAGTGGGGATTGGACCTCTGTTTGGTGAGATCCCTACCCTGTCCGTCATGCTGGAAAATGGAAAACTGTTTTGAAATTTGTGGGAAGCCTTCTCAGGGATTCCTGTATTTCGGTAGATATCATTTGAAAGTAATTACTTGTTTGCTTGTTTGTTTGTTTTGGCAGCATAGTGTTGCCAGTAGACTGTTCACAATGATACTGGCATTTTTCAGGTTTTGATGACATGTTTTGCTACGGATGACATATTCTACACCATCAAAAACTTCCCGTCAACTTAAAACATGGGCAGTTTTACTTGTGGGGTTTCTGTTAAATTTTTGCAGCACACTCACATCCAGGGATGTGTCAGATCCAGCATCATGTCCACACTATACTTATTTTATTTTATTGCCTTGTGTTCAGTGTAATTTTCCTTTTTTTTTTCTCCATATGTTTGATAACATCAGCATATGTTCTCTGCCATAGCAGATGACCTTTAATTGTATCTCATGTTGTGAGGCTGATGTTCTGTGACTGAAGATTTACCTTGAGAATGTCTCAGTAATGTTCAATGGATCAGTCTTAACCATTCATTGTATTTAAACTGTCCATACAAAATGCTTATGGATGGTTGGTTATTTGATATATGCAGCAGATGTCGGGTGCAGCTCACCTCGCAGGAGCATTGCTCTGATACCAGCTATAGGCAATGCTTTGAGACTCACCATTTAAGACATTTAACCATTTTGTACCAAGAGCATGAAAACAGCCTATGGGTGACTGGCTGATCATTTAATGTGACAGTTCTAAAAAAAGACTCAGACACATAGACAAGTGGTAAGAACAATTGCAGGGTAATTGCTATTTGAAGATCCATATGAAGATTCCAGCTATGCTGCTTTTACCAGTAACTGGTAAAACTGTAATGTACAGTAATGTAATGACTGTTGCTGTCCTCTGTGTGACTCCATTTTTAGGCATGTTTCATTTGGTATTCATATGATATTAGAACTGTCCTTAAATTTCCATTTTTACAATAGGTTTAACATGCTTTCTGCTAACAGTTAGACTCTTCTGAGATGAAACCATTTGTAATAAATAGCATACTTTCACATATATGATACCCCTGCTTTAACCCATATAATAATGAGCTAAACGTGTCCAAAAATACTGCCTTGTGCGGTGGTTTGACACTGGCTAGGTGCCAGGTACCACAAAAAACTAGTCACTTACTTACCTCTGCTATAGCTGAGCAGAGAAAGGCAAATTAAAACTTCATTTTCATGAGAAGAAATATAGATTATTGAGGGAAAAGGAAAACTTTAAAGCAAAAAAGGTCCAAACTTACAGTATAAAGAAGATTTATTACTAACAGAATTAAAAGTAAAAAGAATAATGAGAAACCAAAGCAAACTTTCAGAACATCTTTCTCTGCCAGTACCTCCCCCTTTCCACCAACCCACACAAGAGGAACAAACATGGGGTTTTGGTCAGTATTTCATTTCTTAAGAGTCATTCTTTAAGGAAAAGAGTTTCTTCTGCTGTGCCATAGGATTCTTCCCATGGAAGATATTGCTCTGCAAACTTCCCTAACGTGGTTTCAAACTTCACGAACAACAGTCCGCCCAAAATCGGTTGCAGTGAAAAATCCTTCCCATGAATTTTGCAGTCTTCCCACAACTGCCATCATGGGTCATAATAGTCATGGGGTTTTAGTCTTTTAAGGATGAGTTATTCCAGCCTGAAAACAAAGGCTCTCTTCTTCAATCTCTAAAAGCCTCTCTCCCAGCATCTATAGGCTCTGATGCGAGCACTTTTCTTTCAGGGGCTGTGTGTGGATTTCTGCACCCCCCCATGTACCTCATCTCAAGAATTATAGGGAAAACAATTTGCTGTATTATAGTCCTCACCACGGATGCAGGAGAATTTCACCTCTGGCTCTGGGAGCAAGCGCCTCCTCTCTCTCCCTTCTGCCACTGACCGTGGTGCTGCCATGTTAGCCTCCTCATGTGACATCACTTTTCTTTCTCTCTGGCTTGGAAGAAAGTTGGTATCTGTAAGTTTTCAGCTGAGAAGTTGATCTTGTTTGGGCTCTGCATTGGGGAAAGATTCGCCCTGTCTTTCAATGCCACCTGCATGGTGGTTTTTCCTCTGTTTGGGCTGGGCTGCGGTGGCCTCAGATGCATCTCAGCCGCATGGTCCCAGCCTCAGCTGGGAGTTTCAGGCTGCCTGCTTGCTCGCGGCTCTGGGGTGGCTTTCTCCCAGCCGCCTGGCCTCGGCCACTGCGCTGGGGGCCCCGGCAGCCTACTCTGGGAGGAGGTCTGGGGGCACCCCTCTCACCACCCCTCGGCAGGGAGGCAGGAAAAAGAGCTTCTCGCGGTCTCTTCTTTCCTAAATTTGTACATCACAGAGGCGTGACCAACTTGTTTAATTGGTATAGCAACCTGTCCATCAAACCAAATTTCCCTAAACTATTAAACCACCACACCTTGTTTTGTTCCATTTTAGGTAAAAAAAGTAGTTCTAAATGTTTCAGCTTTGCTGCTAAAACTTACTAATTTAAAATGAGCAGCCACTTACTTGCCTGAACAGAAATCTCTATAGATGTTTTTGCAGAATCCCAATACTAATGAATTTGGTTAGAGGCAACGAGTATACATGGACTTTGACTTTATTTTATGAGTATTTCTTGATTTTGCCTGTGAGCAGAAAATCATGTCAGTGTGGTCTTCAGTATTCAGATTACCTTTAGGGAAGAGTCTTTTCAACAGATTCTTCTGATTGTTACTCTGTCAAGGGCATTTTCAAAACCTGAGAGAAAAAACAGTGGTTTTCACTGTCACTATCATGCTTGTAGGGATGGATGACATTTCCATTTTAAACTCCCAGTCTATTGTTACTTTATTCCATACGGTGAATACCAGTTGCTCTGGTGTGAAAAGAAAAAAGATGTCCGTATTTAGTCGGAATTAGTCAGAATTATCACTGACTTTACTGGCAGCCACTGCCTTACCCTGAAGCATCTGGATAATGATTTCAAGACTTACTGATACAGCACTCCCAGATGATCCTGAGCTGGTTGCTGTGAAACTCTATCTAATGCTTTTTTAGTTATGGCAGATTGACAGTTTAATAAATAATGTGCTCTATAGATGAAACCTCTGATGAGGTACTGAGTACTGCTGCTCAGTACTTTTTATTCCAACTCACCATCCTCAGTTTTGTTCAGTCATTGAATTATAGCTGTGTCTAGGGATCAAGCTAGACATCTGCTGTTTTAAATATTTCAGTGTTTAATCCTTCTAGGAGTTTGATTTTACTTGTTTTGAAACCATGAGACTGTTATTGACATATGACTCCTCTTTAATCAAAGTTCAGACCAGAAATCTTTACCATGCATAACTTCTTACAGAGCAAATGTCAAAGAGACAATAACACCGCATGATCATCCCCTTCTGGTCAACAAGTAGCTAAAAATCAATACTCCACTGGTGAGGTCAAACAGAAAATCTGAGGACCATTAAGTGAAAAATAAGATGTTATTGGACTTTTTGATGCCACAAACATAACAACTGATCTGTTTGTACATTTTAATTTGGTGGGTCATACAATTCATTTATCAATAATTGTTCTAGAGAGATCAGCAGGTTGCACTTGACCCCACCTGTGCAATTTGTAATCAATAGATAGATAACAAGTAGCACTCAAGGTACTATTTCTATTGTCATGTGACTTTTATATTCCTAACATTGGCTGTTGGCAACTTGACCTCAATCCCACTCATGACAGTGATGTTCACTGCAGTAATGCCCTGTCAGGAGCATCAAGACCTGTCTTCTAGAGGATGAGCACCTTTATGTTCAGTTTGTGACTGACTAACCTCCAGTAGCAGTCTCTGCTATTTCTTTACCTAAAGATTTCACTTATTAAAGATACCACATAAAGCACAGAAGAGCCTGCACAATTAGTTGATTACAGTAAGAAAGTGCCAATTGTGTTTTGTCTGTGAACGCAATTTCTTCTGTTATTACAGCAGAACAAAAATTGTCAACAGTGAATGCAGAGCTTTTGTTTTTTTTTTTTTTAAGAGAGCAGTTCAATTAAGAGCAGACGGAAAAGATCTTGAATAAATATGCATTTTAGCGCAGTTGAGTATTCTCTGAAATTACACAGAAGATAGAACTAGGGGAAATACTCCATGCTGTAATTTAGGTAACACTGTACTAGTCTTGCACATATAAAAACACTTGCACATATAAAGAGAGGCCAGGTTGAGGCATCTTTTTGTACTGTAATAAAAATTTGGATGCAGTGTGTGTATCTGAAGAGATCTGTTAGTACGGTGAAAGTAATTAAAACTGCTATTCTGCAACAGCATGATTTTTATGACCATTTTCAACCAGGCGTTTGCTTGACTTGTACATTTTCTTCTCTTTTGTGAATACTATCAAGTTATTTACTTTGAAATCTATCTTCCTACTTGCAAATTTATCTTCGTTTGGTATCACCTCTTCCTTCAATTTATATAACTTGTTGTCATATAATGAAGAGCTCATCATTTCAATGGAAGAGTCAATGAATAGCAGAAGTGCTTATATTACAGTTAGGCAAAACAGAATCTCCACGTCTTACTGAAAAGATAAAGCACTTAAGCTTTCATGGAGGAAGTTCTACCTGTTACTGAGATTTTCATATGGCTTTTTTTGGTCATTTGTTACCTTACTAATGGATCTTTATTGGAAAAGAGTCATGAATGGAATTTCATATCACCACAGTTTCTATTTAGAGAAAGTACATTCATTTAATCTACTTCTCCCCTTGCTTTGAACTCCACTTCAAATTGAATTTTCACAAAACAGTCTTCAACAGAGGCCATCACAATAAACCAAGAAGACATTTTTGAACTTGCTCCAGGAAATTACTGTCAGAAAGAAATCAGGAATCATTTTAAGTACTTAAACTCCCTTGTTCTTGTGCTTCCAGAATATCTTTCTTTCCATTTTCTTTTCTTCTTGTTCTAAACATGAGTAGAAATACTCCAGCTGTGATCTCTGCATTAGCAGATGTGGGCAGAAAATTTTCTACTGCTCTGTGAAGAAATGCCTATTAAGATGAAGATGCAGATTGTTGATCTGTAACATACAAAGCATGCTAAGACACTAAATGTAACCTCCCCACACTCCCTTATTTCTATTATTTGCAAAGAAATACTAGAGTTTTCTAACCATTGAGCAGTTATTCTCATGTCAATATATTTAGCTTGCACAATGGGAGGTGTTTCTCACAAAACAATTACGCTGAGAATGTTTGAAGCTGTTCTGCTCTGATCCTTTTTCATTTTTTATTTCTGTTATTCACTATACGACTAGGTTAATGTTACACTATAAAAAAAAGACCATGGAAGGCCAAAGTAAAAATAGGATTGCGGCTCTTTCTCAGTTAAACATAAATGAATATATTCTGGTGTCTTTTCCTATGTACTGATGCTCTCTATGGGTTGTGCAATAGATCAGAAATATAGAGCAGCATAAAGCACCTTTTCTTTGCTGCACGAATTAGTAATAGCCTATTTTAAAGTGTCATCCATTAACATTAATAAAGACTTCATCAATCTAGAATAAAATTATTATTGATCTTATACAAATGGGATTTTTTCATCTCCGGTCAAATTTTAGTATAATTTGAACAAAGTCATCCAGGCAAAGAAAGAGACATACACAGATTTCTATTACAGCATCTCAGCATGTGCTACCTACTGTATAGCTTTAATAACACTGGGATGTCTCGACTTTATGAAATATTTGTAACTAATAGATTTACTCAGCTAGATTTTAATGCAACAAAAACCCAGAAGCAAACCATAGATGAACCTTACTTTTTTCTTGTCATTCCAAATTGATTGGTGATTATTTAGAGAAACATTAAAAATAATGTATCTTCACAGAGAGTTTATAATTGCAAAAAACTACATTAATATAACTCCTAAAAAGAATTTCTTTTTCAAGTCTTATAGACAAATAAAAGAAAGCAAAGCAAAAGAATAAGGACACCCACTCTCACTAACATTTAGAGAACTATTTGATAAAAATTAAACAAAATGAACGGTCCAAAAATGATACACATGTGAATGTTCCCATTTTAAAAAAACTTAGAACAAAATTCGTGTGTGCTCTATTGATTGGGATAAATAAGAGAGGGAAATAAGAAACAGAATCAACTTTAATTTGTGTATCTTAAAAAATCTCATCTCTTTCTTGAATATTTTCTGTACTTCACATATACTTAAAATATTTTCTGTTATAACACTTCTTAGTAATTATTCAGTCTTCTGTTTTGCACTGCCAGTGTTGGGAACAATTTTTGGTTTTATTTTCCATCCACATCAGCTTTACATACTCTGTGTTTGATGCATTGTGAAAGTATCTACTTTAACAAGTAGAAGGATGACATAAAAATAATGTGTTTTAGGAACAATGCTAAAGGAGGACAGATATTTAAACCTTTTTTTAACCTCCAATTAGATATTTTTGATAGGAAAATTTTATTTAGAATATCTTAATCCTTAATTAACTGAGTTGAAAAAAGAAAAGCTGAGATTCTGTGAATTTTTTTTGTTTGCTTGGTTGGTTGGTTTTGAAGTTTGTTTCCTGGTTAGCTGCTGGCAAAGGAATATCATCAATGAAAATGATTGAGGGGGCTGAAAGAAATTCTAGAAAATATTAATTATAAGATGTGTAGTAAACAATCACCCAAGACCTATTGTCTCATATATACCAATTTATACTTGTCATATACAATATCAGTCATATGGTGTAATGAAAGGCATGCTGACCATGATCACAGTGATATAAAAATATAAAGAACTCATTAACAACATCCTTATTAGAAGCCTTACTATCACAGATCTATGTGCATTTCTTTAACAGATAATTTTTACAAGACTAGAAATATTATTTATCATCTGTTACTTCTGGTAGAATGATATACATTAGTGTATTAACAATGCACATTAATGTAGGGTTTTTTTTCCTTCTATAATTGAAATTTTTCAGCAAAAAAGAGTGTAAAATAATCAGGTTTTCTCCTTGCTCCAAGAAATTGGACCTTAATTTCATGGCTTTGCATTTGTAGTGTGTGAAGAAGTAAATAAGTGTCAGGACAAGAAACTGTTTTTTGTAGTCAGAAAAACACCACAAGCAGATCTGGAGGTGCTAGGAGCACTGTGTGCAGGAACTGTAGTTTTCATTATCTTTGCTTATAACAATGAACTCCCTTAATGCCATGCTGTGGCAGATGCAGTAAGTAAGCTCCACATTCACCTACACTTTCATTTGAAAATTATGGAATTTTCTCTCAGGATCAGAAACTGTACTTCAAGAAGACTTGCATTTATAGCAATTTTGGGACCTCATTTCCAGCAAAGACAAGGACTCTCAAATGACCTTCAAATTCACTGCAAGAATAGGAGAACAAAAGGGGTTCAGATATTTACAGCATTCTTCCATTGTATGTTTTAGAGATAAATATACTCCTATATCTTGTGTTGTCCTTTCCTTTTTTTTTTCTTTTTTTTTCCCCTTTGCTTTTCCCTAATGACTTTTGAGAATTTCATACTTATCCTGAAGGACAAATTACAGAGGTCAAGAGGGATTCAGGAAGATGTCTGTTTCTTTCTGTTTTCTTGGTACAGTTTGAAACTACGTTCAAAGAGGGAACTTAATATTTTAGGACTCAAGGAGAGTTCAGGAGTTCACAAAACCTATAGATGTATAGCTATTTTAGAAGCATTTATTCTGAATTGTTTTCAGAACATAGATCTTAATCCTCCAGTTACTATGACATCAAGAGCTTAACTTTCAACTGCTTTTGAGGGAAGAGACAATGATCAATTTGGTAAATAAATGTACTCATTGGAAGTAGTTAAAATAAAAAGAAAAGAAAAGAAAAGAAAAGAAAAGAAAAGAAAAAGAAAAGAAAGTAAAACGAAATGAAATGAAATGAAATGAAATAAAATTAAAAAAAAAAAATAAAATAAAGTAGAAACTTGTCACTTGGCCAAGAGATTCACAATAACAAAAGGCCGCATTCCTTCATTTGAAAAAGAGTGCAGGGAATCTAGCTGTGGCATCAGGACATAGGAAATATTTCTGATGCTAGAAAGTAGCAGTCCACTGTAACTCATCCTTGCTGCTTCTGCTGTTCTTATGTTTCATTTTGAGGCGGAAGCTGTGTTTCACTTATTTAAAAGATTTAACAAAATCATCTAATTTAAAACATCTAAGTAGCCTTCAATAGGTCCATATTTGTTTTTAGAATAAAGAACATTTTTAAATATTTTCAGGAAACAATCTTGTCTAAATAAGCACCATAGTGTTTAGTATCAAGATCTATTTCTGTTAAAAACCAAAACCAAGCCCAAGCATCCATGGGATTCATCCTCTGAGACATTGATTTTCTCCTGTATGCCATCATGTAAAAAAAAAACCAAAATATGCTTAAGAATTCTGTTTAGTTAACATCATTCAGAAGGATTTACTCTAATTTCAAAGTCATACTACAGGGAATTCTCTCCGTAGACTTTAATTGTTATATCTCTGCCCTGATACATGAAGTTTTCTAGGGGATGAATATTATCTTTTTAATTTCAGCAGAGAAAAGAAGAGAAGAAAAACCTGACTATAATCATGCACGGTCTCAGATCATAAAAACATGAAAAGGACTGTAAATCCATCCCTTTTCACAGAGGCATATAATCTACCTATATATTATCTTTGCCAGATATGACATGTTAAAAACACATGTTTGAAACAGCTATCAAGAATCTGTCTGTCCTATATATTTCCTTTCCACGGGACTCCTGGTTTGGTATATGTACGTTGCAGGATCCCCACTGTAACATAATGGTGGAGAATTGTGAGCAGAACGATCCCCGATCCCTAAGCGACTGATTTGTGTGAGTAAACCCTGGAAACTTTGGATTCCTCTTCTTTGTTTTGCTTTGCTATTCCATATCTAAACTATGGAGGAACCGTGGGAAGACTCTTGGCTCTCAGAGCCGCATATGGACATTTATCTTAAACTTAAAATGATTCTTGAACAACGATTTGTAAATTTTAGCTTGATTCAAGCTCAAAAAGAACTGAAACACTTCCTGGCATGGTTGTTTAAGAACTTTTTCTATGTTTCTTGGGATTTAATTATTACCAAGGGCTTTTGGAAAACTGTTTGGACACAGTTAATATTGGAGTCAAAATATACGCCGATGGAAGAATATTTTCGTGAATATTATTTAGTTACCGAGACTGTTGAGCAATGTCAGCTGTGTCCTGGCGAAGGGAAGCCTGGCGCAGGGACTGTGCGGCCCAGGCCACGTGCACCGAGCGCTCTGCGAGCAGCAGCGAGGCAGTTCCCGCGTGCGGGCGGAGCCACGCGAGCCGCAGTGTCGGTGGTGGAGCGAGGAGCAGCGGGACCCGGCGGTGCCCGCCCGGCCCCGCGCAGCGCGTGGTGGGGCGAGCCCCGGGAACGCCCGACCAAGAGGGGCGGCGCGCGGGCGGCGGCGGGCGGCGATGGCGGTGGAACGGAGCCGCGCCCAGCCGAGACGCGTGCTGGAGCAGGGCGCGGGGGGGGTCGTCGCTCGGGGGCCCGGCCGAGACGTGGGTGCAGCGCCTGGCAGCGGCAGCGAAGCTGCGACCAGAGGAGGCGACGCGCGGAGAACTGAGCGGCGCGGCCCGGCCCGGCCCGCGCAGCCCCGAACACGACCCCGGGAAGAGCGCGCAGGCACCAGCAGCCCCGACAATTCCAACACGGGAGCGACCGAAAGAGAGAGCAAAGACGCAGCGAGACAGAAAACAGCAGCCACTCGAAAAAAGGAAAAAATCATAGTAGCTAAGATCTTAGGGATAGTAAAATGGTATAATGTTAAGCAAAATTATGGTTTTATAACAAGGTGTGACAACCAGCAAGACATATTCGTGCATAGAACTGCTATTAAAAAGAATAACCCTGAAAAATGCATCCCAAGCTTGGGAGATGGAGAAGTGGTAGAGTTCAAAATTACACAAGGTAGAAAAGGGTTACAAGCATCGCAAGTCACTGGGCCTGATGGTGTTCCTGTAAAAGGCAGTATATATGCTAAAAATCGTAGTCATGTTAGACAATATCTCCATTGTAAGTCCCCCCTACAGTCTCCCTTTCCTAATCCCACCTTTCCCTTTTACCCTATGTCCTATTACCCCCAGTGTATTCCCAATCCGTTTTTTCATCCATGGTTTCCCTCACAAAACCACGCTTTTGCCAATTGTTTCCCCAGAAATCCCTTTCCAATGCCGAGTGGGGGATGAAAAGGGGGAGGGAAGAAGTTAAACCCTCTCCTGCCTCAGTTTCCCCACAAAGCATGCTCAGAGAGTCCTGTCTCCCTTCTGTCAGCCCTAAGATGTTCCACAGAATCTGTTTGGACATTTAAAGACTCAGGAGGGTGGCTTGTTTTCTTCTGAAACTGTTCTTGTTATGTTTATCCAGTTGTTTTCATTCTCCTTTTATTAAAATAAAACGGGTGAGGTGTTGGGGTCCCTCCCCTGCCGTGTAGCCCTGGGAGAGGGGCCCTGAGGGCACAGACACGGGGCTTCCCTGCCCCTGCTCAGCCTCGTTCCCGTTGGTTGGTTTGTGTTCCCTGCGCGGGCAGAAGGACCCTCGGGTCCCGTGACTGGAACAGTTCCTGGGCAGAGCCCCGGCCATGCGGCTGGGGAAAGAAACATCTCTCTGAAACATCTAGCAAGAATCTGTCTGTCCATATATATTTCCTTTCCACGGGACTCCTGGTTTGGTATATGCATGTTGCAGTATCCCCACTGCAACACATGTTCTCATTCAGAATCCTACTGAACACAATGAGTTTTAAAATGTCGCACTAATGGAGCCTGAAAAGATGTCATTTTCTCTCAGGAGGGGACCTGCTGATGTCTTGGATACTTTTATAACAGTCCCAGGAATTCCAGGGAAAAATGAATCTACTTGTCAATAGAACAATAAGCATGTACATGTGCAGATACTCTACTTATGTTTGTATATTTGCTACTAGCAATATAAGATATAAACATGATATATATTTGTCAAAATTGATATAATGTTGAGATAAACATGTTCATACCCTTCTTTCTCGCTTTCCCTAAGTAGCTTTCTGTTTCTCACCTCTTCCCTGCTCAGATACATTCCTAATTATTTGATTTTCTTTTAAAGAAACAGCACAGGTCGCTGCTGTAAGGCAGTATGACTACACCTCTAGTTTTCTATTTAATTCCAAGTATTAAAAGATTCAGGAATCACTCAGATGTCATGATGTGACAAACTAGTGGAATGCAGTAGAAGTTATAAAGAAAGGAATACTAGAAGCTGCAGAATTTGTCTCCTTCTTTTAGACAAACATTTGATACATATTTTCTGGCACACTGTTATCTCTGGAAACAAATAGTTTTATACTTTTCTCCAAAATATCAGTGCCACAGAAAAGTAAGCAAATAGTTTCAAAGATGATATGGATTTATTTTTTTTATTCTTTCTTATTCAAATGATAACTTCACAGAGCATGACAAAAGTTAAATTCCATCCGGTCTAGATTCAGTTCTGCCCATTAGGAAGGAAAAGAAAAGGAAAAGCCAAAATATCATCTTAGAAATAAAGTTGAATGTTGTCTTTTTCTTTGAAGAAGATGATAAGAGCAACACTCAAATAGTATCCACTCTTTGATAAGGTTGCAGGCTGCAAGAAGAGCTAGTCATCAGCCTCTTCACCAGCTGGCAAAGGCTAGGCAGGTACAACACTTCTCTAAGACTCTGGATGAATGGGGACCGGAGAGGCGAACAAAAAGGGGCAGAACCTTTCTTTTATAGTAAGGTTCTATTTAGAACTCATTCCTTCACAGTATTGTAAATATCATTATCTGATCATTATGTTTTCAGCTCTTAGGCAGAAATGTAGCTGGGGAATTATGGTATGGGTTGACATACTACAGTGTAGACAAAAGACTGTGCTGAAGTAACATTTAATAGTTTAAATGATGTAATTTTTTTGTAGTTTAAGGAGTAAATACACATGCATAGGAACAAAATAATTTATGGTATAAACTAAAAATATTTATTTATAAGACACTTAAGAAACCTCTTTTCTGGAAGTGTTCTAAAATAACTTTGGCAAACAATGATATGATAAATCACAGAAAATAAAGTAATTCATTGCTTGCTACTGATAGTCAGGCAAAGGTTTCAGTTATTCTGTATTAAAATATATGAAATATATAAAATTAATTTCTGTACAGTAAATTCATACAATGCAGATAATTTAGACACTTTCATAGTGCTGAATGCTTCACCTTGTACTCACTCAGAAGGGTGCCATAATGTGTCTATCTAGACATACTAAATGGGTGAATGCACAGATCTATTCAAAGGGGTTTTGCCCTTTTTTACTTGTATGAGATCAAATAATTGAGATTACTTTTATATTACCTGAGAACTGTAATATAGAACAGGGGTTTTTTATTTTTATTTTGAAATAAACAACACTAGAGTAACTTCATTTATAAAGGTTGATAAATGTCAACTCTTTAGGTTATTTAAATCTATAGAAATAGGAATTTTAAGATAATGCAAATTATTTTTCCCCTGAATATTCTTCAGTCTATGTTTCTATAAAGAGATATGGAGAATTTTAGTAAAACTCACTGTTGGCGTATTGCTACTGTATCATAACCCTCAGGACCTCCTCATACCATTACTAGCTATGCCATGATATCTCTTCAAGGCCACATAATTAGATCTTGAATCCTAGGTCAGTAGCCATGGAATTTTGTGACTCTTTCTAGCTCAGTATCATCTGATAGTCCAAAAATGTCCAGAAGCAGAAGCAGCAGAGAAGCTCTTTGGATTAATCTGTACAGAAGACTCCTGTCAGAGGTCAAGGAAGGCGGTAATAATTGTCCAACTATATAAACAAATGGGATTAAGTGTCTGATTTGTGTGATACCACTGGAAAAAAATCCCCATGGTTTCATGTTTGGAAGGTACCACTGAATGTTATTTGGAACAGACATAGAAGTTTTTGTGGAATAAAGCACCCTGCTCTGTTTATTTGGGAAATATGAATATGGTTGTCTTGTAAGATTCAGAACCCTTTCCATTCATATGCCATTCATTTTCCCTAATATATTAGGGATATTATCTTTTACTAAACTCCTAAATAATTATGCTTAAAGCTAGTGGTGAAAAGACGTATGAGGAGTGCAACAGTCTACTGAATGGGAAATTCGATTTTTTATGAGTTTTACTGTAGTTCTGTCAAAATATTATTTCTGTGAGACCTTAGGCCTATATAATAAATAAGGAAATCATTTACATGGATGTACACTGAGGAATCTATGCAGGAATAACACCATGCATGGGCTCACACCTGCATACTGTATTTTCTACTTTCTGTTCATGGTTGATGCATGTCCTATGTTTCCATTTTTCTGTGAAGCTGGTAACATGAAGACTGTGTGGGAAAAATGGTGATTCTGGTATTTGCCAAACAAAGTACCAAATGAATAGTGAGCAAAAAGGAAGTGTTATGACGATATGACACTGTTCACAAAACCTGCTTCTTAAATGAACTTAGCTGGTAAGGAGAACTATACTAATAAAGCACACAGAAACTATTCCATTTGTCATTTCTTGCTGTAGGTGTGCCCGTGTGTTGCTGGAAATGGGCAAGAGACTGACAGCTTGGCTCTTAACACATCTTTAATTTTACCTGGCCTTTGTCATTGTACCTAGTACATTTCTTAGGTTGCAGTGACAGAAAGTCAGCATGAGTAGAGCAATAAAATTGCCTGTGGAGAACATGAACTCTCCCACCTTTCTCTTTCAGAGAAGAATTTCCTATCTTTCATTTTCCAGAAGGAAAGTGCATGCAGGATCATTTACCCATCAATTAATCACAAGTCATTTGTAAAACTGATTTTTTGTCAGGGTGTATAATTCATGAGACTCAGTCTGCAAATACTTGTGCTCAGCAGATAAAACTATAGACTTCCTACTCCAGAAATGAGAATTGTGACATACACAAAGGTCTGGAAAATGGACCAGCAGTGAGGAAAATGTGCATTTGTCACTCATACCTCAAAAATGTTAGAAAAATATGGATAATGATATTTGAAATAGGCTTAGTCTTCTAACAAAAACACTGAAAAGACTTAGAAATAGATGAATGCTTTAAGGCCTTATTAAGTTCATTTTCCCAGAAGTTCGGAACTAAATTCTGCAATTCCAGTATTACAGTAAGCCATTTATTCTAAACACAACAGAAAAAGAATATCTATCACTTGGATATTTTTAAACTGTCTCCCATAATACATCCCTGATAAATGAAGCATTGTGGGGCCAAGCTATAATGGGGGAAGAGCACCACCAATGAAAGCACTATTGTCCTTGTACTACCTCTAATCTCAAACTACAGATGTACAGATAGCCTTTTTTCTTTGGGAAGAAAATTTTCTTTTTTTTACTCTGTTCAATTCATTTTCTTTGAAAGCACAAATACATCCACACATATTTTTGTCTGAGTTTTTCATCAAAGCACTAATCAAAGTGAAGAGGCATTGACCTTGCATTCCTTTAACATTTCTCTCACATTGAGTCACCACCTAAGTAATGATGAGTTTTGTCTTAGTTCTCAGTTATAGCCATTTTTGACAAAGAACCAAGCTATTGAAATACAGATTTTAGAACCACTTTCCTATTACTAGAGAAAAGCTAATAACTGGTTAAGTCAATAAACAGCATATTAAAAACAAATCTTAAAAAGTATTTGTGCACAATCAGGGTTAGTGGAAAATGTAACATTTGTCTTTGATTTGGTATCTGTTATGAATTTTAGCAACTGAGTTTGAAGCTTGAGTGGTCAAAGTGCAAACAGAAAATATGCCCCATGAGCCTTGCTAAACAACAAAAGGTACTTCAGCCAGTAAAACAAAAAACATTTCAGCATGAAGAACTCTCATATTTCATTTTAATGAATATGGGATCACTGCAGAAATCATTACTTCATCAAAAAAATCTTTCAGTTCATTAGATAGCCAAATTTGAAAGACACCAAAAGTATCTTGCTTAACATTGCACCCAAGCCTATTCTTCCAAAACAATATATTTCAAAGTTGTAATAATTCATTGAGAAACACATAAGAATTCCATAGAGTTTTAGAAGATAGAAGAAGATAAAAGATTCTTCAGTTAGACTGAGAAACTCACAAATGTTGTCCAAGTTATGTATCAATGTACTTCTCTATTAACATAATAGTTAGTCATGACATAGAAGACAGTTGTGTGTGTGTTGAAGCCAAAACATTCTGGGAATTCAGATTAGTCTTTGAACATGAGAGTAGAGTGTTTTTTGAAACAGAAATAAAAGATATGTCACTCAAAGCAATGAAGTTTTTCCTCATCATCCCACACACATGCAAAAAGTCTGCTACAGAAGGAAATATCTTGAAAATTTTAATTGCCTTGACTTCAGAGTAAAATGAAGTAAAAGCACATAGATTAAAAAAAAGAAAGATAATGCTATATGTGTATGAACTAATAACACAGAGAGCATAGATTTCTGGTATAACTGAAGTGTCTCTGATACATTTTAAAACAAAATAATAAGAGTAAATATTTGAGACAACTAATTTCAATGGTATAAAAGTCCAAAACTGTACAGTGCTGCAAATAGGATTGCTGCACATATTCAGGCATACAGTTTTCTAATTACATATGCAAACATTTGCTTAAGAAGTACTTCAGTCAATAAGGAAGAGAGTGAAAATTATTCCAAACATTTTAAAATTACACATTACTTCCTGCAAGATACAGTGAGATGTTTAAATACAAATATTGACAATTTTCTCCATTAAAAAGGTAATTTTAAATTATAATACATTTAAAAGTAATGCTAATTGTTTTCAGTTATGTTAGACTTGGGATGAACTAGATTTTCTTCATGATCTCAAAGTCTGATAGTTGTCTTGCCTCAAATACAAATTTTAATTTTTCATCCTGGTCCAGTTGCTCATGTTTTTGTCTATGTCCTCTTCAGATCAAATGGCAACTGACCTCTTCCTGAGTTGGGACCGGCAGAACTGTTGCTCACTATAAGTTCTGTACCACCTTTGGAACTCTGGGCATCATCTTGGCTTGATTTGTTTCTCTGAACCAGCCACTGTCATAATCACAGAAGTAGACAACCATGATCCTCATCCAAGCTGCAATTTCCATCCTCTCCTTCTTCAGTGTGGAAATTACTAGACCTCTACACCTTCAAAACCAGTTGGTATGCTGGTGCTAACAGTGTAGTCTTATGGGATGGCCAGCAGTAGATTCAGGCCTATACACATGGAGGGCCATTATCAATGTCCTTTTCAAAAACTTGATCCTGTTAATCAAATACCAGAGCATCACCTTCACGAAGCACACCACCAGAGAGAGTTCCTACTACTCCGAAATGTAATTTCCTAATACATTTAAAATTAACACGTCCAGCCAACTGTCTAGTGAATTGTGACACAAAAATCCTGACAAAGGCATTCAAGTACACCTAAGCTGTAAGTACAGCCATGCAAATACTTAAAGGGTATGAACAAGTGACTCTTTCAAGTTTCCTCAACTTAAGAACACTAAGGATTTTTTTTGAGAGTTTATGTATGTTTTTTTCAACTACAGGAATTACTATTTTAGGGCCAGGTCACAGCCAGCATGGGTTCATGAGGGGAGAGTCCTGCTTGTTGAACCTGGTTTCCTTCTATGACAGGGTAACTCACCTAGGTGATCTAGGAAAGACAGTAGGTGGAATCTTCTTGGACTTCAGCAAAGCTTTTGATACTGTCTCTCACAGGATCCTTCTGGACAAAATATCCAGCACACAGCTGGATAACTGTGTTACAGAATAGGTGAACTGGCTCACAGGTCATGCACAAAGAGTTACAGTGAATGGGAGGACATCACACTGGTGATCTGTCACTAGTAGGGCTCAACAGGGCTCCACCCCCAGCCCAGTTCTCTTCAACATCTTCATTAACCACCTGAATGAGAGACTCAAAGCAGTACTTGGTCTACTGACAAGACTGGATTGGGAGGAGTTGTTGACTCCTTTGAGGGCAGAGAGGCCCTGCAGGAAGAGCCAGACAAATTAAGAGAGATGGGCAATCACCAACCATATGGATTTTTACAAGGGCAAGTGCCAGATTCTGCACCTGGGCCAAGTCAACCCTTGTTGTGTGTATAGACTGGGGAACAAGAGGCTAGAAAGCAGCTCTGTGGAAAGGGACCTGGGGGTCCTGGTCAATGGCAAGTTGAATGTGAGTCAGCACACTTGGCCCTCCTGGCAGTCAGGAGGGCCAAGTGTGTGCTGGGGTACATCAGGCACAGCATCACCAGCAGGGCAAGAGAGGGTTGAGGTCACTTTGTCTGTTCAGTCTGGAGAAGTGGAGACTGAGGGAAGACTTCATTGCAGTCTTCAACATCCTCATGAGGGGAAGAGGAGGGACAGGCACTGATCTCTTCACTCTTATGACCAGATACAGGACTCGAGGAAACAGCATGAAGCTGAGTCAGAGAAGGTTTAGGTTAGATGTCAGGAAAAGTTTTTCACCCAGAGGGTGGTTGGGCACTAGAACAGGTTCCCTGGGGAAGTGGTCACAGCCCCAAGCCTGACAGAGCTAAAGAAGTGTTTGGACAATGCTCTCAGGCACATGGCATGATTCTTGGGGTCCTTTGGAGTGCCAAGTGTTGGACTCCGGGATCCTGATATGTCCCTTCCAACGCAGCATATTCCATGATTCTGTGATTCCATGGCTTTATTTCTTTTAAAATCTCCCCAGTGTTTTAAGACCCTTCTCAAGATGTGGATCTCTGTAAGAGGCACGTCTTTACTCCTCTTTTCTAGTTCATTAATTGTCTGTTATAGTTATGCCATTGGAGACTATTGCAAATTCCTATTTAATTATCTGCTTAGTCTTCTGGAGTCTTTGCATTCTAGTACAGTTCTCCCTAAAATAGTCTTTCTGTATGCACAACTTGCATCGTTTAGTTTTGAAAGGAATATTTTTCTTGTCCTAATTTACCAAGTGAACCATATCTTCTTGTGGCAATGATTTGTACAGTTCATTATTTAACTAATTACAGAATCTTTGTCATCTTTAAATTATTGACTGTAACCTTATTTCTTGTAGGCCATTGACAAAGGTCAAAATAATGTGGGGTCAGAAATCTATTCTTGCTCAGCTTTCTTCATAATGCATTCAGCCAAGTTACCTTGAGGATTTAAGCATATTTATTCAGAAATTATTTGTGGTGGTATTATATATAATTTTTTTTATTTTATGCTACTTCTAAACCCACATAAATTTAACCTGTTCTATAACATTGAATTTCATGGGGTTTAAGATATGGGTATAATACTAAAAGTACATATTAGAACAAGTAGGCTTTTATACTTCCTATGTGCAGTCATGACTGAAATGAGTTTGTAAGAAAACCATTTCAACCTGTAAAAAGTATCTCTCAGCAATATCAGTGAGCACATAAAAATGCATAAAAAATGTTTTTGTAACTTACATTTGGGTATTAGTGTGTGGGAGCAAGGTCTTGTGGCATGAAGAGTGAGATCCTTCTTGGATCTTGGACTCAATGAGTCTAGACTCCAGCTTGCTACAGTAAGGAGAGGCATATTTTTGGAGAAGGCACTGCCTGTAGTTTTTAGTTACACTTTTTGAATGAGGAATCAAACAAATATTGGACTGCAACTTACATTAATGTATTTCTGCCACTAACTTCCTTAGCCTTATTTTTCTTATTATTTCCAGAGACCATAGGAGTGACATTCATGATTAAATATGTGTTTACCCTGACTGCGTTTCCTGATGTAGCTAAATTGTTCATAAGGCCCATTGTCTCAAATGCTGAATAACTTATTTACTCCTATATTCATTGAGGGTTCTGTAGATATATACCTTAACAAAAATAGCATTTCAAATCATGTTTTCATGTTTTCAACAAGGTTATATCACAAGCCACAATCAAAGAAAGCCACATTTCTGATCCCTTTCAGTGCACCCTCAATTCCTCCTTTCTTTATGTCTGTACTCTCCCTGAGAAGAAAGCCCTTCCTCTAAACTGGAGTGTACATTAGTCTTCTATAATAGCTCCAGCCTGTATAGGTAGGAATAAGTTGCATATACAAGGCACAGGTGAACATCTTTTCATCTCATGGAAGAGCCTGTCAAAGGTGTCCTGCCTGTTATGTCCAACAGTAAAAGTCTCTGCTTCACCAAAGGCATGGGAGAAATACAATAATATTGCATATGTTGTCTAACACTGGACTCCAAGTCCCAAAAATATGCATTACATAATGTGGCATTCTTCCTTCTGTCCCTGAACCAGAGAAAGTGTGGAGCTGAAAGAAAGTCTTTCTGTACCTGCTTTCTGCACTCCAGAAAGGAGCAGAACAGAAAGAATAAAACTGATTCACCTCAAATTAAGACTGAGGTATTAGGCGTTTACAAGGACACATCACCTCCCACTGGCTCAGTCACAGCTTGTGGCATTTACTCAAAGAGCACTAGGCACACACAGCACATCAGTTCAAACTCCTGAGAGACATGTCAGCAGCATACCTGGATTACAGCATCAAAGTGAAGAAGGTGATGTGTGTCTGGCACAAAAGCATATCTGATGACAGTGCTTTTTACTAAAGAAGATGGTTGAATTAAACAATAAAATCATGGAATCATAGAATGATTAATTTGGAATAGACCTCTAAGATCACTGAGTCAGAACATTAACCTAATACTGCCAAGTCCACCAATAAACCATGTCCCTATGCAACACATCAACTAATCTTTTAATTTCCTCTTGGGCTGGTGACTCCACAACTTCCCCAGACAATCTGTTCCAATGCTTCGCAGCCCTCTTGGTTGAGAAAATTTTCTTAATCTCAATCTAAATGTCTCCTGGTACAACTTGAGACCACTTCCTCTCAGCCTATCCTTGTACTAGGAAGAAGAGTCTGGTGCTACCTACTTTCAGTTATAGATAGATGTAAGTTCTCCCCTGAACCTCCTTTTCTCCAGATTAACCAACACCAGATCCCTCAGCCATTCTAGACTGTGCTTTAGATTTGTGTTGTAGACCTTTCACCAGCCGTGTTGTCCTTCTGTGGACATGCAAGAAGCAAGAAATGCAAGTGGAGGGATATATCTCTGGGTTTTGCTCATAGACCTAAAAATGATGACACTCCTTATGCAAATGCTTGATGTATGTGTCTGCATGGCCTTGTTGGTAACTTGTGTGTGGAGTTGGAATGATTGGGCCAGCCTGCTAAATACAGAGAGGCCAAGAATGTATTAGAATATCCACCTCTTTTGTGCCCTAATACTTTTAAGATTGTAGTTTAGTTCCATCTCACTACACCTTTCGGACTGTAATCAGGTATGTACTTCAGGACTTTCAAGAGGAATTTACTTCTAGATTTTTTGGGTGAATGTATCTGTCTGAGATGTCTTCAAGCAGTGCTCTTAACAGCAGGCCACCAAGAGCTAGCCAACTATTTCAGTATCTTGGACATCATGTTCCATTTTAAAAGAAATCTTTAACTATTCACTTTAGGAAGAGAATGCAAAGTGGTCTTGGAAGCCCTGGCTGAGAGAATAGCTATATGGATGGAGGTGGATATCAGAGGTTTCACAAACAAGATAAGTTGACCTCAAGCACTAACACAAACTGCACTAGAACCCCCAAACAGAGGAATCATTCTCATAAAGATACTTTTAGCCAAATTAATTTCATTCCTAGAAAGGGATATATTTGCATAGCATTGATGTCTGGTTCTGTATTAGTCTCATGCTGAACTGCTAAACATGCTAAACTAGTGTTCTGGGGCCTTTTAGGCATAGTAGTGGCATAGGTATGTCCTGGTGTTGTCATCCATCAGTGTCCCTTTCTCCCAAAGTACTCCCCAGAGATACAGACTCAAAGTAAAATTTAAGCCCTAATTTTTTTCTTCTATTCACCTTCAAGCAATCCAAATCCCTGTGGTCCCTTTCTACAGTCTCCAAAAGCTTCACACTCTTCAGTCTTGAGTGGACAGGGCACAGGAAGCCTAGTAAGGTCACTTTCCCCAAAAAGAACACTGTGCAGCATGTTCAACATCCATACTAACGGAGAAGAAAAGAGCTGAATGTGGTCAGAGGGGTTTGATAATGTGTATCAGGGGACATGCTAAAAATACATAAGAATTGTAATGTTAAATTTTTATTATGTGTTCACAGTGCCCACACAAGTATGTCCTGGGTTGGTTGGATCTCCTCCATTGCTGCTCAGCAGTCCAGATCCCCACATCAGTGACATGGCCATGCCTAGAGAGAGAGGGCTAATTGGGGTATAGGGTCCAGCTGGTGCTGTTTTTTGTGCTGCCAGCTGGAACAGACACCTTCTGGGTCTTCACTTATTGCAGTAGCTCTGCCTTGTAATTTGTAACACTTTGAAGTTAACTCCTTATTTTACAACACCCTTTCAGATCTCCATGGGGGCCAACAGCACCCAGAAGCGGGGGATGGCAGGGTCTGGCAGCCAAGTCTGTCCCACAGTTCCAGCCAGGAGCAGGGCAGGGGACGCACCAGCTCAGCCTCAGAGCTGAGCTTTGGGAACCTTTTTGGGAACAAGCAGAGGACAGGGTGGGACAGGCAGGGCTGACAGTGCCATGACACACTCTGTTGCTGCCCTCGAGAGGCAGATGCAGCTGTCTCATGAGGCCCTTTGGCAATTGTAAGGTACATCTCGAGGGCACTGAAGACAGTATTTGCCCTTACCAGGCTATGAAGACTCGGTGCCAATTCTCCCACAACTCTTCAAGTGCTCTGGCAGTTGTGTATGTCATGGACAACTCAAGGATCCACTTGGTAGGGACTGAGCCTGTCCCTTCTGCTGCTTTGTCTCACCAAATTCACCTGCCTTCAGGCTTCTTCACTGATCATTTTAGAAAATGAGAGTACTTCCTTCATAGGTTGCTACTGTTCGAACAGGAGCAGTGATGCCATGAAGATTTTTCGCCTTTTCTTCTATACCCCTGTTATACCTTTTTTACATTGTCTGTATTCTTAGTGCTTTTTGCCTACATTCTTGGACTTGTTTGTCAAGCTAAGAGACTAAACATCTTAGAAGCCTCATAGTTAGGGATCAGTGTGCCCCAGACCCCAAGGTCCTCTGCAGAACATATTCTGTAAACTAAGATAGAACCATCCAGGAGAAGGCTCCTTGGGGAGGGGAGGCTCACTTGAGCCTCTCATTGGGGAATCTTTGATAGATATGCTAATTAGTAAAACCTATAATGTTATACAAGATCTTTTGGGGTGGGCATTTATTGAGGGGTGCATTTCAATGCATGTGACCTGGACGTGTGCACCTAAGGATCCTTACAATAAATACCAAGGTAAAATCCCTTTTCCCCTTCTAACCGTGTATGACTCTTGATTTTAAGACCAGGGAAAGGCATCAGCAGCAGCCATTTAGTCTTATAGGAATTATCTCTCCATGCCGTAGAGGTGTGGAGGAACCTCATAAAAAGTTTTTCCCTGCTTCATTATCAGGTGGTTTTATACCTCAGCTTTAGGAAGAGAAGTTTTTGGAGCTGATGGTAGTGATAGCAGTGGGCACCTGTGCTTGCTCCTTTTTCGTGACCACCATCACTATCAAGAGTGTAGCCCTCCCATTAGATTGCCATAATGTGTACGCGTGTGGTGTCGCTGTGTTTACACAGCAGGACTTGACAGCGTGAAGAAATCCACAACTGATGGTGCTGAATAATTTCCTGTGTAGTAAAGCAAGTGAGCTTTAGTACAGTCATGTCTTTCATCTCATAAGACTGACAGCCATCCTGAAAGATAGGATGCTCTTATTGCTTCTTCTCTTGTGTAAATTCTAGGATGATAAGCACTGCAGAAAGTGAAAATGCATAACAAACACACAGCTGAGCAATGCTGGCCATTTCTCTTGTTCTTGGGGATACAGATGTCAGATTCTGGCAGTGTTCCCAGCTTCCCTAGTGCCCTCAATCCTTCATGTTCGTGTGTAATTGTGAGCTCACAGGTCCTGAAAGCAGAGCTCAGAGGAGATGCAATGGAGTGTGTGATCCGATGCCCTGGGATGGATGGCAGTTTTGCTGATTCCCTCCCTTATATGCCACCTCATTCCTCACCGTGTTTCATATGCTACATTACACTGCAAATCTCCTTCCTCTGTGCTGTGAAAGGTGAGTGTAGGACCCACCATCTGGGATGCAGAGGTGTGCTTAGCTCCAGGAAATGTACTTGACATTGTGTGTCTTGCCTGGCCCAATGCCTATTGTACATTTGACCTGCTTGTCAGGGAAAGGATATTATAAAAGGCACTGTGCCCTTAAGAACATTTTTTTTCAGAGGCTGAGGCATATTTTCCCATAGATACCACTGCATGGATAATAGAATGTACCTTTTTGGGTCTATACATGGAATTGACTGATATAATTTTGAGAGGTGATAGGGGTTACTTCAGCTCAAGTCCCTGAAAGTTTGACATTTGTTTATGTGGCTGGAAGAAAAGTTCAGAATTTCTACTTTGGTAAGAACTGATTAGGTCAGGACAGACTTCTAAATGTTGGCTATTTTTTCTTGGCCAGGTATACTCTTTTTAAAGTATATTTTACTTTACACATTTTCTTGTCAATGATGTCACCATATAACCCAACAAAGAGGGATTTTGATACCACAGATAGTACTGTAAACTGTAGGTGAAAAATAGCTATATGGAGGCAGAGGAGAGTAGTTAGCTCCTTAGAACAGATGGCAACCAGAGGTCATGGATATGGAATTAGTCTAAAAACTGAAAAAATCATGATAAATTCTGAACTGATTTGTATCAAGATAGTATCAAACATGATTTTTCCATCCTATTGCCACTACAGAATAAGCTAACCTGTAATAGTCACGTGAAATTAAAGCAAATAAATCAATCTGTAAGTGTGAAAATGAAAATTAAGACAAGCGATTGTGATGCGTTGACCTTGGCTGGCTTCTCAACCCAGTTGTTCGCTCACTCCCCCTCCTCAACAGGACAGGGGACAAAGTAAGATGGCAAATTTAAATACCAGGATAACTGCAGAAGTATCACTTACTTGCCAATTACCACCATGACAAAACAGACTCAGCTTGGGGAAGATTAATTTAATTTGTTTCCAAATAAAAATAAAGGAGAATAGTGAGACACAAACAAACAAAAAAAAAACCCTAAAAGAGATGTCTCCCACCTAGCCTTCTTCCCAGGCTCAACCTCCTTTGCCTCATCCACTCCCTGAATGGTACAGAGGGATGGGAATGTTCCTCTCTGCTACTCCTTCCTCCTCACACTGTTTCCTTACTCCAGCGTGGGGTACCACGCACAATGTACAGTCCTTCACAAACTACTCCAGAAGGGGTCTTCTCCACTGGATATAGTCCTTCAGGAACAGACTTCTCTAGTGTGGGTCTCCCATAGGGCACAGCTCCTACCAGAAAATCTGCTCCTGCATGGGAACTTCTCCATGGGCCATGGCTTCCTTCAGGACATAACCATTTGCTCTGGTGTGGGTTCTCCACAGGCTGCAGGTGGAAATCTGCTCCAAATTGTTTCACCATGGTCTGCAAAGGGACAGCCTGACTCACCATAGTCTTCTCCAGGGGCTGCAGGGACCTAGAGCACCTCTTCCCTACACTTTGACTTTCGTGTCTGTCACAGAGGTCATCCCTGCAGCCCCCTGATACCTACACCTTGGCATATAAACCCAATAGAGCAATGAACAGCCTATCATCTCCAAAGACAGGTTGTACATAAAAAAAAACAAAAAAGAAAACACAAAATCCTTAGAGTCATAGTAATAAAAAGCAAAGTCTTTGTATACAAACGTAAAGTGATGTTAATTAACAAATTACTTCCATATATAACTTTCTGCATTCTGAGTATTTCTACAGATGCAAATGGTCATATCCTAACTAACCAGAATTAGTTGAAGACAATATGAAGCAGTATGGTATGCCATGTTACTGATCCAGTGATAAAACTAATCTTTAATCCTGTGTTTAGAAGTAAAATTTTGGTTGCATATATTTAATAGTTTCTCCAGCTTTTAATGACTTGTGAAAATGTTAATTAGGACAATTACAAAAGTAATAGTACTAGCTGAAAGAAAACATGCCAGTTTTGTGTGTTCTCAGTGTATAGATGCACAAAAAGGTCTGTGTATAGTGACTATATGTATTTTGCAACTCAATCGATGTTCACTTTCCAAGCTAAAAAATGTAACTTTTATTCTAGCATTGAACACATAATAAAAATATAAATAAATGAATAAATAAATAAAACCACAGAGAAGTTATTCTTGATGGTAAAAGCCTTTGGACTAGTATTGAAAGAGGAAATCAATACAAACATTGTCACTCAAACCACTTTATCTTTTTGATGAAAATGGAAGTAAACCTCAATAGAAATGCTCCATCTTGTTTAGCAGAGAAAACTAAATACGTGTACATAATTATAAATTGTGTTTATTGTAGGATGCCAGAAGTGGCACAAATGATAATCACTTCTGTTAAAACTGTTGAGGCATATTGTGATTTTGCTTTGTCCCATATGGCTTGCCTGGAGAGATTGTTTTGGATAAAGAATTTTCTTTTTTTCCTGCAGAATTCCCAGTTTTCCTGAAGAAAAAAAAGTGAGAAAATGCACTAGATCAGATATTTGATAGCCAGTTCAAAATAGATTAGCAGAATACTTTGCACAAACACTAGAAAAGGCAGTTTCAAAAAATGAGGTAGACTCTTGCAACAACATATTATAAACTTTATTTTGTTGTGAAGCTCATCAGCAAGCAGTTACATGAACTCCCACAGTTATTTCTTATAATAAAATAAAATAAGTTTTACTTGCCTAGGCAATATATAACTAATGAAAAATCAACCATCCCCAAACTGATTTATAAAAGAAACTTCAAAAAATAATAGAAGCTCCTGTATATTAATAAAAAAGATGAAACCTCTCAAGCAGAATATGGTCAGGGAAAAAAGAGCTCTTGTTCTGTAGCTTCATCTACATTCTTGCAGGACTTTTGCACAACTGGATCACCTGGCAAATTAAATTTGTTCCATTTAGTAGTGCAGTTATCTTCTGGGCTAGTAAAATCATGTGAAAGTCCAGTGAAGGGAAAAGGAAAAGAAAATAAAGAAACCACAGTAAGTGATACAAAGCACTGCAAAGTCACCATTGTGTGGTTTGCCAGGTGTCAGCCCTTCTTCAGGGATAAATGTTGAGATATGAATTCTGCTAATCTTCCTGTGCTGCCTGTTTAGAAAGCATATGAAATGATATATGTGCTTTTTTCTTCTTGGTTTTTTTTTGTGATTTTTTTCTTTTTGTTAAAGTATTTTTTTTCTTTTGTTATTCTCAAAAAAAAAATATTTTTCAAGTGCACAAAACTATGCAAAGTGCTCTTAGAAGCTACAAAATAAGTACCAAAACCAGAATCATCATTTTAACTGCATAACTCTACAGATGACACAAGTTGTTCCCAAAAAAGCTTTGTCTCTGCTTTGCTGGACCTCCTGAGCTACAGGTTTTTCATGCATATGCTGAAGAAAGTGTCATCCTTTTCTGGCCTTCAAAGTTCTGTTTTATCACATGGACAGAATCCTTCCTGGAAAGCAATCCTTACCTGGGCTCTCATTGTCCCCAAGTTTTCCTTTAATATTATATTTCTTATCTGGGACAAAATCTTATCAGACTTCCTAACTTCAGTTGCCATCAGTGGTTGAAGACACGAAATAAAATACATGCTTGTCATTTATCCTATTAACATCTCAAAACAGTTTTATAGCAGCAGCAACACTCATCAGAGTGGAGTTGGTAGTGCAGGTAACACTCCATGCCTTTGCAGACAATACCTTTAGAGAACTTTCCCAAAATGAGTTATACACAAGATGGCTTTCTAAGTTCTTGTGTGAGACGCTTGTTGTACACACCTTCAAACCTGCTTTTGGCATTGATTGAAGAAAGTAGCTGAATAACAGGCAGAAGAAAGAGCAAATATGTGAAGGGCCAGGCTGGTTTTGCTGTGAGGGGTTAGTGTTTTCAGGATATTTCAGGTCTGATCTGTATGGAGACCAATATTGTATTGCAGTTTTGATAACATACCAGTGATATTTCTGTAACTAATTGATGACAATAATGAAAAGTTAACAATATACTTTATTTATGTAATATCAACATATGTCTATCCTCTAACTAGACTGTTAGGGCTTTTTTGTAGATTGATATTCAGTGACTCTAGTACAAGGATGTAGGTGTGAGTAATTTTTGCTAATAAAGCATTAGTTGTCAGTAGCATTTATATTGGGACTGTAGCAGGGAACCTCAAAAGTGCAGACACAAGATGATACAAGTGTTCTAAGGGAATGAAGATAAATCACAAGTGATAAATTATATGTCACTAAAAATGCAACCTTAATAGTTGGATAGGAGAGGTAGTAGTGCATACATAATTATGCTTCCAATTTCAGCTTGTTATGAAATAATCACTAAAGAGTTCCTTGGTCCTGATTTTCTCCCTGGATGAAGAGACATATAAAAATGTGGGAAAACATATTTCTGAAGTGTGTTGAGTCTTATCCTGTGTTCTGATATCACATTGCAGGTTCTAACATGTTAAGTCAAGAAGCTTGGAACATTCAACCCAGGCAAGAGAAGCTACCAGCAGCCAGGACATCTCTTGAATATTTTTTTTTTTTCCTGCAGAATTATGAGAATTATTCCTCTGATTGGAAATTATTTTTCTGGTTCAGGTTAGATGATGAGTCAGGCATGACAATTGCCCTAGAGCATGTTAATGCCTTCTAAGTAGTACCACTATTAAAAGCAGAAGCAACTTCACTTTTATGTGTGGCTTGAAGCTTCCAGTCTGATCATGTGGTGTGCCTGTAGCAGTTAAATGACAGACATTAGGTGCTGGACAGTCACATGGCAAAGTAAGAAAGATTCAAAATGCAATGTAGGGTAATGCAGTGCAATTTTATACAAGGTTTATTTATTAAGAAAAATTACACTAGCCTCTCTATGTCTCCTAGAGAAACGGAATGATTCTTTGGACTACATATCGAGACATTGCAAATATAGACACTATGATTAACATGCTAGTGTGCTTCAGGCCTATATTGAAAAGTTCTTTATATTGATGCAAGCCTAAATAAGCATTGGCATACTATCATAGTCCCAGAGACTGCAGAGAAATCTGAGGTAGAGCATGACAATTATTCAGTTAAATTTATCAATGATTGAGGACATGTATTAATAATGGACCATTAGTGATGACAGAGATATGACTTGTTCAATCTGAAGTAGCACATGATGACAGCAGTAACCATAATGGCAAAAAGCTTTTACAATCAGACATCAAATGACTAAGGAGCATTTCACTTGCTACCCATATTAATAATGTCAATAACAATAATCTTAGATATGAGGAGGTTCAGAAGATTTTGAAGCATTACCTCACTAGTCTATTACTAGCCACTAACAGTATGCAACTCTAATTAATTTCCTTTCTTTTTCTTTCTTTCTTTCTTTCTTTCTTTCTTTCTTTCTTTCTTTCTTTTTTTCTTTCTTTCTTTCTTTCTTTCTTTCTTTCTTTCTTTCTTTCTTTCTTTCTTTCTTTCTTTCTTTCTTTCTTTCTTTCTTTCTTTCTTTCTTTCTTTCTTTCTTTCTTTCTTTCTTTCTTTCTTTCTTTCTTTCTTTCTTTCTTTTTCTTTCTTTCTTTCTTTCTTTCTTTCTTTCTTTCTTTCTTTCTTTCTTTCTTTCTTTCTTTCTTTTTCTTTCTTTCTTTCTTTCTTTCTTTCTTTCTTTCTTTCTTTCTTTCTTTCTTTCTTTCTTTCTTTCTTTCTTTCTTTCCTTCCTTCCTTCCTTCCTTCCTTCCTTCCTTCCTTCCTTCTTTCCTTCTTTCCTTCTTCTCTTTCCTTCTCCCTTTCTCCCTTTCTCTCCTTCTTTCCTTCTTTCCTTCTTTCCTTCTTTCCTTCTTTCCTTCTTCTCTTTCCTTCTCCCTTTCTCCCTTTCTCTATTTCTGTGTGTTCCATTGGGCTAATAAAAGCAAAACTTGTTCTGACAGATTACTTTCAAAATTAAGAAAAATATTATTCAGATTTTCACCTTTGTAAATACTGTAAACCAATAAATGATGCATGTGAATGATAGAACAGGAAGTCCAGATGGAATTCTTTACATCACAAATAGCATTGAAAAAAATATACATATTTACAATTATTTTAAAAAAGATTAAAAATTATCAGATTAAATTTTTGTTTTGGTTTTAGATCTATCCATTAATGGTACCAAAGTAATATGAGCAATTACATTAACTGTAAGTTGGCAAATGATGCATTTGTAGTATTGATCACATCAAACACTGCAATAAGCAGGATCAAAAAGATAGAAATTAGTGTTCTTTTACATGACAGAATATTAGTTATTAGAATTTAAAATGATACGGCTACTATATTCAGCCAAGAACTTTGAATTGATCATGAATTAAGTTATTCCTTCTTATGTTTAATTTAATTTCCAATGTAATTAATTAAATCCTCTTCTTTCCTTTTCTTTCTTAAGGCCAGAAGTGCTTAAATTGAAATTATTTAAAGGATAAGACTGCAACTTAAGATAGCTAATTACAATGCAAACTGAACAAATAAATAAGAAGAAAGCGATTTCTTCAGAATGCTCAGCTGATTTTTAAGTTCTAGCAATATTATGAGCATTATACAGGAAAGAAGCAGTACTTTGTCTTTCTGACAGCAAAGGTTAAACTGACCATTAAAACAGCAGCCAGGACGCATGCCGGGACAACTTTGTTTAGCATGTGTTTAAAAAATTCAAGGAGACAAAAGCCACCACCTACTGTCTCAATGATAGCAGTCCAGCAAGCAAGGTGATTTATATTTTGAGGACTAATCTTTAGAAAATGAGAATTGTCTATTCTTAAAACTATGGGGGCATACACTCATATTGCACTTCTATACTGAAATCACTCTGAATTCTGTTTTTTCAGGGTTGTGCAAATATATATAATAATCTGCTGTACATTAAATGTATTTTACCTTTTAATTAGATGCAAGTATGGACTACATTTTAAGAAAGAAAATAGGCTTAGTAACATTCTCCTACTGGTTTTTTTTGGTTGGCTGGTTTTTTTGAACTGAAGACAGTCTTCCATTTTAATTTGAATGAAAAATAATGTTAACACAAAATATCAAACTAAAAGCAACAGAAGTTACTAAAAATTCCTTTGCTGTGGAATATTGAGAAAGTAGATCTCTATTATGACTTATCTTTCTATGCAAATTAGAAAGAAATTTTGGAGATTAAAAAATAACAAAAATGAAAATAAATAATAATAATAATAATAGTAACAATAAAAACCCCAACAACAAACTATGTAGGATGAGGCAATTAGAAAAATTTGCAATTTGATGCTTGGAAATATAAGATGATAGCCTTTAAAAAATGAAAATAAAATCGTATGTTACATGCCTCCTTCCCCAAATACTTGACAAATGTGTAAAGAAATAACATCCTGACTCAAAAAAGAGTTTTCTTTCTCCTGTCAGAAAGTACTCAATTGCAGTTTTATTAAGAAAAAAAAATAGGTTCAGTGGACTTTTCTTTGAAGACTTCAGAGTGTTTCACAAAAATTTAGTTCACTGGTACTGAAGTATGACATGAAATTCATGCTCTTAGGATAGTCACTGAGATAAAAGGAGGAAACTCCTCTAAGGAAGCACTTCCACAGGTTCTGTTTTTAAAATAATTAATAAAGAATACTTCAAAGAATCTAAATGTTGCTCATGTTTCTTCTTATTCACAGGATAGGGATTACATGGATAAGAGGAATAATAGATGCTTTCTTTATGTTTAAATTTATTCTTCCAGGTAAATAGAAATCACTGAAAAATTTTGCTAAGGTGGCCCTAGGAGTTTCCAATTTATCTCTTGGGAGCAGAAGTTTCTGGCTGTTTGGGATTGTCTAATGCATCTTACTGCCTTTGTTACATGTGGCTTCTCATGTGGCTTTTTTACATGTCGCAACTGATCACTTTAAACCAAATTAAACCCTTCATTTATGTGAGCACAAAACCTTTCTTTGACAGATACTTCTGACTGTGTACATTATGAAACAAAATTAAACATTTATCTTATGTTTCTCAAGCAGACAAGACATATATAGATAACACTTTCAGACTTGGTATTTCTTTTTGCTTTTATCTGCTGTTATACAGAATTAGAATTTTAAATTCTAAAAGTAAAATATGTTTCACCTGCAGGTTACCTACATCAACTAGAATTTTATTTCAGTTTTAGATGGTATTTGAAGGTATTCCCTTATAGACATTGGTCTAATGGGCATATTTTCTTTGATTTTATTGTATCACAAAATTGAAGACTGGTCTCCAAAAATACAGTCAATGATAAACAGCCAGTATGTTAAATACCAGCTCTATATGAGCCTTAAAAGTCTGTGAAATATTATGAAACATTCCTTGAAAACAGTTTCAATTACAGATCACTTACGCTGAATTTTTTTCCTTCCTATTTTTATTTAGCTATCTTTAAAGAGAAAAGAACATTCAAAATTTAAATTTTAATTCCTGTAGTATATTAATAAAATGCATTAGAGAAATGAATGCAGAGAGTGCTATTGTGATTACTACAGTATCTTCAAGCTCATTTAATGTCTGTAATGCCCCGGACTAACATCCTTATCCCTTCAACCAGCCAGATTTCAAGGGATACCTGGACCCATATTACAATCAATTATTTTATTACTGTGTGAGAGATGAGAATGCCTGGGGTAAAGGGGAATGTCAGTGTGCTTTAGAGGTTTCAACTGTGGGCTTTCTCTAGACCATAGCCACAGAAAGTTGTTTGTGACCCAACTCCTGTTCCATTTGGGAGTGTTACACACCATAGTAGAGTGATATTCAGTGAAAACTCGGCTTCCTAATAGTCTGGTTGCCTCAGTGGGTTAAAGGTATAATCAAAAGGAAAATTGTCATGAGGAATGTTTGTAGTGCCCTTTAGGTAGAACTCAAAAATTACCTAATATGGAGATCCTATTCCCTCTAATAGAACTTGACCCATTCCAATCTCCTCAGCAGGTAAGATGAAGTCTGTTTTGAAATGAAAAGCACTGCAGACTCTCCAGCCCTGGATGTCCTTGACTGTTTGATCATAATATGCAAAGTAAGTGTAATTTATCTCTAAAGACATATCAGAATATTCAATTTCTCTACCATATGCCTTCAATACCAACTATTGGGCTTTCCATTCAAAAGGTATCTTATCATGGAATCCACAAAAAGTAGGGAGGAAAAAAGAATCGCTGTTTCACTCTCTGGTTCTTGTTCAGATTAAGTGCAATGTTAATAGGAGTTACAAAGAATTTTAGATTTTGCTCTGACGAGGTAGGAAGGTGTGTACAAACACCTTGGTCTGGCTGATTCCATAGTCATAAGAAACCTGCTATGTGCTCCCAAGCTAAATTTGGGGAGGAATCTTTTCCACCCACAATGGCAACCTGAGAGGAGACACAAATGACCTAAAACAATGCTTATGACAAATCTATATACACACTGCAAAACTGCCGAGACAAAACACATACAATCAAATATACATATTACAACAAAGAACAGTGTAACTCTTCAGTCCTGTAGTCACCTCATCTTCTTACGGCCATCTCATCTTCTCATGGAATACCTGTAAGAAAAGAAAGAAAGGAAAACTCAGTCTGACTTGAACTAGTTTTAAAAAGAAGAAACTATCACTGTGATATTAGTTTTTTATTCTCTGTCATGGGCATCTCTGGCTACCCATACATACATGTTCAGAGGTGTTTTTAAGAGACCAGCAGGACTTCTCCAGTAGTTGTCAAGTTTACCAACACTGGCTGACCTGGGACATGTAAAGAGTTCTGGGGATTGTAGTCCCTTTGTTGCCAGAAGAGGTAGTAGCTGACTTAGATCAAAATGACACAAGTTATGGACATACATTTACTCCCCCTTGGTCAATGACTTTGGTCATAATCTCCCAAAGTTGGTCAGGTCACTTTGGATGGATCCTGAGGTCTCAAAAACTGGTTTAGGCAACCATTTGTCCTTTATACTATCCAACCATCTTGTGGATAGTAGGGGGTGTGGAACACCCACAGCATTCCTCCAGTTTTTTGCCCATTCTTGGACTATTCCTGTTGTGAAATGACTGCCATTATCTGACAGTACTGATTTTGCTTTAGGCAGGAAACTGAACCATAACCCTTTCACAGTACTTTCCCCAGTGACCCATGCTACTGCTTCAGCCTGCACCAGACCTGAGATTATTTCAACTCCTACACATATTATTTTCCTTCTGATTTATCAAAAGAACCAATGTAGTCAACCTGCCAAGTTTCCCATAATGCTTTTCCTGTCCTTAGATGGAGAGGGGGATCTTGCAGGGGATGTTCGTCCAATCTGGAGTGGAATTGGCCAGAGGCAGAGATAAATGTTTCGTATGCCCTTTGAGCGACTGGCCATCCTCTACTTATCCCCTCTCTTAACAAGTGTCTCATCTCGGAGTGGCCATCCTTCACATGCAGCCATTCCAACAGAAAACCCCATTTCTCTTCTTGTTCTACTTCTTTTTCCTCTGCTAAGACAGCCAACCAAGAGAAGGAGTCTATTTGGTTATTTAAGAGTTGGGCTGGGTTGTCCCCTTTCTGCTGGGCTGTTCCTCATCCAACTGATACTGATATGGATCTTGCAATTTTCAGGATTTCTCCCCACTTCACTTTTTGCCATACCAGTACCCTATTTACCTCCCATTGGTTTTGTTCCCAAAAAGGGAGCCACTCAGTACACCCATAAAAACTGCGTAGGAATCGGTATTAACACAGACTGGCCTCTTATCATCCAAATTCCTTAGAGTCAGACTCCAGACTGGTGTTAACTCTCCTGCTTGAGCACGGTCGACCCCTTCTGTTCTCCTATTATGTCACATCATCATTTGGTTATTTTATCTACCGCTAATGGCAATGGTTTCCTAAAGCATCCGCATGTGAAAGATGGGAAAACTACATCCCAAGATATAATTACCTCATCTCCAAAATTCACATAGGATCTGCATCATGGCAGTTATGCAGTTTTCTAGACAAAATGTTATTCTGAGCTCTATAATTTATCTCCCACACAAATAAGTAGGATTTAATCACTAGAAGCTAAGTGTCTAATTCTTACCTTCTCCCATCTTCTACCTTTTTTGGTTTAGGCTATGAAGAAATCCATTTACTTGAGTTGAGTTTAGCCTGCAGGCAGTGTACACAGGAGACTTTCCAAGTTATGTCAAAGGATGAATACCTTTCGTGACATTGAAATCTTGCCTTTTGAATTAAAGGAAATCAAGAGATAGGAAGAAGAGAGATGATCATGTTTCTTTCATCTGACAAAAAAAATTACGTTTTAAAAGTGTATGAGACACAGGATTGAACTGTAGGTGTTTGAGAAAGAGGAATCCTGATTTTATTTGACCTAAGAAAGCTGCCTCAGGGTATCTTGTAATGGATTGATGGGAAAGACAGCTTCTCCCCAGCTCCTGTGGTGACTCAAGGCAAGAAAGTGAGGAAAAGCTGTAAGAAACCCATTTTTTAGTGTGAGCCTGTTTTCTCTTCATCAACAACATTTTGAAAAGCTTCATGCCCACATTCACAGTGTTATGATCTTTCTCTCTTGTATGGCTGTTTTCTGCATTACAGAATCATAGAATCATTTAGGTGGGAAAACACCATGGTCCTAGGGGTCTACAGGTCTGTGGATCTGACTTCTCTTTTGATTTCATGCACAACTTCTCTGAAAGCTGTTGCTCAGAATAGTTCTCCATCTTTTTGAAGTCTTGTAACAGTCAGTAGTTTTCTACCATTTCATTTACTTCTGAAGACAGCACGGTCCAAAACTGTGTTTTTGCAGCCTTGCATTGTGACCTGACCAGGAGATAGTAGTTGGTCACACAAAGTGGTTGGTCTTGCTGTTCCTGCAGATGCCCTAGGAAACTTCCCTAGCTGTCTTTGGGATGTTGTCCTTTTCTTTCCCTTTATATAGAAATATTATTCACTATAGACATAATGATTGTGTCAGAAACATGGAGATTCATCCCAGTTTACCCAAGCTCCTTAGTTAGGTCAAGCCTCCTAGCTCTTTACATGAGCTGAAAATCTGCTAGAAGGCTATTATCTATTACATCTCACAGAAGGGTGGCAGGTATGGATCTCTGGATATGGTTACCTTCACTTTTCATTCTTGATGGGTTGTAGGTTTGGGGGTTTGGGGTTTTTTTGTTTGTTTCCCCTTGAATTTTTTCTCATCTTTTTACTGGCTCCTGGTTTTCTGCTTCCTGACTTCTTCACACAGCTATTATGGAGATGTGATGCATCAGCCTTTTATGAAATTATCAATGCTCTGCCAAGGAAGTGAAGGTCAGGAGGGAGTAAATATGCCTGTATCTTGGTTTGAAAGACAGGTGTCTGCCAAGGAAGGCAGGAGACTCCCTTGGAATGGCAGATGCAACCCCCCCCTTCCCTCCGACTTATTATAATTTTGAAATCAAGAGGCTTTCAGACAAAGATATGGGAAAGACCAATAACAGTTCTTTACTATTATATATCTATATGTGTATAACAAGTTAAACAAACAGCAATAACTATGGCAGTAACAGCAAACAATCACAAACCCAGTCCCAGCCCTCTCGGCTGTCAGGCCCTTTCCCCTCGGGTGCAGTTCCGCTCGCAGCCGGCAGGGGCGCTGGCGGCTCCCGGTGAGCAGGGCAGGTGCGATGGTTCCCCCGCGGCTGCAGGGGGCGCTCCGGAGCGAGCTCGGGGAGCACGCGGCACTGGTGCCCTGGGATCCCGGGAAAGGATGGAACAAAAAAGCTTCACAAACCCCTGGGCAGCCGATCCCAGTGCCTGGCCGGACCCTCGGGGACAGCAGGCTGGAACAGCAGGGATGAGCACAAATCCTGGGTGGCAGATAAGATGTATCCAAATTCAGGACCTGCGGCGGGAACCCCCCGGGGAGGTCTGGGCAGGAAGGGCGCAGCGGGGCTACAGGGTAGCGAAGGCTCAAAGCAACGGTGGGGGCAGGGCGGCCACAGCCTGGCTCCCAGCGGGGCAGGGAAGGCGGGCTTGGGATCCCGGGCTTTCTCCAGTAGAAGGAAGGCAGCCAAAGAAGCACCCTCTCTCTCCATCCAAACGCTGGGAACTGACTGCCCACAAACCTAGGTGAAAGAGATGGACCCCTTCTACTGTGGCCAGGTCCTTTGTTTTCCTTAAGCACTCAGTAATTTGTCCCCCTGGAAACATGTATGGGGAAAATTCCTTTAAGAGAAAAAGAAAAACAGGAGGAGAACTAAAACCCCAACAGCCTGTTACATATTCCATACTTTGGGATACATCAAGGAAAGAAACTGACCTAATTGGAGGCCAAGGATGGTTGACAGTATGATTAAAGTTTTGCAGTGACACAGAATCTGCCTCACACCTTAGTGTCCCCAGAGGAA